>NC_043705.1:79891302-80090667 GCF_006229205.1 Suricata suricatta | reverse complement strand
CCTCTCCCACTTCTGAAGGTACCCCCACAGAGGCCGGCGGGGACGCCGTCCGAGCGGGGGGCACCGCCCCCTCGCCCGCCCAGCAGCAGCGTGAATGCGGCGACGCGGACTGTCAGGAGCCCCCAGAAAACCCCTGCGACTGTCACAGAGATCCACCCCCCGAAACCCCAGACATCAACCAGCTGCCGCCATCCATCCTGCTCAAGGTGGGTCTGGGCGAGTGGCGCAGGGATGCGTGCTTTCCCCCAACCCCGGCCCCCGCCTCGGAGGTTTTCTCTCTCCTCCCCCTAAGCGTGGAGGAGGGGGTTCCCTGATAGCCAGCGAAGTCCGAGGGGAGATTGGAAAGCCAATGGGGAAGATGCTTATGGCCTCTTCCTTGAAGTAGAAAAACTTGGAGTCTCGTCAGTGTTTGTTTTGTTTTGTTTTTTTTTAATAGTTTGGGTTTGTTACAACAATTCAGGACTCATCCGTTACTAGATTCCCAGTAATTTAGAAATTATTCGTAGATATTTTGCGAGATATTTATCAATTGAGCAATTTTCATTTACTGGTAAAGATTTCCTCTATTAGTTTTTGAGAGTGTTCAAACAGTACTTTACCATTTGATTGCTAACCAGTTGATGTCAACGGTGACCTTTAATTGAACATTTACTATGATCAGGCACAATGCCAGAGCTTTATGTACATACTATCTCACTGAATCCTTCAATTAACACTGTGAGATAGTTTTACAAGAAGACACTGATACTGCGGTGCCGTGTGCCTACAGGAGTAACTCAGGCAGAGGTGGTCTTTGCTCTGGAGCTTCGAGTCTAGTGAGGCTTGAAGAGCTTGACTTGTCCAAGGTCACACACAGGAAGTAAGGGCAGATCTGGGGAATTCAGTCCTGTTGGTCTTGAAAAGCCTATGATTTATGCTATGTTTTGTTTCATTCCTTCATCTTAACCCTTTTATAGAAGCAGACAGTTTGCCAGAAGGTAGAGACAAATGTATTTTTTGTGGGGGGATAGATGAGTAGAGAAGAGGTGGGTGTCCTGTGGGAGCTTTGTCTCACTTTCAACTACTAGGTTAAATTTTAGGCTTTGTTAATTCTAGTGAGAAGTTTAAGTGACAAAGTTAGTGTTAAGTTACTACTAGCAAGTTATTTTTTCCTCATTCCTCAGCTTCTTCCTGGAACTTCATAAATATAAACCTCCTTTTTCAGTGTGGGTGATATTTAAGACTAGCCAAAAATAACCTAGATAAGAAGAATTTGGCTACTTTTACTGTTACTGAAGTAACTGTCTTTAGTTACAATGTTAACTGCCACCAGTGTACTTTTCTGATTAGGCTTTTTGGACATTTATAATCCTGGCTGTTAAGACTTGTTTTACTTTAATGTTCTTGTAAATAATATAGCAAAAGAATGGGAAGGCCTAACTTTTTCTTGAGTCAAAATGTAATGATTCAACTCTTATGGAGTTGTACTTGTTGGAGGAGTAATTGCCTCCTCTGTGTTCAGGGTGTGCGTTTTAGGGCAGAGGAAACTTTGAGTCCTTTAAAATCAGTCATGACAAAAGATCAACAAATATTTGGTAGAGAAGTTTGATTACTGTCTTATTATTTGGCCAATAAGACTGTTCTAAAGCAAACCAAAACAAAACCCAGGTAACTTTCTACGCAAATCATAATTTCAGGAGGTAGAGAACATTTTAATTTAAAAAAAAAAGTACATGATCTCCTAGTAAAGAAAATTTCTATAGGATAAATTTTACTACAATAGAATATCTGCAAAAAACATTTTTTTCCATATTTTTGTGTGTACTGTTGAAAGCTAATTGGATTTGCCTTGTCATGTTGAGTATTTAGACATTTTAGGTAGATTTCCGTAATAGAAACTGGAATAAAGATGGGTCTCATGGTCTTAGTGGTATTCGGCACCAAGGAAGTTGGACTGTTGGCATGATTTGAAATTGAAGTTTTTTCAGTGTTTACTAATCTATTCCAAGTTTTAGGGATAAGACTTTTGGGGGCAGAGACTGTCAACACAGATTTTGTTCCTTGTTCTGTTTCCTCCTTTAAGTGCAGTAGCTGGTGTTACTTAGCTCTCATTAAATATTTATGAATAAATGAGTGGACAGGTATCTAGGATGTCTAGGTTGATACTGTGGGCAACTATGCCATGCCACTAGGAAGTCTCTAAAATGTTTATATCCTGACCTGAGTTGTTTAGAGCCTTGTGATAAAAGCCATGTGATGGTGAAAAGGTTCTGGCTTTATTTCTGGTGAGGATTGGAGGTGTTTGGCCTGGAGAGAAAAAAGACTTTGGGAGCTATGACAGTGTTTTACAGCACAAGAAGAATTGTTGGGTCGAGAAGTACAAGTCCATCACCTCTGTTGGAAAAATTCTTAGGAAGCATGCCCTTCTTCCCTAATAATGGGTCAGTAGCCTTTATGATTGTATTGGTGTATCTTTTTTTATCAGAAGGTACTATAGTTGTAAAGGGGATGTGGAGGAGGGAGAGTTTGGGAGAAATGTAAGGAAATATGATTTAAAGGTTTTTAAGGAATTTTTTCCAGGTAAAATTTTTTCCAGGCAAAAAGCAAAAGGAAAAGAGAAGCACTTTTGCTTCATAGGGCAGATTTTTGGCTCAATATCAACAAGATTTTCTTTTTGAATCTTATTTTTATGTAACTTGTCTTAAAATACTAAAATAATGCAAGGAAGACAAAAGTTTGCTTCAATATACCCCTACTTTCCCATCCAGTTTCCTATTCAGAGGTAACTGACCACTGTTAACAGTTTAGATGTTGTTCTAGAACTGCTTTGTAGAGTACAGTAGCTTAAAGTAGTTAAAAATGAAATCACATAGATGTGGTATATATACACAATGGAGTACTACATGGCAATGAGAAAGAATGAAATCTGGCCGTTTGTAGGAAGGTGGATGGACCTCGAGGGTGTCATGGTAAGTAAAATAAGTCAGGCAGAGAAGGACAGATACCATATGTTTGCACTCACAGGTCTAACAGGAGAACAGGAGAAACCTAATGGAGGACCGGGGGAGGGGAAGAGGGAAAGAGAGTTGGGGAGAGAGAGGGACGCAAAACTTGAGAGACTATTGAATACTGAAAATGAACTGAGGGTAGAAGGGGAAGGGGGAGGGGGGAAAAGAGGTGGTGGTGATGGAGGAGGGCACTTAAGGGGAAGAGCACTGGGTGTTGTATGGAAACCAATTGGACAATAAACTATTTTTAAAAAATCACATTTAAAATTCAGTTTCTCAGTCACAATAGCCATACTGGACTGTGCAGATCCAGAACATTTCATCATTGTGGAAAGACCTGTGTAAGCCTTCATAGCCTTTTTTTTTTTTTTTTTTAAATACATGGCACCAGCTTGTACATGCTCTGCTTTTTGTGTGTGTGTGTGTTAACAATGTGGTTTGGAAGTCTTTCCTCACTAGTAAGTAGTGCTTATGATTTCTTTTGTTGTTTTCTTTTTTTAAAAAGGTTTACTTACTGTTTTAAGATTTATTTATTTTGAGAGTGTGAGCAGGATAGGGGCAGAGAGAGAGAGAGAGAGAGAGAGAGAGAGAGAGAAAACGAACCCTAAGCAGGCTTCATGCTGTCAGCACAAAGCTTGATATTGGGCTCGAACTCATGAACTGTGAGATCATTACCTGAGTGAAAACCAAGAGTCAGATGCTTAGCTGACTAAGCCACTCACGTGCCCCTAAAGTTTATTTAAGTAATCTCTAAACTCAACCTGAGGTTCAGAGTCATAATCCTGAGGTCAACAGCCATATACTCCATGGACTGTGCCAGCAAGGTGCCCCTTTGTTATTTTTAACTGCTGCATAGTATTTCATACTGTTGTACTGTATTCTCTATTACTGAATGTTTCCAACTTAGTGCTACTACAATGTTAACACATGGATTCTGTGCACTTAGAGTCATTTTTAAATTTAAATTTAAATTTTTAAAAAATGTTTTATTTTTAATTTTTGAGAGAGAGAGATGCGTGAGCAGGGGAGGGTCAGAAAGAGAGGGAGATACAGAATTGAAGACAGGCTCCAGGCTCTGAGCTGCCTGTCAGCTAGAGCCCGCCATGGGGCTCGAACCCATGAACTGTGAGATCATATCCTGAGCAAAGACAGAAGCGTAACCGACTGAGCCATCCAGGTGCCCCAAGAGTCATTTTTTTAAAATGATTGATTTCGAGAAGTGAAATTTTAGGGTTGAAGATTGTATATATTTGGAATTTAGGAAGTCCTTTCTAACAAAAAGAATTGTGTGAAAATGGAATGAGTTCTTTCTTGAAATAGTGAACTTCACTGGAAATCATAATTATGTAATTTCAGAACCGAAAGCAATCTTTGAGATCATCTGGTTGCTCCCCACTTTTGCTTGAAAAAACAGGCCTGGAGAAAGTGAAATGGCTTCCCCAAGACACTTCAGATAATGAAAAGAAGACTTTGGGCTGAAACCCTTCTCAATGTCTCCAGATCTAGAGATATTTTCAGTGTATTGTGAAAGAGGGTCTCAGTAATCTTCTCAGAGATTTTATGAACGAGATTCCTGAATTGGGGATGGCAGGGAGGAGCTTACACCAGAAGACTTCTAAGCTATTATGAGTCAGAGGCTAATTTTATAATTGGGTCTGTAGGGTGGAATTGTGGCCTTTAAATACAAGCCATTTGAGAAGTAGGAATGACTCTTGAAAGGTCAACTGTGGGAATAGCTTTTTGTTAAGTATGTAAGCCTGTTATAGTTGATCTTTGACTGGTTGGTTGGTGGATTGCTTTGAATCAAATAAGGTAGCTTCAGTCTCTGGTACCTGTTGCCTCATATCTTAAGGCAATTCTGCCTTCTGATATCATAATTTTTTAAAAAGTAGGCTCCACACCCAATGTGGGGTTTGAACTCAGGACCCTGAGATCAAGAGTCAGATGCTCTGCTGATTGAATCAGCTAGGTGCCCCCAACAATTAGATTTTTTTAATTTTTAAATATTTATCTATTTATTTTTTTAATATAACACAATTTATTTTTTTAACATATGCAATTATTTTCCATCATTTACAATACAGTAGTTACAATGAAACTCCAAACAGAAAAGCAAAGTAAAAAATCAAAACCCCCACTTCTATTTCATGTAATTAGACTTATACAGAAATTAAAAGGTTAAGTACCAACTAGTTAATCACCTAATTTCACAGCTATCTGAAGTGGCAATCATTATATAGCAGCTTATCTATGATACATTCAAGATACATGATACAATTTATTACTTGCCCATAAGCTAAGATGCATAGGAGCACATGTACCCCAATGTTCATAGCCCCAACAATTAGATTTTTATCTTGTGGAACCACTATGCAACAATTTTTCCAAATGATAGCAGTGAAATATTTTTGTAAGTAGTTACTATCTTTGACTGCATATTTTGATATCTATATTTAAGATTTAGGGACTTCATGTGCTTTATGTTTAGATGTTTTGCACTCTGTCAACAGACCTATTTCTTTCCAAAGGAAATAAGGTAAGAAATCCAAAATCTATTACCCCCATTAGAAAACTGCCTCACCATGCACACACCCCAGATAATGTGTCAGTAGGTATTAAATCTTTGCTTTTATAGCTTTACTGCCAACAAGTTGCTTTAGTGATCAAGGAAGAATTTTATAAGAGAAATGCGCTTTGGGGGAAGCTTATGTAGTTGATTTTTTTTTTTCCAGATAAGAAAATAAGGATGAAAGCAATGGAAATGAGAGTCAGAGGAAAAAAAAGTAATATCACCTTGTAAATCTTTGAATTTAGATTCCTAATGAGTAAGAGGAACTAAGTTAATATGTAGCATTTTATGTATGTTTGACTTAAGTCTTCAGTACCAGATAACCTCTAGAAGGTATGTCTGTGCAATTATATGGATTATTTTAGTCAGCTCTGAAATGGAATGTTGTTAGGAAGTCAGGTTCAAGATTTTCTTTGCTGAAAACTGCCAAGTAATTTTGATGAACTTAATCAGGTCACAAAAGGTGAGACTGTTTTCTTCTTATCTTAAGAAGTCTATATATTTTGGAGCCTTGTAATGAGTAGCTGTTAAGGGGACAACCCTGTGCCAAATTTTTGTGCCAACTTTGGAATACCAAGTCGTATAATTGCTAGGGAATATGAGAAGATAAGTGAAGGTGTATTTGGAAGCATTTAATTTAGCAGAATAATTTCCTCAAAAGTTGTTCAATTTTGGCTAAATATTTTATGCTTGTCAAGTCTTGGCCAGTTTGGAGTCAAGTGGTGTGCTAAATGCATCTGTGTGGAGGAAGAGGCTAGAGTTATGAGGAGTGATTGGTTACACACACACACTCCCTAGTTCTGTCCACACAAAAGGGTCTTAGAACAGCAATACCCAATAACAGTGTGTGCATCCACATCTTAGCTTCTAAAAATCATTCTCTACTAAAAGGAATCCGAGTTCTTGGAGAAATGGCTGATTACAGAGCTGGTACAAAGAAAGTACAAGATAAGCCTACACATTTTGTGCCAGAAAACAGTGAAGAGCTCAAAGGGTAATAGGTACATGTCAGAAGGACACATCATTTCATAGTGTTTCCTCCCAAAATACTTAAAAAAAAAAAGTTGTGTACTTTATTGAATTCTTTGACTGACTTTAGAACTTACCCTTGTGTAAATTTCATAATACTTTGCTATAGAATAGCTTTCTGTTATGGTAGTTGGGATTTTATAAGTTTGCTGTGCCTTAAATTTTAATCATTAAATTGTGAAAAATTATTTTAAATTATAGAATAGAAAATAGTTTTAGAATCTGTGACTTCCATGTGGCTGTATAGTTAGAAAAGTACCAGAAATACGTTTTGTGTCTCTTTTTCTAAAACGTGCTCTATTTAAGAGACTGTTTAATAAGTGTTACTTTCTGGGCACCTGAGTGGCTCAGTCAGCTGGTCGTCCAACATTGACGTCAGCTCAGGTCATTATCTCATAGTTGGTGACTTTGGGCCCAGCGTCAGGTTCTGTGCTGACAGCTTGGAGCCTGGAGTCTGCTTCAGATTCTTGTCTCCCTCTGTCTCGGTCCCTCCCCCGCTCATGCTCTGTCTCAAAAAAATATTTTTAAAAAAAATAAATGTTACTTTCAAGCTTTTGGCAGGTGATACAAGTAGAATACTTAAGAGGCAGGATATGATGTACATGGCAAAAAAATTGAAAAGACCAGAAAAGTTGAAATGGTTGAAATAATTCATTTTAAGAAGATTGCAAAGAGGGAATCTTTCTGAATCTTGAGAATATTATCTGCTTAGTTCCTACTAAAATGTGATTTTTATGTCTGTGTGCATGTGTGTGTCTTCTCAATAGGAATTCAAAGGTTCTGGGAAGAAGAATGACAGAATAACAGAAATACAGAGCATATGGACTTTTTTTTTTAAAGAAAGCTCTACTGATACTTAATTTACCCACTTTAAGTATACAGTTTGAGTTTAGTAAGTATATAGAGTTGTTCAACCATCATTATAATCGAGTTTTAGAATACCTCAAGTACTTCCCTTACGCTGCTTTGCAGTCAATTTCTGCTCACACCCCTAGCTCCAGGCAGCCACTGATCTGCTTTCTGCGTATATAGTTTTGCCTTTTCTAGAAATTTCATGTAAATGTCATCATACAATATGTAGTCAAGAATATTGTATCTTTAATATCACTGTATCTCTCATAACACCTAGCATAGTCCTGACACAAAAGGACTCCGTAATCAATAGCTGCACAGATAAACTTCTTTTCAAGTATTTTTTTTTTCAATGTTTATTTATTTTTGAGAGAGGGAGAGAGAGAAAACAAGAACCAGTGGGGAGGGGCAAAGAGAGAGGGAGACACAGAATCTGAAGCAGTCTCCAGACTCTGAGCTGTCAGCACAGAGCCTGATGTGGGGCTGAACTTGAAAACCACAAGATCATGACCTGACCTGAAGTTGGATGCTTAACCAACCTCAGCTACCCAGTCTTTTCAAGTATTTCTATAACTTGCATGGCACCTGTCTAGTCATAAACTTTTGCAGTAATATTTGGTAGCAAATAAAATCTCTCTTTCAAGAAATAAAATGGCCAAATGTAAGTATTGGCTTGGTTGATTTTTCAGGTACTTTAAGCTTATATGGGGTAGGTATGACCAAGTGTTAAGCAGCAATGCATTCATTCTCTGAAGTTTCTTCAGTCTGCAGTGTCTTCTGAAATTTTATACTGTTGCCCTGCTCAAAAACAGATCTTTTCTTTTCTCTTTTCTTTTCTTTCTTCCTTCCTTTCAAAACAATTTTTAGTATTTATTTATTTTAGAGAGGGGGGAGTGGGAGAATGAGGGGCAGAGATGAGAGGGAGACACAGAATCTAAAGGTCAGCACAGAGCCCAACTTGGGGCTCACACCGACCAACTGTGAGATCATGACCTGAGCTGAAGTCCGATGCTTAACCAATTGAGCCACCCAGGCTCCTTTAAAAATAGAATCTTTCAAGGATCAGAAATATTTGACTGTCACCTAGTGGTGATTAGTTCAGATTATATCTGTAATATGACTGGTAATTTTTCTGGTAATTCATATTTTAGTTGTGTTTTCCAGATTCACCATGAAAGATCAAGACTATTGTTTTCAACCCAGGTCCTGACTAGAAGTCACTGCTATTTTCCAGTGTCCATTCCCCTCAAATTCTTCTTAGTAACAGAATCTACCATGGTCTGGCTTGGCACATGATCAGCTAATTAGAGGCTGTTTTCAGCCCTTCTTGTAGATACATGTAGCTATGTGACTAAATGGTAGGTAGTAGGATCAGTGGAAGTACTGTGTACTACTTCATAGTCATACCATAAAAGTAGCTGCTTGTCCATTGCTTCCTCTTCCCTTTTTCAGGGTTAGACCACCTGGATTATAAGAGTAGGCCATTATCCACTCTGTAGGTGAAGGCAGTGAGAGCAGAGCAACAAGGTACAAGATGATAGATCCCTGGATCTTCTACATCCTTAGAATACCTACACCTCCTTGTTTTGGATTTCTGTCATGTTCAAGCTATTGCTAATAGGCCTGTGGTAAAGTAAGCAATTTCCTGGCTTGATGCAAGTGACATCTCAGTTTTTTTTCGATGCCATTTTTTCCCTTTGTAGTTTCCTTTATTGAACAAAAATGTTGTTCCAGGTCAGTCCTTTACAGATCTCTGTTCTCTTTGTTTAAAGCAACCTTCGAAATACTCCATCTCTTAAATCTCAAATTATTCAAAGATAATTCAGAAATGCCTTTGTGTATATAATCTTAAAGCCAGTGAATGCATCTCATATTTATTCAAAGAATTCAGAAAGGCTTTTGAGTATATAATCTTAAAGCCAGTGAATGCATCTCATATTTTAATGTCACTCACAGAAACCCAAGTACATATGCACAAATGTTGGTTAAATGAGTTATGATAATTTGGGGGAGAAGTTACTTTTTGAGGAGTCAAGATATAGGAGATAGAGCATTTTAATGACAGAAAGAAGAACAGGAATACTTAAACATTGTTTTAATTATTTTTATGTAACAGATTATCCCAAAACTTATGAGTTTAAAACCACAGATATTTATTATTTCATATTTTCTGTGGGATAATAATCCCTGTGAAACTTAGATGAGTCCCTTTGATCAAGGGTCTTGTATGAGGCTGTAATCAAAGTGTTGGCTGGAGCTGCTCAGCAAGGCTCAAGAATTTCTGTCTAAGCTTATTTGTGAAATTCTGGGCAGGCCTCAGGTCCTCACTGGCTGTTGGTGAGATGCTTAAGTTCCTTGCCATATCCTGTGGCTTCTCCATAGAGCTAAAGCAACATGGCAGCCCACTTCTCCCAGAGCAGTAGATCTAACAACACCCCAAAATGGAAGGAATTATTTTTTTAACTTTGTCTTGGAAGTAACATCCTGTCACTTCTGCCATACTCTGTTCTTTATAAGTGAGTCATTAAATCCAGTTCACACTCAAGGAGAGGATCACACTGGTGTAAATATCAGGAGGTGAGCTCACTGGGGGCCATTATTGCAGCTTGCCTATCACAAACAATATGCAGAGATCTATTAAGTATGCATTATTATCAGCTTAGTATTTTGGATTTTTTATTATCTGTGTTGGCTTGTACCGGTTTTATCTACCCTTCACCTACTTTCAGGTGAGGGATTGATAAAATATTAAAAGATATTAAATTTCTTTACAGCTGGATAACTAAGACTCATGTAGATCCACTTAGATTTAGTTAGTTATCCGTGGATTAAAACAATCATCTTACTTTTACAAAAGAGAAACCAAAGTGAGAGATATTTTATTTATTTATTTATTTATTTTTCTAAAGTTTATTTATTTTGAGAAAGAGCATGCAGGGGTGGGCTGTGGCAGGCAAATGGGGCCAGGGGAAGGTAGAGAGAGGGAGAGGGAGAGAGAGGGAGAGGGAGAGAGGGAGAGAGAGGGAGAGAGAGAATCCCAGGCAGGGTCTGCACTGTCAGCACAAAGCTTTATATGAGACTTGAACTCATGAACCATGAGATCATGACCTGAGCAGAAATCAAGGTCAGATGCTTAACCAGCTGAATCACCTAGGCACCCCCAAAGTCAGACATACTTTGTGCTTCTTGGTCCCACTGACCATGTTACATGTATCTTCTACTTGATAAGGGACAAATTACTCCTTTAAAATGACATAGTTCTTTAACCTTAAACAGTGATCTACTTTCCCTGAATCTTTATTTTCTCATTTTAAAAAATGGGGAAGGTGAGCATAAAAACATCCATAAGAGGAGTGTCTGGGTGGCTCAGTTGGCTAAGTGGCTGCCTTCAGCCCAGGGCATGATCTCATGGTTTATGAGTTGGAGCCCCACATTGGGCTTTGTGCTGACAGCTCAGAGCCTGGAGCCTGCTTCAGATTCTGTGTCTCCTTCTCTTTCTATCCCTCCCCTACTCTGTCTCTCTCAAAAATAAACAATAAAAATTTTTTTTAAAACACCCACAAGAGAGGGACTTCCAGCAATTACTGCATGAAGAGTTTGGTGTATTCTCTCCACAAAAGTAAAGTAAAACTAGGCAAAATTGTCCGAAACTCTTTGGGCTCAGGCAAAAATTGAGAAGCATTTATTTATAGAAAAACAGCTAGAGCTTTCAAGAATGGTTGATATCTACAGCATTCTTGGATGAGGACCCCTACTGTGTGCCCTCCTCTCTAATTCCTGTGGCAAGAACTAAAGTTTGGGAAACCTGTGGCCCTGTTGGTTTGTGGCAACAAGTATAAACATGTATTTGTCAACTTAAAGAGATGAACTTGATGAGAAGCAGGGAAAACGCACATATTTGCAAATGTGAGATTGTGTTGCTAATTGGGATGGGGGGAGGGACCAGCCAGGTTTTTAATGGGCAGACATTGGAATTGAGAATACCATAAGGGGAAAAGCTCTCCATATATCCCTGGTGAAACTATGCACATGTGCTGGGGATATCTGAAAGTGTCTAGCAGAAAGCAGGGGCCAAGGCAGACTTGAGAACTGGCCAAGTCATACACAGATAGAAGAGCAGGTTTGACATGTGTGAGCATACCTTTGCCCAGATAACTAGCTGAAAACTAACTTATGTAGATATAGGGTAATCTCCTTATGAAGCCAGAGTAAAAATAATAGATAAGTATTAAAACCTGAGCAGAGACATTTACACTGCAAGGGACATAGATCCCAAGTTTAAGGCTTGGGAAGTTAAAATTAAAAAAGAAATTCTGGGTGTGTATTAGGTCATATGACTTATAAGTATGCCTGGGTGGCTCAGTTGGTTAAGTGTCCAACTTCAGCTCACCGTTTGTGAGTTTGAGCCCCTATTGGGCTCTGTGCTGACAGCTCAGAGCCTTGAGCCTGCTTCAGATTCTGTGTCTCCTGCTTCCTCTCTCTGTCCCTCTCCTGCTCCTGCTCTGTCTCTCAAAAATAAACAAACATAAAAAAAATTAAAACGATTGTATTTTAGTTTGAAAAGCAATGAAACAGATAGAAATCTGTGTATTCAAAAAGGAATGTAAACCATCAAAAATACTATTGTTGGATCTGCCTTCTTGATCTGGGGGAGAGGGGTTGAATTCATAGATAATAAAAATAAAAATTTGATATAGCACCTCCCCCCTTCATTTTAATAATATGCATTAAATAGATTTATTTTTTACATTTTGGATCACTTTTGCATTCCTGTGATAAATCCTACTTGGCTGTGGTGTATAAATACTTTTAATATGTACTTGTTTCAGTTTGCTAATATATTATTGAAGATTTTTGCATCTGTTTTCATAAAGGATATTGGTCTGTAGTTTTCTTGTAATGTCTTTCTTTGGCTTTGGTATCTGATCACATAGAATGAGTTAGGAAATGTTCCCTCATCCTCCAGTTTGGAAGCATATAAGGATTAGTATTAGTTCTTCAAATGTATCACTCATTATAACCTCTGTTCCTTGGCTTTTCTTTGTTGGAAGGTTTTTTGATTACTGATTCAATCTTCTTTCTTTTTCTTCAGATTTTCTCTTTCTTCTTGAGTCAGTTTTCTTTTTTTTTTTTTTGAGTTTGGATGCGTCTAGGAATTTGTCCATTTCACCTAGGTTGTTTAGTTGCCATAGTAGTCTATAATTCTGTTTCTGTAAGGTTGGCAATGATGTCTCTATTTTTTTTAATGTTTATTTTTGAGACAGAGAGTGAGAGAGAGCATGCAAGAGCAAGCAGAGGAGGAACAAAGAGATAGAGAGGGCCAGAAGCTCTGAGGTGGGTTCCGTTCTGACAGCAGAGAGCACAAGTGAGGCTCGATTTCACGAACCTCCATATCATGACCTGAACCCAAGCCTGACGCTTAACTGAGCCACCCAGGTACCCTGATACCTCTATTTTCATTCACATTTTCGTAACTTGAGTGTTCTCTCTTTTTAATCTGCCAAATGTTGGTTAATTTGGTTGATCTTTCCAAAGAATGAACTTATGTTTTCTTTGTTTCTCTGTATTGTTATTCTAGTTTATTTTTCATTTACATTTGCTCTGATTTGTATTTTCTTCCTTCTACTTGGGATGTATTTAGTTTCCTTTTCCTTTTGTAGTTCTACAAGGTAGAAGGTTAGGTTATTGGTTTGAGATCTTTATTCTTTTTAATATAGTGATTTACAGCCATATTCGATAAACTGGGGAATGTTGGGGGCACCTTGTTGGCTCAGTCAGTAGAGCATGAGACTCTTGATCTTGAGGTTGTAAGTTCCAGTCCTGTGTTGGGTGGAGAGATTACTTAAAAATAAAGTCTTTAAGGGTGACTGGGTAGCTCATTAGGCTAAGTGTCCTACTGGTTCATGAGATTGAGACCCAGAGATTGAGACCCATGTCAAGTGCAGAGCCTGCTTGGGATTCTCTCTCTCCCTCTCTTTTCCTCTCTCTGCCTCCCCCCTATGTGCACTCTCTCTGTCTCTCTCTCAAAATAAATAAACATTAAAAAATCTAAAAAAAAAGTTTTGGGATGTTGTATTTTGTTTTCCATTTATCTTAAAATACTTTTTTTAATGCATTTTTAATGGTTTTTAAATTTATTTTGGAGAGACAGAGACAGTGCGAGCAGGGGAGGGGCAGAGAGAGAGGAAGACACAGAATCTACAGCAGGCTCCAGGCTCTGAGCTACCTGTCAGCACAGAGCCCGATGCAGGGCTCGAACCCATGAACCGTGAGATCATGACCTGAGCCGAAGTTGGAAGCTTAACCGACTGAACCACCAGGCGCCCCTTAAAATACTTTTAATTTTTCTTTGTGATTTCTTTTTCCAAATTGATGGTTTTCAAATGTGTTATGTAATTTCCACATATTTCCATATTTTCTTTTGTTACTGATTTCTAATGTCATTCCATTTTGGTCAGAAAAGATATTTTGTATGATTTAAGTCTTTTAAAATTTAATGAGACTTGATTTGTGGCTAACATATGGTTTATCCATGTGCACTTGAGAAGAATGTGTATTCTGCTGTTGGGTGGAGTATTGTATAAATATCTTTTCGGCCTAGTTGGTTTAAGTGTTCAGATTTTTAATTTCTTCATTTATTGTCTGTCTGGTTGTTTTATCTGTTATTAAAATGGGGTGTTGAAGTCTCTCTTGGAGAACTTTATTTTTCCCTTCAACTCTGTCTGGTTTTGAATCATCTATTTTGGACTTCTGTTATTATGTGTACATATATAGTTGTTATGTCTTTTTAGTGGATTAACTTTTATCATTCTGTATAGTTTTTTGGTTTCTTGTAACAGTTTTTGTCTTAAAGTCTATTTTGTCTGACATTAATGGGGACACTACAGTTCTCTTTTGGTTACTATTTGAATAGAATAAGCTTTTCTACCCTTTTAATCTGTTTATGTCCTGGAATCTAAAGTGAGTATGTAATATCATCTTTATTATTTTTAATATTATTATTATTATTTAATGTTTGCTTATTTTTGAGATAGAGACACAGGGAAACAGGGGAGGGACAGAGAGAAAGAGACACAAAGTGAAGCAGGCTCCAGGCTCTGAGCTGTCAGCACAGAGAACTATGTGGGGCTTGAACCCATGAATGGTGAGATTTTGACTTCAGTTGAAGTCAGAAGCTCAACCAACTTAGCCACCTGGGCGCCCCTTGACAATTTTTTTGTTCCATTCTTTCATTCTCTGTTTCTGAGTTGGACAAGAGTTTAATGTTTTTATATTTGGTGTAATTACCAATAGGGAAGATTTCTGCTGTTTTCTTATGTTTTCTCTGTCTTATACTTATTCTTCATCAGTTCCTCCATTGCTCTTCTTATTAGATTTTTTAAGTGTACTATTTTGATTACTTTCTCATTTCTTCTGTGTATATTCAGTTCCTGAATATTTGCTCTGGTGGATATAAGTATAGTACCATAATTTATAACAATGTAGTCTGAATTAATACCGTTTTGTTGGTGTTGAACCTGTTGATGGTGGTACATTATGTGAGAAATGCCTACAGTGTTTGCTCAGGCACATATTACTCATGGCATGCTCTACAGACATTTCACCAACCAGGGCCTCTATTTATTGCTGGGCCAGGCCTTTTGGTTCTTATTATGATATAAATAGCCTCCCAAGGGCCATCTAGCCAGGTTAAGGGTAGACAGAAAGAGAAAGCAGACTTGGGGCTCTGCCTTTATTAGGGTCAAGTTGTGGAGTGTCTAGGATTTTTCTGGTTCACTCTTGGATAATTTAAAGCAGAAAGGCAGGAATTAGGATCTGAGAAGGGAGAAACCAGGGCTACTCATGCAGTCAGTTATCTAGGTTACCTGGGGTTTTCGGAAAGAGAGAGATTCATGGGTGGTGGCAGCCTTGTTTCTTATGTGGTTGTTTTTCTAGTAGTTGTGTCATACAGCCGGCAATATGTTTATTTAAGATAAATGTTTTTTGAAATGGATGTCATGGTAATCAAAAGCTTAATGTTAGAAATACTACAATCAAAAAATCTTATTGTCACCAAACTATGGAAAGAGCCCAAATGTCCATTGACTGATGAATGGATAAAGAGGATGTGATACACACACACACACACACACACACACACACACACACACACACACACACAGAAATATTACTCAACCATCAAAAAGAATGAAATCATTGCCATTTGCAATGACGTGTGTGGAACTGGAGTGTATTGTGCTAAGTGAAATAAATCAGTGAGAGAAAGACAAATACCATATGATTTCACTCATATGTGGAATATAAGAAACAAAACAGATGAACATATGAGAAAGGGGAGAAGAGAGAGAAACCATAAGAGACTCTTAATTAAGAGAACAAACTGAGGGTAGATGGAGGGAACTTGGTGGGGAATGGACTAAATGGGTGAGGAACATTAAGGAGGGCTCTTGTGTTGAGCCCTGAGTGTTATATGTAAATGGAGAATCATTAAATTCTACTCCTGAGACCATATTACACTGTATGTTAACTGACGAGAATTTAAGTAAAAATTTGAAAAAAACTTATTGTTAGACATTTAAACTACAAATACTAATGTGGTTTCAATGAAATATAAAAACTTGTTTTTATATTTTTGTACTTATTGTCATAAGTTATACTTTTATGTGTTTTATGCCTAGCAACATAGATTTATAATTATTATTTTAATAATAGTTTTAATTTTAATTTTTTATTTTTGAGAGAGAGCATGAGTGAATGAGCGGCAGAGAGAGAGACAGAGAGAATCCCCATGAGGGACAGAGGAGAGAGAGAGGGAGAGAGGGAGAGAATCTAACAAAGGGCAGAGAGAGAGGAGAGAGAGAGTATCTTGAAGGGGGACTCGAGCTCACTTGATATGGGGCTTGAATTTATGAACCAGGAGACCATAGCCGGAGCTGAAGTGGGATGCTGAACCAACTGAGCCACCCAAGAGCCCTCGTAGTTGTCTTTTCAGTCATGTACAAAATAAAAGGAAGGGTACAAGCCCAAAATACATTAATTCTAATTTTTATATTAACCTAAATAAATACCTGTCTTTACTGGTGTTTTTTATTTCTGCATGTGGTTTCAAGCTACTGGCTCATGCTCTTTCATTTCAGTCTGAAGAATGCCCTCTGGCATTTCTTACAGTCAGGTCTGCTAGTGTCATACTCCCTCAGTTTTGGTTTATCTGGAAATATTTTAATTTCTCCATTATTTTTGAAGAATTATTTTGCCAGATACATAGAGTTCTTGCTTAACACTTTTTTTTCCAGCACTTTAAATAGGTCATTTCATTGCCTTCTGGCAAAAAAGTTAGTGAGGAGTCCTTACTTTTTGGTTCACAGAGTTTCATTTGCTGGTTCTACTGGCCAGAAAAATGGTTTTACACTCAGGGTCTTAGGTGTCTACATAGCTGCCACATTGCAGCTCTGTAACTAAGGGTGTATTTGGCCAACAAAGGGAAAAAATAAAAGGGAAAGGAAAGAAAACCCACAATGAAGGTTTGCACTTTCTTTGTCTCATATTCTGTCAAAAGAGATGGTTTTCTTTCTGTGTTTTAGTTGTGTCTTATGTACACTTACGCACAGGGGCCATCCTGTTCCATAATGGGAGAAAAAACAGAAAAAAACCCCAAGAAACTCATTCCTATTATTAGCCATTCTTTAAGTTTTGGCTCACTTCCCCAATCCATTTGTTATTAATGTTTATTTATTTAATGTTGAGAGAAAGCATGGGGTGGGGCAGAGAGAAGGAGGGAGAATTCCAAACAGGCCTTGTGATACCAGTGCAGAGCTGGACTCAGAGCTCAGTCTCCCTAATTGTGATATCACAACACAGCTGAAATCAGAAGTCAGATGCTTAACCATCTGAACCATCCAGGCACTCAACCTTTTATTTATTTTTAATGTTTAAAAACTTTTTACAAAGATTTTTATTTTTAAGTAATCTCTATGCCTGAGGTGGGGCTCAAACTCACAACCCCAAGATCCAGAGTCCTGAGCTTTATTGACTGAGCCAGCCAGGTGCCCCTGTTTACTAACCTTTTAGAATCCTGAGTTAATTGCTTTTAGCGTGTTGTCCAGAGGTTGTAGTTGTCATGAGTGGGAATGAGAGGCTGTAGTGGTCTTAATGTCATCTTTGCTGGTGATTCTTACACATACTTTTTATTTCTCACTAGACCCTTCGAAGAAGAGTGGTAGTGGTGAAGGAAATGTAGTTATTTTCCCATGGCTTAAGATTTAAATATAGTAGAGATTCTAGCTGAGATGTCTACAACTTTTGACTGCACAGAGGTTTACCATTTTAGGTCATAGTTATGATTGGAATCATTTATATACTATTTACTCTGTTCCAGACACTGTTTCTAAAACTTTATTTAAACTGCTTTAGTCCTCACAATATCTCTGTAAGGTCAATACTATATTATCCCCATTTTTATTTTATGATTGTTATTATTTTAATGTTTATTTATTTTTGAGAGAGCGTGAGAGCAAGGGAGGGGGACAGAGGATCTGAAGTGAGCTCCATGCTGACAGCAGAGAGCCCAATGTGGAGCTCAAAGTCACGAATGGTGAGATTATGACCTGAGATGAAGTCAGACACCCAACGAACTGAGCCTCCCAGGCATCCCTATCATTCCCATTTTAAAGATAAAGAAATTGAGGTACAGAGAGGGTAATTTGCGCAAGATTACATAGATAATAAGTGGTGGAGCCATGATTTAAACCAGGCATAAGACAATTCAGTGTTAGAGCACATGGAAATTTTCATGGAAAATTTTCATATATGTTTCATACATTTTATGGAAATTCTCATATACAAACCAAAGTGAAAAATATTATAATGTGCTTGCCCTCTGCCATGTGTCTTTAACCAGTTTTAATAGTTTTTAGTCTTCTGCCTTCCTTGTTTTATTTTACAGCAACTTTTTTTGTTTCTGATAAAGTATCTGAAAGCAAATTCTAGAAATCACTTTATTTACAAACTCTAAAGTATATAGCTAAAATGCATAATAGCTTCATAAAACATAACTGCAGTATGACTCTAACTGTAACATAATCTTAAAAACTTAAAAAGTGAAGAATAATTGGCTGATTTCTAATATCTATTTTATGTTCAGTTTTATCTGATTGTGTCAGAAGAATCTTCTAGTTGGCTCAATTCAGGATCCCAATATGGTCCACACATTGTATTTGTTGACACATACCTTAATTGTAAAAATTTTAATACTAGCCAACACACTCACATTTTCTCTCTTTAGTATCCCCCTGATCTCACTCTTTGTTTTTTTTTACCTAGAAGGTAATATCAGCACACCTTTTTAACTCTCATACCCTCTTTAGGACTCTCCCTAGCAATGATTTTTCTAACACTTCGCCTAGCCATTTTTTTGTGATTTTAACTTTTTAAAACTCTCTTAAAAGTATAGTCTTTTGGGGCACTTGGGTGGCTCAGTCAGTTAAGCGTCCAGCTTCTGGCTTTGGCTCAGGTCATGATCTCACAGTTCGTGGGTTCGAGCCCTGCATCGGACTCTGTGCTGACAGCTAGCTCAGAGCCTGGAGTCTGCTTCGGATTCTGTGTCTCCCTCTCTCTCTCTGACCCTGCCCTGCTTGTGCTGTCTCTCTGTCTCTAAAAAATAAAAACATAAAAAAAAAAGCCTTTTATTTTGGAATAGTCTTAGAAAAATTGCGAAGATGGTAGAGTTCCCATTTATTCCTCAACTATTTTCAGTTTCCCCTAATTTGATTATCTTACATTACCATGGTACAGTTACCAAAACTGTGAAATCAACATTAGTGTAGTTTTTCTGTTGATGTTCTTTCTCCAGTTCGGGATTGCAGTGGTTGTCATTTCTCTTCATTCTCTGGTCTGTTATAGTTTCTCAGTCTTTACGTTTTGTTTTTTTTTTTTACCTTAAATTTTTGAGGAGTTTTTATCACGTTTTTGGTAGGAGGTCCCATAGTTGGTATGTATAATATTTTTCTCAGGATTTGATTGGGGTCATGAATTTCTGGAAAAATATCATAGAAGTAAAATGTCTTTCTTATGACTTGTTTTCTTTATTCTTGTAAAAAATTACATAAAAGTTTATCTGGTTGCAAGCTCAAAACTGTAAAACTAGGTACCTTTAAAGTAGTCTCACTTTCACCTTTTTCCCTTCCTACTTTTTTCTCCCTTTCTCTAATGGTAAGCAGTTTTATTAGTTTTTGGCTTCTCCTTACCATCATTTTTTTAAATACTGACACATACACACACATTTTCTCTGATATCTCCCTACTCTTGCACCCACGCTTTTTACATAGAAGGTAAATATTAGCACACATTCTTTTTTTTTTAATTTTTTTAATGTTTTATTTATTTTTGATAGAGACAGAGCATGAGGGGGGAGGGACAGAGAGAGACGGAGACACAGAACCAGAAGCAGGCTCCAGACTCTGAGCTAGCTGTCAGCACAGAGCCTGACGTGGGGCTCGAATCCATGAACGTGAGATCTGACCTGAGCCGAAGTCGGAGGCTTAACCGACTGAGCCACCCAGGCACCCCTTAGCACACATTCTTAACCCTCATACCTTCTTTAGGGCTTTCCCTAACAATGACTTTTCTAATAATCGCAATTTGTATTCAAGATAGTTTTCTGCTTTAGAAGTTAATTTTTTCTAACTAATAAAAACCTGTTCCTATACTTTTAAAGTATTTAGCACATATTATATGGTTCCTTTTTTATTTACAGATATTTTCCAATTTATCCCTGGACGAGCGTTGCCTTTCTGCTTCATTGGTTTGCAAGTACTGGCGTGACCTTTGTTTAGATTTCCAGTTTTGGAAGCAGCTGGATCTTAGTAGTCGTCAGCAGGTATGGAATTTAATTCTAAGAAACACTTTGGCCTACTCAAAAAATATCTTTATTCCTCTTCAGAAATCATTTCCTCATGTTGGAGTTTTTCAAGATAGTTGAAATGACTGTAATTTATAATTCCATGCTATAGTAATTTTTTGTGTGAATTCATGTTACCACTAGGTTCTTGTGGTGAAGAAGTTATTTAATATGGATTGGTAATTTTGGGTTGCTTCTTAAACCTTTTTGTCTAAGTTCTCTTTGTCTTCTCCCTTTCTTCATTACCTTTAAAGAAAGTTATTAAGCTTCCGCGCCCCCCCCCCCCTTTTTGGAGGAATTATATCATGAATTTTAGTTAAATAATAGAAAATGATGGCATATGTTATATAGTACTGCTGATATGCCACATACTGTTCCCTGGGCTTTACACAATACTAAAGCGTTTGAACCTTCTAACAATGTTATGAGTCAATACTATTATTATCCCTTTTAATTATACTATGAATTATAGTAGCATTACACTGTTGTCATAGGTGAACAATATAAGTATTCTTTATTTTTTTAGTTAAAAAATTTTTTTTGTTTATTTTGAGTAAAGGAGTGTGAGTGTGTGTGGGTGTGGGTGTGTGTGTGCACGCATGCACGTGTGAGTGGGGGAGAGGCAGAGAGAGAAAAAGAGAGAGAATCCCAAGCAGGCTCTGCACTGTCTGTGCAGAGCCCAATGTGGGGCTCAGTCCTATGAAACATAAGATCACGACCTGAGTTGAAACAGAGTCAGACGCTTAACTGACCAAGCCACCCAGGCATCCCAATAGTTTGAGCATTCTTATACTATTGTTATAGATCAATACATAGAAGCAAATTTGGCTAAGATAACTTGTTTTTATTTTCTTTTTGATTAGTTTTCTAATCCTGCTTATTGCCTGCCTGCCTGCCCAATGTGTTCATATGGTGACATAAATTAGGAAAAAAGATAGAGTTAATAGTGCTTATTGCAAACAATTTGTTGAACTTGTTGTTTTATTCTTTTGGACTTGGTCTTGGTTCTTCGAACTTGGTGTTAGAAATGCATAAATATATCCATTAAAAATAAGATTTTATTGGAGTACTGAATCTGCTCTAACTCTTTCCATGATATTGTTAGGTAGTGATGTGCTGGCACATGTTTAACACCTCCTTTCAAAAACAAATAGGGAGCTGTGATTTGTAGTATTTGCTACTTTTTATGGTGCAAATACTCCCACCTGGCCTGTTTCAGCCTACCAGTGTGATATTGCTGAATGCAGTG
Organism: Suricata suricatta; assembly: GCF_006229205.1. Taxonomy (NCBI): domain Eukaryota; kingdom Metazoa; phylum Chordata; class Mammalia; order Carnivora; family Herpestidae; genus Suricata; species Suricata suricatta. Next base: position 80,069,086 of record NC_043705.1, on the reverse strand, counting down.
ATGTCACTGTTTGGAAAGAGGCTCTTGTGAGTTGGTACAAGCCAACTGCATGCAGCACACCACTAGTACTTTATGTGCTCTGTGTGTGTGTGTGTAACTCATTCACTTTAAACAAAATAAGCAAATTCCTGGACATTTATGTGTAAGTTTTTTCCCCCCCGCCCTCATTGGTTAATGGTTGAAATAATTACAGTATTACTCATTTTCCTGCCTGTGTCTATGAAATTTGTGTACAGGGAGAATGGTGAATATTTAGTTGGTTGTGGCTGGTAGAGTGGAAAGAAGTAATGTGAAATAATCCATTGGCTTTTTACTTCACTACTTTTGTTTTTTGGTTTTTTGTATTTTTGGTTTGGGCTGATCGTACTCTTTTTTTTTTTTTTTAAGTAGTTTATTGTCAAATTAGTTTCCATACAACACCCAGTGCTCTTCCCCATAAGTGCCCTCCTCTATCACCTCCACCTCTTCCCCCACCTTCAGCCCTCAGTTCATTTTCAGGATTCAACAGTTTCTCAAGTTTTGCGTCCCTCTCTCTCCCCAACTCTCTTTCCCTCTTCCCCTCCCCCTGGTCCTCCATTAGGTTTCTCCTATTCTCCTGTTAGACCTATGAGTGTAAACATATGGTATCTATCCTTCTCTGCCTGACTTATTTTGCTTAGCATGACACCCTCGAGGTCCATCCACCTTCCTACAAATGGCCATATTTCATTCTTTCTCATTGCCGTGTAATACTCCATGGTATATATATATCACATCTTCTTGATCCACTCATCAGGTGATGGACATTTAGGCTTTTTCCATGATTTGGCTATTGTTGACAGTGCTGTTATGAACATTGGGGTACATGTGCTCCTGTGCATCAGCACTTCTGTATCCCTTGGGTAAATCCCTAGCAGTGCTATTGCTGAGTCATAAGGGAACTCTATGGATAGTTTTTTGAGGGACCTCCACACTGTTTTCCACAGCGGCTGCACCCAGTTTACATTCCCACCAACAGTGTAGGAGGGTGCCCGTCTCTCCACACCCTTGCCAGCATCTATAGTCTCTTGATTTGTTCATTTTAGCCACTCTGACTGGTGTCAGGTGGTATTTCAGTGTGGTTTTGATTTGACTTCACTACTTTTGGATATCTGAGCTATTTGTTAGAAACTCAGACTAAGAAGAGCTTTCCCCCTCTACTGGTAGTTAAGTCTGGAGATGAAAAAAGAAAACAAAAAAAAAGAGAGGTATATCAGAGTTTTAACTTTGAAGGTAACTGTCTGTATTTATGCTTTTTCCAAGGAGTGTATAGGTAGTTTCAATCTTGTCTCTTACTTTTAGTGCTTGTCAGTACTCCATTTCTTTATTTCTGTTCTAAATTTCATCATGTGCATTTTCTTTCACCATTATTTGTACTCAAGGGACTTGAATAATATTAACTCTGTTTTCTTTTTTATGTATTTTTACTTATTTTTTATTGAAGTATACTTTTACAGGTGTACAACACAGTGATTTGACAATTCTGTACGTAATGCTATGCTCATCACAAGTGTAGGTACCATCTGTCACAATACAGGGCTATTACCATACCATTGACTATACTCCCGATGCTGTACCTTTCATCCCTGTGACTTATTCATTTCATGATTGGGTATAGAATATGTAGAGGTTATTTTTTAAAAACTATGTTTAAAATTCACATGGCCATGTGAATTTTTTACCACATGAATTTTAAGGTTACTTATACTTAGCTTTGATGTATTTTTTAAGTAAAAAAAACCTTTTGTTTAATGTTTTTTAGTTTAATTTTTGAGAGAGGGAGACAGAGTGTGGGCAGGGGAGAGACTGAGAGAGCGAGGACACAAAATCTGAAGGTTTTAGACTCTCAGCTGTCAGCACAGAGCCCAGTGCATAGCCTGAACTCATGAACTCTGAGATTATGACCTGAGCCGAAGTCGGACACCTAAGGCACCCCTAGCTTTGAGTTTTCTTGATAAAAGTTATTTCATATGGACATTTGTATGTAATCTTTGATGTGTTCACAAACAAAATGATACATTTTCTAAGCTACAAATTAATTATCTATGAGGTAGTATTTTGATAGAAGTACTAAAGGGGCACCTGGGTGGCTCAGTTGGTTAAGTGTCTGACTTTAACTCAGGTCATGATTTTCCCATTTCTGAGTTTGAGCTCTGTGTCAGGCTGTATACTGATACTCAGAGCCTGGAGCCTCCTTTAGATTCTGTGTCTACCTCTCTCTCTCTGCCCCTCCCCCACTCACACTGTATCTCTCTTTGTTTCTCAAAAATGAATAAATGTTAAAAAAATTTTTTTTTAAATAGGGGCACCTGGTGTCTCATTTGGTTTAGCGTCTGACCCATTCAGGTCATGATCTCATCATTCCCGAGTTCGAGTCTCACATTGGGCCATGTGCTGACAGCTCAGAGCCTGGAGCCTGTTTCAGATTCTGTCTCTCTCTCTCTCTGTCTGCCCCTCCTCCATGTGCACTCTATCTCTGTCTCTCTCAAAAATAAGCACACATTAAAAAAATAACATTTTTAAATAGAAAAACATAGTAGTAATAAAATTAAAATTTATATTTTGTGGTAGGGATCATCTAATACTAGGTATAATAAGTTACAATTCATATAGTGTGATGACAGATACACACTGTTTGCTGGGTTAACAATAGAGAACGAAACATTTAAAATCTCAATATAATTTTGTGTGGAGTTTTCCAAGCTTTTTTGAAGTTTAACTTTGAAAGTTAAAGTAACTTTCCTGATAAGGATACATCTTTAGGCTTTTAATGAAAACTAACACCTATCATCTTGCTTGGTATTTTTCCATGGCATTTCTGATACCAGATGTGTGGAGTTTTCTTCATTCTAACAAATTCTCTGATAATCACTGGTTATCTAACAATTCAGGGCAATTATGACACTAGCTCCTGGGGTTAATGCAGACCTCACTGGTTATGGGATTTAGTCCTATAAGACTCTCCCCACTTCATATGCCTCTCAAGTCCCGGAAGTCACCTGTAGTTCTCACTGACCGGGTGTGAAGTCAAGAATTCCCTCTACTCTTGCCTCAGGCTTGATAATTTGCTAAATTGACGTATAGAACTCAGGAAAATACTTACTTTTACTGGTTTATTATAAAGGATACAACTCGGGACTGGGCAAATGGAAAAGATGTCTAGGACAAAGTACGGATGGAGAAGATGTGGAACTTCTATAGAGTCTGTGAGCCTGTCTCCTTCCCAGCTCTTTAAGGTGTTCACCAACCTAGAAGCTCTTTAAATTTCATTGTTTGAAAGTTTTTCTAATTTAGTGTGTAGCTCCTGAACCCTCCCAGGAACTCAGGGGTTGAGGCTGACAGTTACTACTTTATAATCACAAGGCATTTGGTTTTTCTGGTGACCAATCCCTTCAGGGTCTGGTGATCCTGAAGGTATCATCTAGGGGCCCCAACTTAAGTTATTTCATTAGTATAAACTCAGGTGTGGTCAGAGGGGCTCGTTATGAATAACAAAAGATACTCCTATCAATCAGGAAATTACAAGAGTAGTAGAGGCTTTGTTCCAGGAACTGGAAACAAAGACTAAGTATGGATTTTATATTATACCACAGTTCTTGTTATGCTTTAATATTCAATAAGAAGGTTTTCTTTTAATTGTGATTTTCATGCTATAATCTCATTGTTGTTTATTAGAGCAAAATTTAAAGAATAGAAAGTAAGTTTCTACTTCTAGCAAAAATTTAAACTTAATCCTTTTTTTTCCTTCTAGGTCACTGATGAATTATTGGAAAAAATTGCATCAAGAAGTCAGAATATAATTGAAATCAACATTTCTGATTGTCGCAGTATGTCTGATACTGGCGTATGTGTTCTAGCATTTAAGTGTCCTGGACTTCTTAGGTATACAGCCTACAGGTGTAAACAGCTTTCTGACACTTCTATTATTGCGGTTGCCTCTCACTGTCCTTTACTTCAGAAAGTTCATGTAGGCAACCAGGACAAACTTACTGATGAAGGACTCAAACAGGTAAATAATTAGTTAGCATCTATAAAATGGTTTTACTCTGATTAACTAAAAATGTTTGCTTGAAGCCACACTTCAAAACATTATTATAGTTTAAAAATAATACTGAGAGTCTAAAATAAGCCATCTTGTTTTTTGTACCCGTGAGTGCTTGTTTCAGTAACCTAGAGTGTCATGGTGATAATTGATAAATTAACTTTGTTTTGTTTTGTAGTGAGTGCCCGAACTTCTGGAACAAGCCATTTTATTTATTATTTGTTAGTTAAATTGTATACCATATTTTGCTTTAGGTACCAATGGTATGCAGTTTGGATTAGCATGAAGTTTTAAAAATTAACTTTTAATTCCCCTTGTACACTATTAGATTATATGCTTATGTGCTTTAAGGTACATATTTTAAAGCATGAATGAAAGTCCAAATTAAAGAGTATAAAACTAAGTAAAAGGTGCTCATTACCCATATTTGGAATAATAATTGCATTAAAATACTATATGTATTTTCTCTTTGATGCACTTCCTTTGGAAATGGCATTTAAAATTTTTTGTCTCAGGGTGGATTATTCATTCAGTGAATATTGAATGAATTCTATGTGCCAGGCCCTGAATTTGTGAATATTGGGAATATTTAGTAATGTTCCCACTTTTATACTAGGTACTGAATGTATTTTAACATATTACCCTTGAAGTAACTCTGTGAAATAACTGGTATTAAACTCATTTTGTAAAGGGAGAAATTAAAGATTCGAGAGGTTAATTAATTTGCCTAATATTTAGCAAGTGGTGGAACTGGGATTAAAGCCTCGCTTCTGCAAAATCTTTTCCATCTTTTGACTTCTCCACTCCAAAAGCCTAAAAGATCTACTCCAAAAGACTTTGAATAAAGGGGCCTGCCCTGTGAGTGGAGAGGCCATGCCCATTTCCCACTCTATGCCCTGTCGTAACCCGCGCTCAGGGTCGCGTTACTTTTCGCGTTACTTTACTGAGCCCCGCGTTGAGGCGCCAATTGTAACCCGATGGCCGGGGGCTGCTCGTCCCGGCGATCCGCGGTACCTGTTTCGTCCCGCCCGGACTGGCAGGGCGGAGAATTGTCGCGGGTCCTTCTCCTGAGGGAGGGAGAGAAACGGGGCAGGAGAGGGAGACGCAGAGAGTAAAGACAGAACTCACGGTTCTCCGATCAGGCGAAAGAGAGCGTTTATTCAAAGAACTGTTCTTTATATAGTCTTCAGGGGGGAAGACAAGGCAAGCTGACCTAGGCAGGCTACAGAGTCGAATGCATATTCAAAGAAGCACCCCGACTTTGCCTCAGCAATCTTGGGGGATGGAGAACTAACACTGAATACGGTTTTGATCTTTTGTGTGCCTTGGCCACTGAACGTCTAGCTCAGCAAGACAGTCGCCAAAGTTATTTTGACCAGGAAATGGCAATCTCCAGCCTCCAGATGCAAATCTTGTTTACTGGCTCACTCAACGGAGTGATAATCCTTGCCTGAGGCAGACGGAAAACTTGGCGGGCCCGACAATGTCCAGTTCCCTTGACAAACATTTTTGAAAGAAAGAGTTAATTAATAGTTTCATTCAAGAACTTGTCAGGATTAATGTTTAAATTTAGAACTGTAGTGTAGTTTTGACCCTTGCTAGTAATGGCAAAGTCCTAGATTTAAATCTGATATGAATTGAACTTAGAAGAAGATCCCTAAATTTAAACAATACATATGAATTAATTGAAAGCTTAGTATAAGAAGGAATGTGGGGATATTCCATCCTAAACAGTACTTGGTGTGTCAATCTAATTTATATATTAAGAATGCTAAAATGTATAAGGGAGACTGTTCTGTCTGCAAAGGCAAATTGTGCAATAACACTGTTACTTGCTTTAATATCTGTCCTGATCCATTTCTGCTATAAATAGGATTACTCACTAGTGATATGAAGTTCATAAATGTATTAGAACAAATTAATCTTTAATGGGAAATTATAAATTTTGTTGACATGGCATGATTTTTTTTGTGATAGAAATCTCTTGGCAAATTATACTTCATAATGAGACATTTATAGAAGTCTTTGTATTTGTGGTATTTTTCAATATGATGTAATATGAATAGGTACCTGTTGAGCAGACTGTTAATGGTGTTTGTAGTAAGAATAAGATCATGTCTATGATTGAAACAGAGGGAAAATGAAAAGGCTTTCAAGGAGCAAAATGTAATATACCAATCTAATCTTTACTACTTTGAGATTAATTATGTTAAATATTCCCCAGAATGTACAGTATTCTGGAAACTATAAATTTGTGGTAGGTTAGATGTTTGCTTCATATTTTCATGAATTTAAAAAATGTATATATTTTTAATTTTTAGAGAGAGAGAGCACAAGTGGGAGTAGGGAGAGGGGAGAAGGAGAGAGAGAATCTTAAGCAGGCTCCATGCTCAACGCAGAGCCTGGCACAGGACTTGATCTCACAACCATGAGATCATAACCTGAGCTGAAACCAAGAGTTGTACACTTAACTAGCTGAGCCACCCAGGTGTCCCAAAAGCACATATTTTAAATAAATTGTTGGAAACATGCTCAAAGAACTAATGGAAAGCATGGACAAACAACTAAAAGTTTTAGAAACTTAAAGAATTCTAGAAAATGATATACGAAAAATTGAGATATTAATAATTATTACAAATTATAAGAAGGAACGAAATTGTAATTCTGGAGCTAAAAAGTACAATAACTGATATTAAAAAATTTGCCAGAGGGATGCAGTATCAGATAGGGGTAGGCAGGAAATAAAGAGTGAGCCTGGAGATAGGGAAAAGTGAATTATGTGTCTGAGAAGAGAAAAAAAAATGAGGAAAAGTGAATAGAACTTGAAGGACCTGTGGGATATCATCAAGAACAACGTTTGCATTATGGTTGTTCCAGAAGAAGGGAGAGAGAAAGAATAGTTGGAGAAATAATTACTAAAATGTACCAAATTTGATGTGAAAGACATGAATCTGTATATCCAAGAAACTCCATGAACTCCAAGCAGGTTGATTTCAAAGAAGCCTACATTGAGACACACAATAGTATGAATGTTAGAAGCCAAAGACAAATAGAGAATTTTGAAAGCAGCAAGAGTAGTGTCTATTAGCATACAAGGGATCCCTAATAAACAATTGATTTCTCAAGCAAAACCATGGAAACCAGAAAGCAGTGAGGTGATGTAAGTCCTGAGAGAGAAAACATCAAACAATTTTATATCTTGCAAAACTGTTCTTTAAGTATGAAGTCAACAGTAAGATATTCTCAGACAAACCAAAACTGAGGGAAGGAATCCCTGGCTGGCTCAGTCACTGGAGGTATGACTTAATCTTGGAGCTGTAGACTTGGGCCCTGAATTCGATACAGATACTAGTTTAAAAAAAAAAAACCTTCAAAAAACATGAGGGAATTCATTGTTAGTAAATTTGCTTTACACGAAATGCTAAAAAGAATATGATAGCTATATAGGTAAATATAAAAGATAGTTTTACTTCACTTTTGGTTTTTAACTCCTCACTTTTTCCTTTGTGATTGAAAAAAGCAAATGTATAGAATGAATATTATAAATCTATACTAAGGGGCACATAATGTGTAAAAGTATAATTTGTGATAATGTAAGTAGAAGGGGTAGAGACATATAGGAACTTTATGTATACTGTTGAAACTATGTTGGTATTATTCAAATTATACTATTATAAGTTTTTGAGGTTAATTGTTGTCCCTCCATGGTAACTATTAAGAAAATAACTGAAATATGTATAGGAAAATAATGGGAAGAGAATCAAATGGTATACTGGATAAAATCTATTAAATACAAAAAGTGCTAATGGAGAAATTGAGGAACAAAACAACATTTAAGACCTACAGTTAACAAATAGTTTCTAAATGGCAGAAATAAATTTTTCCTTATCAGTAGTTACTTTATTAAAAAATTTTTTAAAAAATTCATTTATTTATATTGGGGGGAGAGAGAGAGAGAGCATGGGAGAGACAGAGAGTGGGGCGGGGGAGAGAGAGAAAGAATCCCAAGCAGACTCCACACTGCCAGCTCAGAGCCTGATGTGGGGCTTGAAGTCACAAACTGTGAGATCACGACCTGAGCTAAAATCAAGAGTCTTAGACATGTTACTTGGATAGAAAAATAGTTTTTCTGAAAATATTAACAAAAATGATAAACCTTTAAGTAGATGAAGGAAAAAAGAAGACTTCTCACTAAATCAGAAATTTAAACATGAACATTCCCACCAACTTTTAGAAATAAAAACAGTACTACAAGAAAATTAAGAGCAATTACACAACAAACTTGATAGACTAGATGAAATGGGCAAGTTCCTAGAAATACCCAAATGACAAAAACTGATGGAAGAAGTAGTAAAAAATCTGAATAGACTTACAAGTAAGGAGATTGAACCAGTAATAAAAATCCTCTGCAAAAAGAAAGACAGAAACCAGATGGCTTCCCTGATGATTTTCCTGAAACATACAAAGAATTAATACCATTCCTCCTTAAACTCTTGGAAAATATTTAAGCAGCAGCAAGCAGTACTTCCTAACTCTTATGATACCAGCATTACCCTGATTTTGATGCCAGACAAGGACCTTCCAGAAAAGACAACTACGGAACAATATCCTTAGTGAGTATAAATGCAAAAATTGCCAGCAAAATAGCAAACAGAAGCCAGAAACCTATGAAAAGGGTTATGTAGTATGACCAAGTATGGTTTATTCCTTGAACGCAAGCATAGCTCAGCATTGAATATCAATAAACATAATATATCACGTACCTAGAACGGAGGAAGAAGAACTCACATAATCATCTTACTTGGTATAGAAAATGCATTTGGTGATTCAAGTACCTTTGCATGTTAAAATCACGCAATAAACTAGAAATAGAAGGATACTTCCTCAACATAATAAAGGCCATATATATACACTATAATTAATATCATACTCAATGGTAAATGATTGAAAAATTTTTCCCTTAAGTTCAGGAATGAAACCACAATGCCCACTTTTGCTGTTTCTCTTCCACATTATACTGGAAATTCCAGCCAGAGTAATTAGGCAAGAAAAAGTAATAAAAACCGTCAAAATTGGAAAAGAAGAAATAAAACTATCTCAGTTGGCAGATGACATGGTTCTATACAGGCACACCTTAGATGTATTGCAGGTTTGGTTCTAGACTACCACAGTAAAGCGAATTACTTACAATAAAGTAAGTCAAGTGAATTTGATTTCCCAGTGGATATAAAAGTTATGCTTACGCTAAATTATAGTTTATTAACTGTGCACTAGCATTATATCTAAAATGATGATGAACATTTCCTAAAATACTTCTTACTAAAAAGTGCTAACCATCATCTGAGCTTTTAAATTGTTTTTTTTTTTAACATTTATTTATTTTTGGGAGACAAAGCATAAGCTTGGGAGGGTCAGAGAGAGAGAGGGAGACAGAGAATCTGAAGCAGGCTCCAGACTCTGAGCTTTCAGCACAGAGCCCAATGTGGGGCTCAAATTCATGGACTGTGAAATCATAACCTGAGCTGAAATCGGCCACTCAACTGACTGAGCCACCCAAGTGCCCCATATACTTCTCAATTTTAAAACTTTTATGAAGCTATAGTCATCAAAACTGTATGCTACTAGTGTAAGAACAGACATACAGACAAATGGAATAGAAATGTGAGTCCAGTAAACCCTCATGTCTTTGGTCAATTGATTTTTTTTTTTTTACCATAGTGCCAAGACCATTCAGTGGAGAAAGAACACTTTTCAAGAAAAGTGCTGGAAAAACTGGATATCCACATACAAAAGAAAGAAATTGGACTATTATTTTATACCATATACAGAAATTAAGTGGGTCAGAGACCTGAATTTAAGAGCTAAGACTTTAACATTCTGAAGAAATTCTAGGGGTATATTTTTATGACCTTGGACTTGGTAATGATTTCTTAAATATGATATCAAAAGAGAAGGCAATAAATGTAAAAAAAAGAACAGATAAATGGGACTTGATTAAAATTAAAAACTTTTGTGTTTCAATGGACATTGTCAAGGAAATGAACAAGCAGTCCACCAAATGGGAAAAAATAACTGCAAATTGTATATCTGAAAAGGGTTTAATATCTAGAATATATAGAGGACTATTATAGCTCAACATTAACAGAAGCCCTTCCAAAAACTCAATTGACAGATGAGCAAAATGCTGGAATAGACCTTTATTCAATGAGGAGATACAAATGGCTAAGAAGCACCTGAAAAGGTGCTTAACATCATTAGCCATTAGAGAATTGCAAATCAAAAGTACAATGAGATACCACTTTACACCTATTCTGATGTAAGCCCTAACAAACCCCAAAAAACAAAATAACACAGTGTTGCTTTATATTTGGAGAAATTGGAACTTTGCACATTGCTGGTTAGGAATCTAAAATGGTGTACCTCGTGTGGAAAACAGTTTGGTGGTTCTTGAAAAGATTAAGCATGGAGTTACCATATGACTCAGCAATTCCGCCCTAAAAATATATCCCAATAATTGAAGACAGCGACTTAAATAGTTGTTTGTTAATTTTCCTGGAGGCATTATTCATAATAGTCAAGGTGTGGAAACAGCCCAAATGTCTATTAAGAGATGCATGGAGCAGTGGGTGTTATGTGGAAACCAATTTGAAAATAAACTATTAAAAAAAAAAGAGATGCATGGGTAAACAAAAACTACATATGTGTAATGGAATATTATTTAGTCATGTAATATAATGAAATGCTGATACATGTTACTGCATGAATGAACCTTGAAAACGTCCACAAAGTTAAATAGGATAGATACAAAGAATAAATATAGTATGATTATACTTATATAAAATACCTAGGATAGACAAATTCATAGAGATATAATGTAATAGAGGTTTTCAGGGCTGGAGCAAGTCGGGAATGGGAATTTGTTGCTAAATGGGTAGAGTGTTGGAGTGCTTGGGTGGCTCAATCAGTTAAGCATCCGACTTCCACTCAGGTCATGATCTCACCATTTCTGAGTTTGAGCCCCAGGTCAGGTTCTGTGATTACAGCTGAGAGCCTGGAACCTGCTTCAGATTCTGTGTCTCCCTCTCTGTCTGCCCTTCCCCCACTCGTGTGTTTTCTCTCTCTCTCTCTCTCTCTCTCTCTCTCTCTCTCTCTCTCTCTCAAAAATAAATAAAAAATTAAAAAATAAGTAAATGAGTTGGTAGAGGGTTTGGAGTGATAAAGTTTTGAAAGCAGATATGGTGATGGTTGCATAACACTGTGAATGTAATTAATGTCACTAAATTACATATCTAAATATGACTGAAATGGCAATTTTTATGTTCTGGACATTTTATCACAGTAAAGGAAAAAATGAAATATCTAATTGTTTTTAGATTCACAATTTCTTTAAATGAAAGGAAAAATGTCAGTCTCCCCTAACCTATCTTTACATGTTCCGATGATGTTCAGTCAGTTGGGGAATGAGCAGGTGTATATTGAACATCTACCATGGTCAGGCACTGTTCAATATTCTAACTATATGTTCATGTTAACTTTCTCTTATGATTCACATCTAATCTATGAGATAAATGATCCCTTTATGTAGACAAGAAAGCAGTTACAGTAAGTAATTTATCTGAGATTGAAGTAGTAAGTGATAGTACTGACACTAACATCCGGGGGTGTCTAGAGTTCATACTAAAATCTACTCACTTCATTCCCTGTACTTTTCAGATGACATGGCACACATTTTACTCTCATAACAGTGATTGATGTTTATAATAAGACTGAAAAACTAAGATCTTGAAAAGCCTTTTTAATCAAAATATGTTGTGCTAGTTAAAGGATATTTAAAATATTCTTTCTACATTAGCATCACAATTGTCAAACGGAAGTTAATATATATATTGGGTGCATTTCATATATGTTACACAATTTAATCTTCACAACAACACTGAGGTTTTTCAAGATGAAAAATGAAATCTCTTTTAAGTTTACTAATTTGCCCAAGTACACATAGCTAGGAAGGTATGGAGCCAATATTCTCTTTCAATTCTGCTTGATCTCTGAATCATGTGATAACTCGAAATGTAGAGCCTTTAAATAAATGTCAAGAGGCTTTATTTTTGGGAAATTCATCTCTATAGCATTTCTAAAACATTCCCTTTCCATGGATCCTAATGAATAGTTTTCTAATAGTTTCCTTCTTTACCCAGTAATAATGATTAATAATGATATACAACATTTATTAAGCACTTTTATATGCCTTGCAGTATGCTAATTAGCATTTCTATGTGCATTGTCATTTTTAATCTTATCAGCAACTCTGGGAGGTATAGGTAGGCATTGTTATAATTCAGCATAAGCCTGATGGGCCTGAGAATGGCAGCTGGTCAGTTAACTGAAAATCAGTTAAATTATGAAATCAATGTGTATCATGGAATCAATGTGTATCACAAAAATTTTAATTAAGCCTTACAAATGTAATTCATTGATGAGTTTTTTGATACAGGGTTAAGGCCTTTTGTTTTGTCTTTCTTCAGTTCAACTATAACAATGATGTTACCTTCATGATTTTCTGCTGGTTTTTTTCATTTAAATGTTACAGGAAATTAAAACTACTAACAAAGGAATATAAGTGCATCTTAATTTAGAATGTGATCTTTCCAGTACAGATCTTGAACCTGTATTCAAGGGATTGTTTTTGCTGAACCTATTGTAAATTGAAAATACCTTAAGTTAAAAATGCATTTAATACACTTACCTGACATCATAGCCTAGCTTACCTTAAATTTGCTCAGAACCCTTACATTAGCTTACATTTGGGCAAAGTCATGTAACAGAAAGTTTATTTTATTATTTTTTATTTTTATTTCTTAATAATTTTTAATGTTTATTTATTTTGGAGAGAGAGAGACAGAGCACAAGTGGGAAAGGGGCAGAGAGAGAAAGAAACCCAGAATCCGATGTAGGCTCCAGGCTCCAAGCTGTCAGCACAGAGCCCAGTGTGGGGCTTGAACCCATGAACTGTGAGATCATGACCTGAGCTGAAGTAGGATATTTAACTTACTGAGCCACCCAGGTGCCCCAAAGTTTACTTCATAATAAAGTGTCAGATATTGAATATTGTATGAAAGTGAAAAACAGAATGGCAGTATGGGTACAGAATGGTTTTAAGTATACAGGCTGTTTACTGTCATGATCACGTGGCTGACTGGGAATTACAGCTCCCTGCTCATGCCCACCATTCTGAGAGAGTATCTTACTTCACATTGCTAACCTAGAAAAAGATCAGATTTCAAAATTTGAAGTGTAGTTTCTGCTGAATGTGTATTGCTTTGGCACCATCTTAGATCATAAATCAAACCATCCTAGGTAGGACCATATGGTTGTCTTACCCAAAACTAATAAGACAGTAGCTTTATATGGCTTACTTTAATTGAATGCAAAATATTCAACCTAGTTTTTATAGCTACAGCTTTCTTTTTTTTTCTCATTGGAGTCCGTTTATTTATTTTTTAATGCAAATATGTTATAAAAATCACAATTAGGAAAAACAGATTTGGAAACAAACATCCCTACTTCTTGGCATTTTTTCCCCTCAAGTTTTATTGACTTTTGCTATTTCAATGTGTTGATTTTTTTATTGTGATAAAATATGTATGATATTTGCAATTTTAACTATTTTTAAGCATGTAAATCAGTGGCATTAAGTACATTTAGAATATTGTGTGATTATCACCATTATCTAGTTTAGGACTTTTTCATCATTCCAAAGAGTAACTCCTTACCAGTTAAACATTTACTTTATATTCCTCCTTTCTCCCTCATGCCATAGTAAGCTGTTTTGAGTATATGAATTCTAGACCTATTCTGGCTATCTCCTATAAGTGGAATATTACAATAGTGAATATTTTGTGTCTGGCTTATGTTTTCAAGGTTCATGTATGTTGTAGCATATAATACTTTCATTCCTTTTTATGGCTGAATAATTTTTTGTTGTACATATAAACTACATTTTTTCTCTTCATCTATTGATGGAAATTTAATAGCTTTCTATGTTTTTAAAATGAAGTTGAAAAACTTTTAATCATAATATTTTCTTAGTTGAAACATGAGTTGTGACAAAGGTTTTTTTTGTGTATTGGTGCTAAAACAGCATTTTTGATATGGATTGAATTTTATTCACTGTTCTCATTTGCATGTGTATAATAATTATAGCAGTGACTCTTTGAGAATGCAAAGTAGAAGGAGAAACTTTCCTTGTCTAGTGAAGGCAGCATATTTTTAAAATACTTTTAATACTTGTTTTGAGCAACTTTCATGTGACATTGGAAGACCTAATCTTGTTTTATCCCATACCAGTTTTGTGGTTTCAGTTGTCTAAATTCATTGTCCATTGAAATATACTCTTCCTAAGGTGTTTGTTTTATTATAAAAATAACCTGGTAATAACAGATGGCCTCTTAAAACAAATTTTCTTTTATAAATTCTCAAGGGTAGTATGCAATATTTTAATTAAAAGTTGAGATGCTAAGAAAATCATCTCCCAACATTTTATAGAAAAATTTGAAAAATACCTTTGGATGTTTTTGAGCAAAGTTTTGAATAATCTTGACTAATTATTATAAAGAAGAGAACGAATCAAGGACAATCCATTTTCTATTATATTTATTTATTTATTAATTGTAGTTCTGATTTCACATGTGAAAATGAACCACGGCTTAATGGATGGATGGAGTGGGTTTTTTTTAGGTGATGGAGTGACCTCCAGCACACTTTTTATTAAACGCTTTCCTTCAGGAAAAGATGACTGCTGAGTGCCTATTAGACATTATTGTTCTTCCTGAGTTAGAGAGGGGTCTTCTATTACTATTCATATGACTTTTACCTTTCACAGGTACCCAGATAGTAAACTGATATTGGTAAAAATTCAGAACCTCTTTTTTTTTTAAAAAAAGTGTATTTTGAGGGAGACAGAGCACAACACATAAACACACACACACACACACACACACACACACACACACACATGTTCAAGCAGGGGAGGGGAAGGGAGAGAGGGAGAGAGAAAGAATCTGAAGCAGGCTCTGAGCTATTGGCTTGGAGCCCAATATGGGGCTTGAAATCAGAAACTCTGAGATCATGACTTGAGCCCAAACCAAGAGTTGGGCCCCTTAACTAACTGAACCACCCAGGTGCCCCAAAATTCAGAACCTCTTAAATGATAAACTTGGTTTCTGTATCTTAGATTATTAAGACCATTTACTTGAGTGAAGAGTGAGAGGATTGCACCTGACATGGATGCCAGATACAAGTAGAAATAAAGGGCAGGTTGGGTGAGAATGGAGAGGTGTGGTTGGAGCTAAAATTCCACAAGGTTGATAATCTCCATTACTTGGGAGGGCCCTCAGGCAGCAAATTTCCAGTATCCAACTAAGGTAAGTGGTGATATTCATCTAGTTAACATCAACCAGATACGTATTCTTATCTGGTGATAAGTTGTTATTTCACAGTGTTCTTTGGTAAGGTAGGAAGTAATATGGAGATAATTCTGAGGTGTTTGTAGATCTTTTAGGTACTGATTTTTGCTGGGATAAGAGTAATGGGGC
Organism: Suricata suricatta; assembly: GCF_006229205.1. Lineage (NCBI taxonomy): Eukaryota > Metazoa > Chordata > Mammalia > Carnivora > Herpestidae > Suricata > Suricata suricatta. The sequence goes on along the minus strand of NC_043705.1, from coordinate 80,053,435 downwards.
TAGATTATTTATCTGATACAGGAGGAAGTGGATTATAATTTAGGGTTTCTACCCTGGCATTGGCTGCTGTGGACAGGACAGTTCTTCTAGTTGGTTTCTGCTCTGGCAAGTTGTATTTCTGTGTTCACCTTTTGTCTTTACAATTTTGGGGACAGTGATTTTTCTTGTAACCTCATTTCTGTAAGAGGAGTTGTTGAATTTTCAGTTAAGCTTTTTACTCATTAGTATGGAGTGGTGACTTAAAAAAATTTTTTTAATGTTATTTTTGAGAGAGAGAGACAGAGTGCAAGCGGGGGAGAGGCAGAGAGAGAGGGAGGCACAGAATCCAAAGCAGGCTCAAGGTTCTGAGTTTTCAGCACAGAGCCCAGTGTGGGGCTTTACCTCATGAACTGTGAGATCATGACCTGAACTGAAGTCAGACGCTTAACCAACTGAGCCACTCAGGCTCCCTGGAGTGGTGACTTCTAAGTTCCTTACCTGTTGTACTAGAAACTGCAGATTGACTTTTTTTTTTAAAGGCATCACTACTACTGGATGATGATTTTGATTTTGTTTATACTCAGTCTTATGCTTTATTATGGCAGATATGTGGAAAGTCCAAGGTCTTTAACTTAAATAATCTAGAATAGGCCCTATACTGGGGCTTGGTTCTCACTCCATGGTACTACCTTTTCCATGTCTCATCTGGAAACCGGTTCTCTTATCAAGATCTCTCTATTTTGGTAGAGCCAGAGCTTTACTATCTCTAGCAGTCTCTTTCTGGATAGAGAATTCTATATTTAAAAGAGTTATATACAGCTTCTATGGTTTTTAGATAGAGGACTAATTATACTAAATTGGGGCATGCTGACGGTGATATTCATACAGGTTGATGCTCTCTGAATGTTTTCCTTTGGACAGTGGACAAGATAATTGCAGCATTGAGAGATCTGAACAACATTAGCAGAACTGGGAAATACACTGGGTTAAATGATTGACTCTGATGATTGGATGGTCTGGAAACTTAGGATGTATGGTTGAGAAAATGGTGATTAGTTCAAATAGGCACTAATGGAAATGCAGTCTTGTCTATCATGTCCAATGATGATGTTTAAAGTAGAGCATCAGTTTCTGCAGTGAGACTAAATGATAGTAATTATCCCCCAAGGCACTTTCTGGTGAGTTTCTGGGGCGCTCCTGCTGCTAATGTCTCTTGAAGACCATGTTGCCTCTACTTCTGTGGAAAGTCACTTGTTTGTATACAAAACCAAAAGACATTTGATAAGTCAAAATACAAGGTGATCAGCATCAAACTCTCTTTGCAGGCAGTATGACTTACTTACTACATGTGTTAACATGGGACTCTTCCAACCTGTTTATACAAACAGATATCTAAGATCCTACCAGATACCTCATTCACTCCTTCTATACCGATTACTTTTTATTTTTCAGTGGTCCTGATTGGTACACTAACTGTTGAGGCCTTTTTACTTCCTAGGATCTGAATGAATTAAGAGAACAGGCTAGAGACAGAAAAAATATATCAAAGCAATCTCAGAAAGGCTAGATTGGAGAGTATTGCTTAGAAATGGAGCTAAATGGGTTTGTTAACTCACCTCTGGAGGTTGGTCAGCAGACCCACTCATCATCAACTAGGCCAGATCAGCAGAGTGGCCTTGCAAATACAGAAGTTCATGCTTGTTCGCTGTGGGCAGTTTGTTTCCAGGGGAAGAAGGATAGAGATGAGCTTAACATGTCCAGCATATTAAACACAAACTAGTCAGTGGAGAGATAAGGAATTAGACTAACTGAACTTTCTGCAGAAGAAGGAAGCATTTCCCTTCCAAGCCTGTCTGTATTTTCTTGATTTATCCATTTTTGACCATCTAGGCAGATTCCTTGGCGTGGAAGATGAGGATTTAGCTTACTTATCCTTCCTGGTTTCCTATTCACTCATACTCCCTACATAATTCTTCTATGATTTTAATTAAGTATTTGGTATTTACATTTGATAATTATATACCTGTCTTTTTTCTCAATAGAATTTTGTTATTCTTGAAATTAATGTCTTTTCATCCCCTTTAGATTACTGAGTTTTTATAATTTTTTAAATGTTTTTTTAAATTTTTGATAGAGAGAGAGAGAGAGAGAGAGAGAGAGAGAGACAAAGCATGAGTGGAAGAGACACAGAATCCAAAGAAGGCTCCAGGCTCTGAGCTGTTAGCACAGGGCCTGACGTGGGCCTCCAACTTACAAACTGAGATCATGACCTGATCTGAAGTCAGACCCTCAACTGAGTGAGCCACCCAGGCACCCCACTTACTGAATTTTTATAGTCTTAATATGAATGGAGTCAAGAGCTTTTCCACAGTTGCATTAGTATATGTATATGTAGATACTTAGTCAAATAAATCTTCGTAGAGCAAATTTGCCTGGGAGAGTCTGTAGGCTCCACATTGGACTTCTTATATTCAAGTGCTCTTGCATTAGTGGTCATTGAAGTATCTTAACCTTCACCATTATCCTTAAGGTTTTCCTGATCTTGGGGTCATATTAGATATCCTGCTACCTAGATGTTACATCTTCTTTCTCTTGGTGTATTCCTGTTTTGTAGGGCACAGTTTCTGGTAGCTTCCTGATAAGGAATATGTAAGAGATAGATCTTTTGAGAACTTGCATGTCTGAAAGTGTCTCTATTCTATACTCACACTTAATTGATAGTCTCAATCCTGAGTATAGGAGTCTAGGTTTGAAATACTTGTCCTTCAGAATTTGATGGCTTTGCTCTATGGCTTTCTTTTAATTTGTCATTAAGAAGTTTGATGCCTCCTTAGTCCTAATCCTTTATATGAAATCTGTTTGTCACTGGAAGTCTGTAGAATCTTTTTTTATACCCTTTAATTCTGATATTTTGTGGTGATTTGCCTTGTCGTTGGTCTGTTTTTGTCATTTGTGTTGGACATGTGAATGAGCTTTTTCAGTCCAGAAGTCCATATCTTTTAATCCTGTAACATTTTATAGAATTACTTATTGGAATTTTTTCATCTTATAAACTTTCATGCCATCCCCACATTTTCTGGAGTATGCTTTTGCTCTGAGCTATGCATGGTGTACTTCAGTCCAAAAACCCCATGTTTTACTTCAGTCTTTTGCTACTGTGAGAGAGTGGGCAAGGTCAGGCTGTACAGTCATGGGAAGGTGAAATGAGTGGTTAACCACTTCTTAAGTACACTTTAAAGAATCCTAGTGTTTTTAATGCCAACCTTGCCCTCGGTGCCGGACATGTGTGAGTCTATGAGGAGTTTTGTAGTGATTATCAAGTTGCTTTTCCACCTTCCCCACTGTCGGCTTTGGATTAGCTTTCTTAGGTGTAAGTAATGTGCCATTGTGCATTTGTTCTAGAAATATATGTGCCTCTTTTATGCGTTATAAGATCTGGTAGTGAATGTAATGAATACTGATGAACAGAAATGGAATTTCGTGACAGCTACAACAGCAGTGATACTATATGAAATGTCTTTGATTTCTGTTGTTTACAAAATCACATGTACTGCTAAACTACTGTGATTTTTTGGTTTACATTAATAAGTGAAGCGAAGGCTGGAGTTCATTTAGAGTATAGTTTACCTGTAGATTCAATTTAGAATTCCTGAATTTACTGGAACATTTTGGTATATGAGACCATAATCATGGTTTTTTATATTCGTCCACTTTTCAAAGAAGCTTCTTTATATAAAGGCTTATTTATATATCAGCCTCTTCATTCAGTCAACAAATATTTACTAAGTATCAGCTGAGTTAAGCAGAAGACACCTGGGCACAGAGATAGTTAACAGGCAAACATCTGTCTTTGTAGAGCTTATATTTCTAGTGGAATATATAAATGTTTATAGTGTGGCCTAGATGAAAATAACATAGTTTAACTATGCATCTTGGAAAATAATGGTATTCACATGTCTTTATTTTAATATCATTACTTTTCTTGAGACAAACTTTAGCTTTTTTATTACTAAAATAACATTTATTTTTAAAAAGATGTGAGAAGATTGATAGGCAGAAAAGAAAAAAATGCACCAAAAACCTTGGTGTGTATTTCAGTCTTTTCTTTCTCTTTCTTTCTTTCTTTCTTTCTTTCTTTCTTTCTTTCTTTCTTTCTTTCTTTCTTTCTTTCTTTTTTAATGTTTTTGTTTTTGAGAGAGAGAGAGAGGATTCAAAGTTGGATGCTTAATTGATTGAGCCACCTAGGTGCCCCCACTCTCTTTTCTATACACATATATGTATTTAAATGTGCATAATTTGTTTACAGAGATTTAATTGGATTATATTTGAAAAACTTATGTAAAATTTTTATTATTTGTCAGTTTACTTTAATTTTTAAAAAATAGTTTATTGTCAAATTGGTTTCCATACAACATCCAGTTCTCTTCCCCACAAGTGCCCTCCTCCATCACCACCACCTCCTCCCCCCCCTTCCCCTTCCACCCTCAGTTCATTTTCAGCATTCAATAGTCTCTCAAGTTTTACATCCCTCTCTCTCCCCAACTCTCTTTCCCTCTTCCCCTCCCCCTGGTCCTCCATTAGGTTTCTCCTGTTCTCTTGTTAGACCTATGAGTGCAAACATATGGTATCTGTCCTTCTCTGCCTGACTTATTTCGCTTAGCATGACACCCTCAAGGTCCATCCACTTTCCTACAAATGGCCAGATTTCATTCTTTCTCATTGCCATGTAGTACTCCATTGTGTATATATACCACATCTTCTTGATCCACTCATCAGGTGATGGACATTTAGGCTCTTTCCATGTTTTGGCTATTGTTGACATTGCTGCTGTTTACTTCAATTTTAATGGCTGTATAATATTCAGTTCCGTGAAAATACTAATTTGTATTTTTAGGTTTTCCATATTTTACTATTTAGAAAAATCCCTTCTGCTAATTTCTTACAGCTAAATTTTACCAAAAACTTTTATTAATTATTCTAATAATTTATTTTAAAACTTTGTATTTATGAAAAAATTGAAAGAATTTTACAGTGAACAGCCATATACCCACTACCTAGATTGTATAATTAATACCTTTTTTGTATATTTTTAAAGTTTTAATTCCAGTTAACATACAGCATTATATTAGTTTCAGGTGTACAATATAGTAATTCAACAGTTTCTTACATTACATGGTGCTCATCATGTCAACTGCACTCTGTAACTCCCTAATCCCCATCACCATTTAACCCACCACCCTATAATTAACATTTTAGTATGCTTACTTTATCATTCAATCTAATTATCTATCCCTCTTTAGTTAATTTTTTGGGGAATATGTATAAGCTGAGTGATACATTTTTCAATTACACAAATTTTTTTCATTTATGTTTGTTCCCTGCCAAGGAAACTTTTCAGTACTAATTTTCACTCTTACCAGTGTTATCATCACACTTTGAATCTTTGCTGACACTGAATTTTATTATTTAATATAATGTTTAGGTAATTTTTGATGTATAAGTTGTTACTAAAGGAAATTTCTTACTTTATCTCTAAAATGACTCTATTCATATGTAATATTCTTTGAACAGCATTCATTTATAATTTGATCATCTACACCTTTACTTTTGAAAGGAAATGTATATAATTTGTTCTAGATGATATTTAGTAGTTTTAATGGGAATATTATACCTGTTTGGTAACTATTTAAGGTACAGTTGGGATTTCAATCAGGAAATCATTAGTCCTTTTGTTTTCAGCTGATGCACTATGTGTGTAAATAAATACTTTAAAATATTAGCTGTAGCATATTCAGACTTTTTCCTTTATCTCAGAGTAAATGATCCAGTGGAGAGAAATGATTTATTGGGGTAGTCAGGAGTTGAAGTATATCTAATGAATTAAATATTATTTCACTCATTAGACCTTTGCTTTACTTCTTGACATTTGTTTTATTCCTTGAAACTGATCTACACCAGTGTAACAGTACAATTGACTCAAGAGAAATACAGATATAATTTTGAGGTATTGAGAAATCTGGGTACCTTAGGTGGCATGTAGTATGAGGTAGTTGAAGCAAGGAAGTAATTAGAAGATGAAGAGGCTTACACAATAGTATTTTAAATTACAAATTTCCTATATTCTGCTATATTTAAAAGTTTATAAGTAATTATTTAACTTTGGTATGGCTATTTTAAAAAATGATATGGAAATTCAACTAGAAATATGTTATCTTTGTTATTTTCTGAGCATTCAGCTAAATATCTTTGTTTACAGCTGGGCTCAAAGTGCAGAGAACTCAAAGATATTCATTTCGGCCAGTGTTACAAGATCTCAGATGAAGGCATGATCGTCATAGCTAAGGGCTGTCTGAAATTACAAAGAATATACATGCAGGAAAACAAATTAGTAAGTACTTATTCTAATCTTTGTTTTTTAAAATTTTGTTTCTAAACTTTGATTTCTTTATAACCTACCTTATGAAATTTTATCTGGTGCTTTTGATGGTTTAGAGGCAAATATTACTTAAAAACAAGAATTCTCTTGAAACAATGATTTTATAAGTTGATTCTATAACTTTAGGTGCTTGCATGTGGTACTGTGTGTTAAAAATGCCTTAATAGTGTGCACTAATATGTTTTTGTCTAAGTTCTGACAACTGATTCAGGTAAATTGGAAAAAATAAAATTTAGTTGTTAAACGTAAGTATGTAGTTGTTATTCCTTCTGATTCCCTAGGGATTGTACTAATTCTAGGTAGTTAGAAGTTCTTTACTGTTTAGAGAGAGGTACACATGTGAACTAGAACTTTTCACTTACTGTGAAAAATGAGATTCAGTAAACTGAGGCAGATAATCTTTTTAGTTATATAGATTTTATATTTTAAGGACATACATATGTAACTCACACTTAATATATCCTACATATTTACAGCCATTTAGTTTCTTTTATTGAGATATAATTCACATACCATAAAATTTCCTCTTTGAAAGTATTTTTAGTATATTCACAAAGTTGTGTTGTCATCATCACTAATTCTAGAACAGTTTCATTACTTCCAAAGAACCTCTGTGTTAATTAGTTGTCATTCTCCATTTCACCTGGTAATCTACTTTCTGTCTCTGTGGATTTGCCTGTTCTAGGCATTTTATACAAATGAAATCACACAGTATGTGATATATTGTGTCTAGCTTCTTTGACATAGCATAATGTTTTCAAGGTTCATTCATGTAGTAGCATTTATCAGAGCTTCATTTTTTTAAATGGTTGAATAACATTCTAAACCATTTAAATTTTGATTTGATAGGTGCTTGATACAAGTTAACAGAAAAAGTTATCATTAGGGAGGAACTAGTAGATTTCTCAAGGTTGAGAAATAGTGGACTTGAAAATGTAGGTAAGGCAGTACTGAATATGTTGCATCTTTACAAGGGAGATCTGCTATTTAATTGTATTCCCCAAATAAAGGGATGTTTTTGTTACCCCGGGGGATTGGTTTACAATATTTTATAAATATGTCTCATAAATTAATATAAGTTTTAAAAGGTCTCTAGAACTGTCAGCACTTTAAATGAGATAATGTACTTTAAAACAAGATTCCAGTTAGAAAAATCAAAACACTATAAGTTAGAAGGAAATGCTTTTATCACCACATAGAATTATATTTCCCTGTGAAATTATATAGTAAAAATCCTCCACATTTCTCTTTACATTTATTACAGATTTAATAATCTCTCTTAAAGCAGTATGATCTTGTTGAATGAATAAGGTCTTCTGGGACGGAGGGAGTGAATTTTTTAAACCTGGCATATACTCACGTGTATTGTGATTTTGGGGAAACTACTCAAGCTCCATGAACCTCCTCTGCAGATGGGGTTACTAATATTTGTTTTCTTGCAGGTTGTAGCTCATAATGTCCTTAAATTGTCTAGTACAAACTCTGCCCATAGAAGCACTACAACTAGTAATTTTAATGAAATCCTGTCTGTATTTGTTGTCTACTTTACACTCAAGATAAATGAAAGGATGGTAAACCCAACTTGAGATTTTTATATTCTTCACATATTGGGAATATTTGTTGGGTGATTAATATTTGTTTTCTTGTTGAGTAAAGACTGAGAAACACTTTTCCTGACACATTAACATTTTTAGTCCATAGTTTCCCTAAGGAATTAACTGTATGTATTTTGGAGTTTCTACTTATGTTCACATTTGTTTTTCCATAATATTATGTTTTATTAAAAATATTATATATTTAAATGAAAAGGAAATCAATTTTATATGTCATGTTATTTAGTAAACATTTGATTTCTTTGGAAATTAAGATTTGGCAAATCTTAAAGTTCAGTTCAATAAAGTTTCTTCAGTTTAAGGTTCTAGAAAAGGAAGCTTAGAATCACTTGATCTCTTCCTACTGGACAGTTGAATTATTGATAACTATCCTCCCATAGGAGCTTCACCTTGTAGTTGTAGAATTTGTGAAATAATGAGAAATATTAGAATTCTTGCAAAGCTATAATTTTAAGTTGTTCAGATGTTTTCACTCTGAGAACTGTTTTTATTAGGCTTTTAACAAGATATTTTAAATGAGATGAGTAGAAATAATATCAGTCTGTTTAAAGGCAAACTATATACTTGTATATTTTATGCAGTATATATTTATAAAATTATTTATCCTGCATATGTAATTATAGATAGGAGATATCACTAAACATCACTAAATAGGACAGACTTTGTAAGTTAACAGCTAGTAGAGGTATTAGGAGAATGCTTTGTCTGAAAGGATGCCAACAGAATTTGACCTCTGTGGATATCGATCATTAATGAAATTATTTTGCTAATTCTCTTATTAAATTGAGTCTTCTCAAAAAGAGTATTAGAGCTTTGCTTATAGTCAAAAAATAATCATAGCATAGTGTTTCTTTAAAAGTGATAATTTTGCTGACTTTAAAATATCAAATTGATTGTTTTTATATATTGGCCGTATTTGAATATACATTTTTTTTCATATTGTATCTTGGCCTTTAGATGGCAGCATTGTCTTTTATATTTCAGTGACGTGGCTTTTGTGTCCTTGATAGAACTATAAAGGTATAATACTTGTACATAGTTTCTGTAGGTATTATGGTTTATTTTTAACTTTTGTCCTTTAGGTGGTTTTAATGGGAAAATTTCTTAAAATAACTTGAAATATTAGTTATATTTAGAAGTTACAAAATGAACTTGCTGTTTTACACAAAATAGAAAGCTATTTCAACCTTCTTATTGTAGCACTGATTTAAGTAAGAAAAACTTTAGGGGAAGGATTTCTGTGTTTATCAGAGGGAATTTTATTCAGGTGGAAAGTGAGGAGAATGACATTACATTTTAAGACTCAGTGAGTTAAGGTGAGGCAAAGAATTGAGGACTTCCAGTAAAATTTGCCTCAAAAGAGAGTAGATTTCTGTTTAGTCCTTTTTGAGTGAGACAGGTGCCATGCTCCTATGTGACGTATTTTGTATTTGCTGTAAAACTGTTGTATAGATTTAGAAAAAGATTTGAGGAATGCAACTATGGGGAGCTTCTAGTGTATTGTATACAACTATCTCCCTTTTTCTAGTGATAGCTTTTGTATCCCTTCTGTGCAGTACTGGCTACAAAGTTATTTTTTAAGTCCATATTTAGTGAAATGTATAGTTATTGACGATCTAGTCACCTCTTTAAGCATATTTTTCTCTGCTTCCTTACTCTTGTTGCTCCAGATTCTGCTTTTTAACTCTTTGGACAGAGAAACTCTTTGGGCAGCTTCTTACTCAGTTGTGATGAGGTCAGATGGATTATCTGTCCATTGTCATCCAACCTGATGCTTTAAAATACTAGATTTTATAATTTATTTAGAAAATAGGTTCTACGTGAAGTCCTAGGGTCAGTATATTTTATTTAAATCTGTATGTGTTTTTATTTATTTATTTATTTATTACCTTCTATTCTATAGAGTTGGGTTGTGATCCAATATAGGGTGTCTGAATTACCACGAAAGTAGTAATGTATTACCAATAGATTTTAAAAGTTTTAGGGAAGTGATAAATGTTTCCTGGTAAAACTTGATGTCCTGAGAGTTAATTGTTAACTTTTATTTTTTTCAATTTCCTGCTGAATTGTTATTTTATTTTATATGGCATAGAACTCTTTGCTGCCATAACTTTTTAATAATGTTTTTATTGTTTTTCATTTTATTATTTTTTGGAGGCTTACATGTATGAAGTAGGATCTAGATTCACTTCTTCAGGCCTCCTTCTCATAGCCTGAAAGCAATTTCAAAGGGTGATTGAGACAAATGCACTATTTGAGTTGAACTGAACTCAGTTCACACCTTGATCCTAAGGTTTCTTACTCATGCGACTTGGGTAAGTTATCTTAATTTTTGTACTTTCTTTTCCTTATTCATAGAAAGGACATAATGCTACCTCAGACATGTTTTTATGAGCATTAAAGAGATTAAATGAGATTAAGAGGTAAATAGCAAATGTGTTTTATGGTTCCCAAAATAGGAAGTCTTCAGTAAAGTTTACTTCCTCTTCCATCCAGAGTTTACTTTCTGGTATCTACCAATTTAAATTAGGGCTATCACCTACTATATTCCGATTTGACACCTATTCACAGTTTAATTCCTGCTTGCTGCTTGCTGTGCTGTGAGCTCGCAGCAGCTGAGTGAGTACACTGGTAATCATGTGATCATCAACTGGAGTATGTGAGGTAAACATTTTCGTCAGAGTTTAAGTAGCAGTAGCTAATTCAGCATTTATATTAAGGCTTGCATTTCCTGACTCTTTGCTTTTCAACATAGAGTTAATATATTAAGGGATTTGGTACCCCTTTTATCCCCAGCTTCCCCACTACATTACTTATAACTTATTTTTCAAACATACCTTGTAAAACGAGTTTACTTGTAATCCCAGACTTATATAATTTACATTTGTGAGAGATTCCCTATTGTAAATATTCGTTTCAACCTCCAGGTCTCTTAGAGTGGATATCTGCCTTCATTGTCCTTTCCTGTCTTAATGGATGAGGCATTTACTTACACCCAGAGGGTGGTACTTTCCGGTAAACACTGGTGCACAAATGTGGCACTCTAAAAAAGATGACCTAAAGGTTCTGGGCTTTATCTTATTATTGAATGCTACATTTCAGAAATTTGCTGTCACTTGATATTTAAAATTATTTGATAATTAGTTTTTTTTGAGTGTTTATAATATGCCAGACAGTGTGCAGTTTTACATAATTAGTCCTCAAAACCATCATATGAGGTGGTTTATTTTTATTCTGTTTTGCAAATGAGGAAGTGGAGACCTAGAGAGGTTAAGTAACAAGTAGTGTCAAGGTCAAGATTCTAACCCAGATCTGTTAGATTCCCAAACCTTTGCTCTCAAGTCCTTTCACGGATATATCACAGATGGAGCTAATCTATTTGCCTTTTAACCATACAGTAATTTCTAAAAGATATTCTCCCACTTTAAAACACTTTCTGACAGGTACTGTGAGACATCGAAGGAAGAAGTTAATATTAGCATGAACAGAAGACCTTTTTGCTAGGATGATAACTTATTTCAGAGGAAGTACCAATGGAGACACGCTGAAATCTTTTCTTTCTAGGAAAATTAGTGAAATTATGAAAGAAGAAAACTGTTTTCAAGATGACATTTAATTTTCATCTTAATCCTGTATGAATATGAGCATAGTTAACTTTAATAGTCAAATTGCACTGTTTATACAAACTTTTTTTTTACTTTGCAAAGGCATAGTATTTCATTTTTTTTGTGAATTTGGATTCAGAGGCTAAATACCATTTTATTTTTGTCCAATAGTTTTAATAGAAATTTGAATGAGTCAATGAACTGATAACCTTCCACTATGTTCCTTAATACTGTTTCAGATGCTCATTCGCTTCATTTAATATTTGAGTACCTAGCATGTGCCAGGCTCTATGAGAAGTGTTGAGAAATTAAACTAAAGGGAGGAGATTCTGGTCTAGCTATAAGTGCTATGGAAATACAATAACAAAAGTAATTTGTAATCATACTACAAGTTGTAGGTAACGTTTGAACTGAGTCCTGAATGATATATAGTACTGTGTGAATTATGATGCAGGTAAACATTTTTGTTGGGGTACTTGCAATTGTGGGAAACAGCACAAACAGCATTGGGAAAATATGTGGAATGTTTAATATATGGTGGGTGTTAAAGTAAGATTAGTTGTATAGGCAGGGTGGTGGGTGAAGTGCTCATATTTGGGTTTGTAAAGGAGGATGGGGATCAGGATGAGACTTCTGAGTGTCATGCTAAAGGAATTTGTATGTGTCCAGGTAATGGGGACTATAGTGTGGGATTTCAGCAAGTGTGAAATGTGATCAGATTTTGAGGTCTTGTTTTATTTTGAGAAATTAATAAAAATATAGAATACTAAAAGGAGTAATAACATCTATATGCCCATCATCTAGATATTGACAGTTGTTAAACATTTTCTTCAATTTGCTTCTTTTTTAAATTAATAAAGCAAATAAACTCTGAGGCTCCATTGTCTTGTACCCCATGTCATTCCCACTGTCTCCTAGAGACAACTACTGTGATGACCTAAAATGCTTTAAAAATTAAAAAAAAACTTTAACAGACATAATTAGCACCATGAATAATATAGTATTGTTTAGTTTTTAGTCACATGTAGTTTATATCTGATATATCGTTAAATATCTGTTCTTATAAAATATTTATCAGCCTACAATTTGCATTTTTACTTTTTAAATTAATTTTTTAGTTTTTAAAAATATAATTTATTGTTAATTTAGCTAACATACATTGTATACAGTGTGGCCTTTTTATTTTTTAAGTTGTTTTTGAGGTCTAGTGGTAATGAATATGTAATTCATTCTTTGTAACTCTTAGTGTTCTATATGGGTATGTATCTCCTATTTATCTATTCCTTACTGAAGTACACTTCTATGGCTTCCAGTGTTTTATTGTTATAGGCATTGTTGCAAATAAAATCCATATGTAAGTTTCCTGGGCTTATGCGAAAGAATTTCTCTAGGGTCTATAACTAGAAGTGTAACTGTAGGGAGCTAAGAAATGTAGATTTTCAAATTTTTACTAGATCATGCCAAATTGCTCTTCATGAGCAATTAAAATCATGCTTTGCAGGTTTGCCTTGCTGATGGATTATGAGCTCTTTTGAGGGCAGGGAGTATCTACTTCCTCTTTTATCCATCCCCCCTCATTGTGCACATAATAGACATTCAGTAAATGTTGGTTTAGTGACAAGTGGGTTCCTACTGAATTGAACATGCATTTAAAGTGTATTTTTCCAGCAGCATCTGGGTGGCTCAGTCAGTTAAGTGTCTGACTCTTGATTTCAGCTCAGGTCATTTCTCACGGTTTGTGGGTTCAAGCCCCATGAGCCTGCTTTGGAATTTCTCTCTCCCCTTCTCTCTCTGCCCCCCCCCACTCATGTTCTCTCTAAGAAATAAATAAATAAACTTTAAAATGTATTTTTCAAGTATTTTGGGAATGTAGTTCAAACAGAAGATAGATTTATGTATATAAATTAAAGCTTGAAAAATAGCTTTAAGATTCAGAGTCAATAGTTTTCTGACTTTTTAAAATCTTTTTTCATGTTTTTATTTTGAGAAACAGAGAGAGAGAGAGAGAGAGAGAGAGCGAGCGAGCGCAAGTATGAGTGGGGGAGGGGCAGAGAAAGAGGGAGAGAGAATCCCAAGCAGGGTCCACACTGTCAGCACAGAGCCTGAAGTGAAACTCGATCTCACGAACTGCGAGTTCATGACCCAAGCCAAAACCAAGAGTCAGATTCTTAACCAACTGAGCCACCCAGGCTTCCCTGACTTTTCAAATAAGTAAATTTCAAGTTCCCTGGTTGTCTAGTGGTTAGGATTTGGCGCTCTCAAATAAGTAAATTTCTTTGATCTAGTTACTGTATTAATGATGTCATTCTTTGTGTATCAAATTTATCCATCCATTGTCATTAATGTACTGAAGGAGTATTTTCTAGGATGGTGGTTTTTTAATAACATGCAGTTTTGAACAACTAGAATATAATTTATATTCTTGTCAGAATTACATGGACTTGTATATTCGTATTGTTAATAAAACTGGTTTTATTTTGTTCAGTGGTATTTGAGGCATCAATTTTAATTAAAAGCAAAAGTAATTTGGCAGACAACTTGAAAAACAAAGTTAAAATATTATTTGGCAGAGTTTTCAATCTGAAGAATAAGTTTTTGCTCATTATATATTCTTTGCTAAAGTTATCGTGTTTGTTTTTAATCTGTTGGTATCTTTTTCATGTGTATATCCTTTTTTATGCTTTCTTAAAGTTATTTTTTCTCTTTTAAAAATTAAATTTCTGTTAAGTTTTTAATTTTAATTCCACTGTAGTTGGCATGCAATGTTATATTGGTTTTCGGGTGTATGATACATTGGTTCAACAATTCTGTACATTACTCTGTCATCGTGGTAAGTGTACTTCTTTGGGCGTCTTTATCAGGTATTTTGGCAAGAACATTAAATGAATTGTATTATGTCATTTGAAAGGTATAAAAAAATCAAAAATTGTGCACGCACGTGTGTGTGTGTGTGTGTGTGTGTGTGTGTGTGTGTGTGTGTCTGTATGTGTTTTCTTCCCCTGCGTACCAGTGTGGCATGGAGGCAGGCAGTGACTTTTTCTTTGGAATGTAGTAATTTTTTTTTACCCAGCATATTTACTTGCCAAATTGTATTAGTTTAGTAATATTAAAATTAGTTCACAAACTTGAAAATTAGGACTCATAATAGGAATGCTCAAATGCAAATAGGATCTCTGGAGGAAGCTAGCCCATTATTAAGAACTCCAATACAGATAGATATCCCAGTGTTGACAATGCAGAATTTATTATAGTTAAAAATGGGAGACTCCAAATGGTATTTATATATTCTTAAAAAATGTTTTATGTGTTATATTCTAGATTGCTAAAAATATCCAACTTGTGGTGGGTTTAAAATTTATAGTTGGTAGGTTATTTCTAGTATTGCAGTTCTTTCATTGGTGTTATTTCCCACTTACATATTTTATAGTTTACATCTTGCCTTTTCTTTTAAAGATGTAATTTTTGTTTATTGTCTTTTGGTACTGCATATTTGAAAAATCAGAAAAGTTTGGAGCAAATCAAATTATCTCTCAGATATACATGTGAAAGTGCTGACTAGCGCTTTGTGCTCAAGTGTTGGTAACAGGAGATAGTGGATTGAGATAAAGAGCCTAGTCATTAGACTTAGTAAATAGAAATTTTATAGTGTTGGATGGCGGTGGGATGCTGGGAGTACATTAATTCCGTCATTTATGAGCACATATTCTTCAGCTACCTTTCTAGACTGTCAGTCAACAAGTAAGATGTATTGTTTGGATCTAGGGAGAAGTTTTGGCTTATGTGTTTATTTTTCCACAGTAATGAGATGCTAGGGTCTTAGGATATCCAAGACTTAATCCCAGTTATTATTTTAGCCATTAAGCTTAAGGGGAAAAGGAGTAGTGTTTTTGTTTGTTTCGTTTTTTTTAGGTTTGCCTTTCTGAATATTGTTTACAAACTATAGTTGAATCTGGCTATCAGGTGACAGGATGTAGCTTTTCTAGCATTTTTTTACAGTTATTATCAAAGAGATAAGTTGCCAGGAAAGTGCTTATGTCACTAGGCTTTCACCAGGTGATCCTTCTTCAGGCAAAAGGTGTACAGGTTGTGCTTTTCTAGGTAACATGCGTGGTGAGTATTTTTCCTATTTCTGCTACACACTTTGCTTATTCATATTGCATAGATTGTCTTCCTTTGTTGTCTTTCTTAAAGTTTTTGATAAGAGTCTAAACATGAAGTTGCCTCTTGGGAAGAAGGATGGATTGTCCTGAGAGTGTTGGAATAAATTCTTTACCTTGGACTGTACCTTCTGGTTTTTAGTAGTTGAGAACTTTAAAAGCCAATGAAATCTGTACTATTTTGATATTTACTTACTTTTGAAATTCTCTTATTGCATCTTATATAGTCATATCAAATTTAGGTCTCAGAAAAGACCAACATAGTATTTTTCTTTCGTAGCTACTGTACTTCACTATTTTTGGTTTTTAAAATATGATAGAAGTGGATTACTTCAGAAGAGTTCTTGGGATAGAAAATTTATAGTGTCTGTTACCAGGTTTTTATAGAACTGTTTTTGATGTAGGCATTTATATTCACTCTAAGATGATATAAAAATGGATATATTTAGGATATATAATTCAAAGAAAAATAATTATAAATCAGAGTCCTAGTTGAACTACATTTGGTTGATTAGTAAGTCTTTTATTTTCTTCTTATTGAGTATGTCTTTGAATAAATAAAGAAGAAGGCATTTATTTATATCCAGTGTTCTTTAAATGCCTATCTGAATACGTACAGATTGTAAAATTATTTGCGTGATGTTATGCTGGCCCTTCATTTTGACTCATCTGAGAACATGGTAGAATTAGGTTAAGTTTTGATTTGTAGATTCTCTGAATGGGGAGTCAAATAGTATTTCTATGATTTTTTAATAAGTTGTTATCTTTAAATATTTGAATATAATGTTGAATAGCTTGATATTTCATGTTTTAAGTTGTTGCAAAACATAGCTTTGTAAACACATGTACATACCGCTCTACCATTGATATATTAATACTTTTTTTTCTCATTATATATAATTGTAGACAGTTTGATTGTGATCTAGTATACATTCCATAAATTAAACTTGTTTAGGCTTATGAATGAAGAGCTTAATGGAAAACAGTGTGAAAACTGAATTCCAAAGATTGACCTTTTATTTTTCACATCCACAACCCAGGAATGCTCTTGATAAAATACTATTTATCATTTCAGAAATCTGCAATGGCTACCTTTACAGGTTTCTCTAGTTATTAGTCTCTTCTTATTATATTCTCAACTTAATTCATTTACTCTTCTGTTTCTGTTATCATCTTCCTTCTAATATTTTGTTCAATACTTTCAAGCTCAGCTAAATACTTTTTGTCAAACTTTCTTTAAGAATTCCACATTTATTACTTTCCTATGTACTATCAGCTTTTCCTGTACTTTATAATTTTTTATTAATCCATGATACCTTGTAGGTTTTGATTTTCATTTGGTCACGTAAGCACCATATAAGTGGGGGTGGTAATGTCTTTTTTAAAACATGTAGTTAAGTATCAGACTACATCTGAATGTTATGACTATTTAAATAAATATTAGTTCTTAAAAATTAATCTTCTGTGTAAATATTGTAAGTTTTTGAAAAGAACTATTAATGAAGATGAACCATTTTACACTCAAGTTGTTTTTATTTAGTTCTGGAAAAATTACTTTTGTGACAAGAAAGCAAGCTATTAAAACAACATTTTCAATGAAACACAGGTCAGTGACTTTAAAGATGATTATTTATACTTTGTGTGCATATGGTATAGCTTTTAGTACATAGGGTTAAATTCTATTAGCAACTAAATTGGTGAAATCAGCTTTATTCTGTAGCAGTCAAGTGATTCTTCATTAGTATTTGTACCTGAAGAATGGCAGTGATAGCTTGAGGAAGTAAAATCCCAAAGAACTCTACCCTCTTCAAGAATTAACTAGTTTTTAGGAAATGGTTTCTTAAAAGTTAACATTGAAACTTGTGTCCTTAATTTTTTTTTTTGCAAATATCATTTCTTGATTTATATCCCATTGAGAATATTTGACTTTAGTGTCCACCAATGCATTTTTTCCTACTTTCTGACAACTCTTAACAAAAATCTCTCCAAGACTGCTAAGAATTGGTTTCTTTGCTTTTCTCAAATCTTAATCTCTTGAATCTTGAAAAGGTAAAAGTTATCAAGTTGTTTCTGTGGATGAGTTTGTTTAGATGAGCTTAATTTTATTTTATAATTAGAGGTAGATTAGATATAATGTTTGGTACATATCTTGGTTGCTTGATACCAACTAAATGCACTAAGTAAATTTGGTGCTAAATTTAGTTAGAACACTGATAGTGCATGCTTGGAGAGTAATATACTGTGCAGAAATGACACTGATGTGTATTCTTTTAAAAATACTTTATGTAAAAGTTGTAATTTTAAATTTCATAAATTGATTACATTTATATTCTTTTTGTTCTTTAAAATGTTCTAATGTTTTATAGAATCCAAATTGGGGAAAGAATACCCAAAAGAAGTGTAAATAGGCCTCTGATTAGAATAATGCAGTTTCGTTCTCTCTTTTCTTGGAGGTGTAAGTGGAATTTGGAAGACTTAAGGAAAAAAGTTGGGCACGTATTTGTTCAGCCAACTGTATTTTAACCTTGGATTAAGTCGTGTTTTTTCATTCTAGAAGTGCTGTCTCTTTCTAGTACACCTAAATGGCTTTTGTCTGTAAAGTAAGTCCAAGATCTAGAAATTCTCTTTTTCATATATATATATTTTTTCATCTTTTTCATATATTAAAGTCTATATAAACCAGTCACATTTTTCTAATATACTTTATATTATAATTTTTTTATTATAGAGTCAAGAACAGTTTTGTTTTTTTAAGATAAAGTGCTTGTGCTGACTGCTAATCAATATAAAAAATAGGAGATATTTCACATATAGTCTTTTCCATAGTGGTAAATTGTTTTCATTTTACTATATGCATTTCCCTAGTGTCACAAGTTAATTCTTTAGATGTTTTTACCATTCCATTTTCTTTCTATTAAAGCATACCTTACTTTAGCTGTTGGAGAAAGTAATTTCTTTCGTTTCTTACAGTCAGCTTGTAATCACCTCAAGTACTTACCTTCCATCCTTGAGATTCTGTGTTTGTACATGTCTAAGGCTAATTATTCACATCTCTTTAATGCATTATATTATTAAAGGTACATTAGATTTGTCTGGTATCTTACTGATAATGCACTTCCTTCTTCTGACCCTACTTTTAAAACTAAGAAAAGTCGGGTTTCTTAAAAAAAACATGTTAATGACTTAATCTTGAAAGTGATCTTAGAAGACCCCCAAACCTACTTACTACAAATTCCTTTATTGCATACCTGATAATGAGTTGTCCATCATTGTGCATCTGTGTGGAGAGGGTTATTTATTGATGAATATTCAAGAACTCGTGCAATATTTTAATAACAGTTGATAAATTATTAATAGTATGATTCCAAAGTGATATTGGATGAGTTTTTCTTATTTCTAGCATTTGGGTTATTAATTAATACCTTTTTTAAAAAAGGTTACATAAATTCAGCACGTTATTCGAACAAGACTAGAGAAGCTTATTCTCACATCAAATTAGTATGAGAATCTGTAGTTTAACAATAGGAATCATCACCTTTTGTGAATATGTGCATTGTTTTAGGAGACCTTTCCTTTTTTAGGTGGTGTATGGCAATACCCACTAAGTAGTGGTTCCCGTGAAACTTCGGTGGTTTCATTTACTATTAACATGCTCTTTGACAGCTGCCCTTTACTAATCTCACACCATGGGCTTGAAACTTTTTCCTTAAAGCTTTATAGTTGAATTACAATACATTGTGTCCTTTATTTTCTTCTGGAAAAGGATTTAAACAAACTTTCTATTGCACTTGTTGAATATGTATTTCATAGTAACCACCATGAAGTTTGCAGCATTTAAGAAGATGAAGAAGCAAAGATAAAAGATACACATTCAAGAAGGCTTGGTTTCACAGTTGCTGCATAATCCTTTCTGCTGTCATTGGTACCCTAACCCTGTACCTACCAGAACAAAAGAAACTGAATTGGAAATTGTGGGAGCTGGGGAACATTCGGTTGGCAGCCCATCGCATGGCCCATAGGCGTTGTCAGGTCTCAGTTTGATGCCCTTTATTCTTTTTGACAGATGTGAGGTAGGGTCTATGAGGGGGAAGTCATTACTAGAGAGAGGGCAGTGTCAGATCAAAAGTAACCAGTGATCAAACAAGGTAAAGGGCTGTGGAAAATAGGCTCTCTTTCTGGCCTCAACACCTGCCTGATCACTGAAGGGAATAGTCCTTATGTGTCAGGGAAAGTTGATTTTCTTTGATGTACAGTGAATTAGAAGTCGAAATGGAAGCTTAACTGGAGTACAGAAGAATTTTACTTCCTAGTTCTTGGGCGATTTGGGTGTTTAAATGTTTTACTTTAATTATCTAGAAGTCATTCTCTTTTAAATATTAAAGCTCACCCATACTTTGTTAACTATATATTTAGAGATAGTACTAATAAACAAGCAAGTTTCATTACAGTATAGGACAGGCTTTAGAAGTTACCAAATTCTTCTTTTCAGTATTGAATTATAACTTTACCCAGAGCATTTGTATAATTATGATAGTGAATATACAATGGATAGTGCTAAGCTTGGCACATAGTAGGTCCCTTCATGGTATAATTTTGGAATTTACCTCACTAAGTCATATCAAGTGAGTTTGAATTAATTCTTTTCCCCTAAGTGCTATTATTATATTTTCTTTTAAGATAACCCTTTCTAATCAAGTCAATTGAAAGAAAATTTAAAGAGAATCTTGTTGGGGTTTTCTATGTATGGGTCTTTTTCCATGGCCTTTCATCTTTAGTCGCATAGGACTGAAGTCTAGAAGGATGCGATTTTTATCTTTCATTAGCTTGCTGTGGTGATAGTTTGGCAATTGAGACATATTTCTAAAAATCCCTCTTATGGTGTTTTTTTTAAATTAATAGCCAAGATTTAACCTCTATTAGTTGTTTACTGTCTCAACTTTTGGTATTTTAAATACTCTGAATTTCATTCAGTTCATAAACAATTAAAAGTCATTTTGTCCTTAAATTCCAGCAGTAAGAATGTATTTGAAATTGTTGATTTTCCAGTAAGAAGAATAAAGAGTCTTCATGCCTCAGCCTTTTAAAAGTGATTTTTTTTTATCTGATAAATTGTCTGACTCTACATCTTTGCATGAACTCTTAAATTTGTTTGTTTTTGATACTCTTAGGTAACCTAAATCTTCCTCCTTTATACATTTAGATCTATAAAGGAATAATAAACATACCTTATGTTGTATTACCTTCATTGTAATTAATATTAACAGACTACTGTTAACTATAAATATATTTTATGGTTGATACATTTCAGAATAATGTATTTGAGCATACTACTAACTATGGATATTTCTGATTTGGCTTTTAAACAGACTTTGCTCATAAGTAATCATAAATATGTTTGTTTAGGATTTTCTTAAGGTAGTTTGACTTAGGAGTTCTTATGTTGACATTGAATAAGATGTATTTTAATTTTTTATTTGATTTATTTTATTTGGGATAAAATGTCTTATAAATTAAGATTCTGTATCTATTTCTGAAGCCTTATGCAATTTAAGAAATCTTGATACAGATATATCACACAGCTAAATACAATTAGACTCATGTTTTTACTTTCTTTTATTATGTAAATTTCAGGTATATAGTATTATAACTTTTAAGATGTTTGCCCTGAACAGCCTCTGAAGGACTGCAAATTGAAATCAGTATGGTAATATTACTCTGATTGAGGAAGGAGAATAATTTTGGTTGGGTATTGGTTCTTTGAAAACATTTCTCCATTCTGCCCTTCAATCTGAATATTTGCAAAATGGATTTGGGTTTGCCAATATTTTAATACTGTTAGAAACATTGTAAATTTCTATAAGTAAATGTCAGTTGTTTTTTTCAAAATGGACTTCAGAAGTATAAAATTTTGCTAGTCATAATCTTTGGTTTAGAGCATGCTATCATAATTACTCTGTGCATACTCTTATTTCCTTATAAGAGTTAATTTATCTAAAAATTATTTAACATTTACTCAAGAACATTCTAAGAATAGCATATTACCAGTAAGTTTCAACCATGCATGTATTCATCCCTTCTCTTCTCTGACTCTCCTTCAGAGATAACCAGAAGTAAACACTATCCTGAATTTTATGTTAATAATTTTTCCCATTTTGTTACATATGTATATGTGCCTAAACAATAAGGAGTGTAGTTTTTACTTGTTCTTAAAATTTATCATTATTATTATTTTTAATATTAGTTTTTAGATAGATACAGTGTGAGTGGGGTAGGGACAGAGAGAAAGGGAGACACAGAATCTGAAGCAGCAAGCTCCAGGCTCTGAGCTGTCAGCACAGAGCCTGATGTGAGGCTTGAACTCATGGACCATGACATCATGACCTGAGCCAAAGTCAGATGCTTAACCAACTGAGCCACTAGGGCATCCCTACTTTTTTTTTTTTTAGCCTAGTAAATTTCTAGAGGTCATTGATGAACTGGGAAAACAGTACTTTAATGTATTATTTAAGAGTAATGTAGTCAACTAATATAAGGAAATATTTCCGAACTTAAACGATACTATTTAAAATCTAATTTGTGAGATAGTTTCTGCTGCATTTTTATGTTATTTTAGATCTTTTGATTGTACGATATTTGTGTGTTGGTCCCTTGCACTTTGAATATTCTATTTATAAATTATAAATATAGAGAATGAAGCCTTTTCTTTCTTAGTTTTGGTTTATAGCAATTGCAGCAATTTCTGTGACTTGGTGTACAGCTTAGAAAAGTTCCTCTTTTGGAGCTCCTGGGTGGCCCAGTTGGGTAAACCTCCGACTTTGGCTCAGGTCATGAGCTTGTGAGTTCCAGTCCTGCATTGGGCTCTGTGGTGACAGCTCAGAGCCTGGAACCTGCTTTATATTCTGTGTCTCCCTCTCTCGGCCCCTCCCTCATTCATGTTCTGTCTCTCTCTCTCTCTCAAGAATTAATAACATTAAAAAAAAGGTAAAATTCCTCTTTTAGGTGATAGAAATAGTTGATCAGGAATAGTTAAGTAATTACCAGTTTGGTATGGAAGTAAGTGGATTTTTATGTTTTACTTAGCAGTTTAATGTGTCATTAGTAATATGATAAATCCAACTGTTGTCATTTTCCTAAGGATAAAATGATTGAGCTAAATTTCTTTGATTGCTAGATATACAATTGATTTAAAAGCAGCTTTTGGTGGGGAGGGGGCATGTGGAGAAAAGCTACATTAAATATTTGTGTTGATTTTTAAGACTTCCTATATTTCGGAGCTACTAATTTCCAGAAAAGTGTGTTTTATTTTTCTCTCAGCACAGTTCATTAGATTGGTTGGTAATTCAGTATTGGTCTGGTACACAAGTTTTGGTGAAATCAAATCAAATAGCATATTTGTTTAACTATAGGTGGATTTTTCTCCAGTTTCTATTTTTTAACATATAGTCCTTATAAATGAAAAACAATATTCATATTGCCTTCATGTTTTTGGTAATCCTTTGGAAATAAAGTGGATCATACATAAGAATGGTCAATATTCAGAATGGCTAATGATTTGCAAATATATTGAGTAAGGTAATTAATATTACTGGAGATCAAATTAGCACATTTCTACTTTGACTACCACAGAAGTTTTTTTCCTATTGAATAAGTTATGATCAATCACATTTACAAGAATGTAGAATATGCATTTTTATACCAGTCTTCATTTGTAGGAGGTTTTCAATCTAAGTGGAAAGCTCATGCACATCCCTTTGTGTATATGTGTATGTATGTGTGTATGCATGCAAACATACATATATTTGTATGTGTATATATTTATAAAATACAGTTGGTAAAGTGATTTCAGTTATTAATGTAATTTGAATTTAAAGGGAGTTTTTTTTGTTTACTTCTTTATACTAATGGACTATGCTTTTTTGCTTTATTATGGTGTCCAGAAGGTCCATATTGAGTGTTGATTCATCTTTTCTCTCCAAAATATATTTTGGTGAGATTGCTTATGAATGATAAATACAGATAGCAGAAAGTATATAGGGTTGTAGTTTGAGAAGCTCCATATACTTCATTCCATTGAGGTTTATTCACTGTTTTGTAATGTCTGGTACACCTAAAGAAGCAAAATAGTACTCCCTTGCTTTTTTTTTTTTTTTTTTTTTTTTTTTAGTTTTACTTATCAGAGAACATGAGCAGGGAGGGGAGGGCAGAAAGAGATCCCAAGCAGCCTCCACACTATCAATGCAGAGCCCCATGTGGGGCTCGATTTCACAAACCCTGAGATCATGACCTGAGCCTAAATGAAGGGTCTGGATGCTTTACTGACGGAGCCACCCAGGCATCCCACCTTCTCATGCTTTTCAAAAGTGTCAAATAGTTTTCTAAAGATATAATGGGATAGTTCCTTGTTTTTCTGAATATAATTTAATGTAGAAAAGTTATCACATGGTTTATAGTTGTCATTAAATACATCTATTTGGGATTTGGGAGAATAGAAGCTAAGGTTAGAAGTAGAGATTGAGAGTGGAGTGACATTGTATGCCCTAGTAAATGATATTGAAAAGTTGGAAATGAACGATGCTGTATCTTCAGGTGATATAATTCTGTAAAATAATTCTCCTTGGCTTCTTTATGGTTATAAGCTACATGGACCAATTAAATTCCTTATAAGCCCAATATTTTACCATTCACTCATTCATTTTAAGCATTTCTTGAGTACTAACTACACATATGGCACCATGTTTCTAGACCCATTTATCTAGAGTGCCAGCTCACTTTATAGTAACTTTTAAGGAATATGAGAAATTTCTTCCTATCTTGTATTTTCTTCCTATCTTTATCTATGAAAGAACCTGGTGTAGAAGGCAGTAATACCCTGTATCAAAGCCATTGCTCCAGAGTCTGGACTCTTAAACTTTCATATATTGGCTACTACATTTTAAGAGTAAGAATTTGAAAATTATGGAATGTGGATAATACTTTATTAGCTAATAACTGTTAATAATGATAACCTTGAAGTTATTTCATCTTTATTAAGATGAAATACCTTGAAAATTAAAACTAAAGGAGATATTTTTATGTAATGTAAAACATGATATACTCATTATAATGATTTTTTTTTACTTAAAAATTTTTTAATTGAAGTTTCTATTAGCTGTTTATAAAGAAGTTTTGCTTTTAAAGAAAGACTTGCTTCATTCAGCCACAGTAGTTCTTGGGTAGTACATGGGTTGCAATACTTAAAGAATTAAATATAATGAATTGAGTTTGGGCATTATTCCATTGAACTGAATTTTAATTATTATTAGGATATTTAAAGGACATTGTTAACTATATCACAAAGAATCTTTCCTTATGAGAATTTTCAGTTAAATATTCCTTCTGGTCATAGTACTGTGGAAAGCTAGACTTCTGAGCAATTTTTTCCTTTGTTTTGTTACTGTGAACTTTATAATGGATGTTTTGGTTTCCTTTTGTGCTTTACTTTGGCATCTTAGAAATCAAGAAACAGATTAGTAATTCATCTAGGACAGAACATTCATGATTTTGTCTTTTATTATGGAGTAACTTTTATTTTAACCCTTATTTCCCCCTGCATCAGTTTTCTTCTACCTTTTTTTCCCTGTAGTGTTTATTTACATGAACTGCCCAATTCTTTTTTGGAAAGAGGAGGAATAGATATTAATACAAACATAAGTAGTTACATAAGCACATTAAACTTTAAAATACCTTCTTTGAATAGGCAATTGTGGTATAAGGAGAAACGCTTTGGAGCTTTAATTAGGAAGATACAGTTTAAATATTACCTTAGTAGAGTAACTTTGAGTGAGTGCTTCTGAGGCAGTTTTCTCATTTGTAGCATCAATGAAAATATTACGTCAGGTAGTTTATGTTCAGGTGGTAGTCTCATGTTACATGATCAGTAAGATTTTTCCTTCAGTAATTTATCTATCAAGCTGTTAAATACCAAAAGCTAACCATAATAAAAAATATTGGGGAGGATTTTACATAATAATGAGCAATATAAGAAAAGAGGCTTAAATAACCCTTATTATCATAAAATAATACATGTCATGGTTATGAAATTCTAATAATATAGAAAAGTAGAAAATGAAAAGTAAAAGACTTTGCTAATGCTTCTGGTGATTATTTTCAGTCAACTTTTAATACATATACCAATATGTATATATGTGTCTTTATTTAAAAAAATTATACGACACGTTCTGTTCTTCAGCACTTCATTATTGCTGGACATTTAGTTTCTTTTCTTTTTTCCCCCCTATAACATGATAAAGCCACAAATTTCAGTGGCTTTCATTAGAAAAATGTATTTTCCTGTATGCCTTTTATATGATACTTTGTTGATAATTTTAATAAAACCCAGAACCATATCTTTTCTACAAATATCCTTTATCTCCACTCCCAATGTTTTTATTTTATGTTTTTTAAATGGTGACCATATCTGCTGCTGGAATATTTTGAGACATCAAATAGTTTAACACCTGGAGACAGAGATATCAGAATAAACAAGGTGCTTTAAAAAATATTTGATACTCTGTATGCTATTATATCATTAAGGAACTTTTTTTTTTTTTTTTTTGGGTGAGAAGTAACTGATGCTTTTCCTTGGGCCAGACCAGTGGAGCACATTGTGATAGACTTTTTGATGTTTACTCGTATCAAGAGTTTTGCAGAAAGGTAGCTTTTGTGTCAGATAGATAGGGATTCAAGTTCTAGCATAACCAGTTTGTAAGTTGTGGATTCCTTTTTAAGCACTTAAATTTATTTTGGAGATTTGATTCTCTGTTTATAAATTGGAGATGATATCATAAACTTTGGCCATTGAGAAACTTAAATGGACTGATATATAATACATGTAAATTATCCAACAAAACATTTTGACATCATGAAATAATAGCTTCTCCTCTTTTCTTGTTAACTTCCCAACTGCCATATCTCTTCTCTCTTATTATGACTAAAGGAAATTGGGAAGGAAATCATTGCCAGAGCTTACTAATAGTGAATGCTTTTGTTTTTTGTTAACTTGGAAAGGGGAAGAAATGGGGCGCCTGGGTGGCTCAGTCGGTTAAGCCTTCGACTTCAGCTCAGGTCAGATCTCACGTTCATGGGTTCGAGCCCTGCATCAGGCTCTGTGCTGACTGCTAGCTCAGAGCCTGGAGCCTGCTTCTGGTTCTGTGTCTCCTCTCTCTGCCCCTCCCCCTCTCATGCTCTGTTTCTCTCTGTATCAAAATAAATAAAACATTAAAAAAAAAAAAGAAAGGGGAAGAAATAATTGATGGTTGCTTGATATATTTGAGAAAGCTCAGTGAACCTTTCATCTTGTGAATTTCTGGAAGAGTCGTGTTTGACCTCTAGTGCTTGATTTTTTAAAACTTCACCTATATTACTAGTTTAAAAAAATTTTTTTTTATATTTTTTAAAGTTGTTATTTAAATTCTAGTTAGCTAACATATAGTGTAGTATTGGTTTTAGGACTAGAATTTAGTGATTCATCAATACATTTAATACCTGATGCTCATCCCAACAAGTGCCTCCTTAATACCCATCACCTATTTAGATTATGCCTTATCCAACTCCTCTCCAACAACCGTCGGTTTGTTTTCTATAGTTAAGAGTCTCTTATAGTTAAGAGTCTCTTATGGTTTGCCTCCCTCTCTTTCCCCTTCCCCTGTGTTCATCTATTATGTTTCTTAAATTTCACATATAAGTAAAATCAGTGGTATTTATCTTTCTTTGATTGACTTATTTCACTTAGTATAACACACTCTAGCTCCATCTAAGTCATTGCAAATGGCAAGATTGCATTCTTTTTGACGGCTGAGTAATATTCCATTGCACATATACCACATCTTCTTTATCTATTATCAGCTGATGGACATTTGGGTTCTTTGAATTGTTTGGCTATTATTGATAATGCTGCTATAAATATTGGGGTGCATGTGCCCCTTCAAATCAGTAGTTTTGTATCCTTTGGATAAAACTAGTAGTGTAATTGCTAGGTCATAGGGTAGTTCTATATTTAACTTTTTGAGGGACCTCCATTCTGTTATCCACAACAGCCGAATCAGTTTGCTTTCCTACCAACTGTGTAACAGTGTCCCCTTTTATCCACATCCCTGCCAACATCTATTGTTTCCTCCGTTGTTAATTTTAGCCATTCTGACAGGTGTGGGGTGGTATCTCATAGTGGTTTTGATTAGTATTTCCCTGATGATGAGTGATGTTGAGTATCTTTTCATGTGTCTGTTTGCCATCTGTGTACTTTCTTTGGAAAAATATCTGTTCATGTCTTCTGTCCATTTCTTTGCTGGATTATTTGTTTTTTTGGGTATTGAATTAGTAAGTTCTTTATAGATTTTGGATACTAACCCTTTTTATCTTGTTTCCCTCGCCTCTGGAGATATGTCTTGTAAGAACCTACTGCAGCTGAGGTCAAAGAGTTTGCTGCCTATGTTCTCCTTTAGGATTTTGATGGTTTCCTGTCTACATTTAGGTCTTTCATTCATTTTGAATTTATTTTTGTGTTTGGTATAAGAAAGTCACCAGTTTTATATTTTGTACTCCTAGTAACTTATGCACAGTGGTTATTCTGGTTGACTGATTATTTTTCTTGGGTATTTGTCATTTTCTTATCTATGTATGTATGTATCTCTCTATTTATTTATTTATTTTGGGAGAGTGCAAGGTGGTGAAGGAGGGGAGGCAGAGGATCTGAGGCAGGCTCTACACTGACAGGCTGACAGCAGAACCTGATGTGGGGCTTGAAGTCAAGAACTGTGAGATCGTGACCTGGGCCAAAGTTGGACACATAACCGACTGAGCCACCCAGGAACCCCATGTTCCTATCATTTTTTGTGTGGTTTTTTTTGTTATGAATCCTCATTCTCAGAAGTTTCTCTTACTTTTTAATGGGGAATATTGAAATCAAGTTTGAGCTACATCATATCATCCATTAACTCATTTGATTGCAAGTAACAGAAAACCTGGCTCACCTTGCTTAAGTAAGTTTATTACTGTGTAGATGTAGTTAGACTTTAGGGGTGATTTGATTCAGTGTCTTTTACAGTATATTTATGGAACTATTTCTTTTGGACTCTTAGCTGTCTGCTTTGTTGTCGTCTTTTATCTCAGTTTGGATCCACTTGTAGTTCAAAGATTGTTGATAACAGTTCCTAACTAGATTTTGTGTGTTATCGATAATTCATTTTATTGATGAAAATGTGCTTAATTTGATGTTTGATACAAAATGTAAACATAACAATTTGTTTATCATCTCATCTGCCAACAGACATTTGGTTATTTATAATTTTTACAAATGATTTTTTGAAGTTTATTTTGAGAGACAGGGAGTGCACATGTGTATGCACACATGCGATTGGGGGAGGGGCAGGGAGAGAGAGAGAAACCCAAGCAGGTTCTGCACTGTCAGCATAGAGCCCAGTGCGGGGCTTGATCTCATGAACTGTGAGATCATGACCTGAGCTGAAATCAAGAGTTGGACCAACCTAACCGACTGAACCACCTGGGTGCCTCGGTTTTTTACAATTTTTTAACTGTTATGTATAATGCTGCTATGAACATTCATGCCTAAGTCTTCAAGTGGACAGAGGCTTTCATTTGTCTTTAGTAAAGGCCTAGGATTTGTATAACTGGGTTGGATATTAAGGGTTTGTTTAAATTTTACCTTTTGAGAAATTGCCAAAGAGTTTAACAAGGTGGTTATGTGTTTCCAACAATGTTTGATAGCTGTGTTTGACTATATCCTCATCAACAAGTGGTAATGTCAGACTTTTTAATTTTAAACATTCTAAATGGGTGGGTAATGGTACCTTATTGTGTTTTACATTTTTTCCCTGATGTCTGATGATATTGAACACCTTTTCATGTGCACACTAGCCATTCCTGTCTCTTCTTTTGTGAGGTATCTGTATCTCTTTCTCTTTTTTCTCATTTTTCATAGTTTTCTATGTTTGTTTATTCTTCTCCTTCCTGGAATAGTATACCTTTTCCTTCTGCCAAAATAAGTCCCAATTATTCTTTAGGTCCTTTCACTTATTATTATTATTTTTTAATGTTTTATTTATTTTTGATACAGAGAGAGACAGAGCATGAGAGGGGGAGGGGAGGAGAGAGAAGGAGACACAGAACTGGAAGCAGGCTCCAGGCTCTGAGCTAGCTGTCAGCACAGAGCCTGATGCGGGGCTCGAACCCACGAACGTGAGATCTGACCTGAGCCGAAGCCGGAGGCTTAACCGACTGAGCCACCCAGGCGCCCCCTTTCACTTATTTTTAAGATCAGGTTTTTGCCTATCATCTTGCTGAATATTTCTCAATATTATTTTTTTGCCTCTCTGGATTGTTTTTACCTTGAGGTAAGAATTCATGCCTTCTGCTTCTTTTATAAGGAAGAACGTCACAGAGGTGATGTTTCTTGGTAGATCACTCCTTTTCCTCCTTGACTGAATTTGATGGTGGCACTGTATGGGAAGGCAGTACCTTTATATCCATTTTTCACCTCTTTTAAAACTTATTTTATTTTTAATTCTGGCAAAGTACACATAACATGAAATTTATCATCTTAACCATTTGTAAGTATGCAGATTACCAGTGTTAAATTCGTTCACATTGAGGGGCACCTGGGTGGTCCAGCAGATAAAGCATCCGATTCTTGACTTTGGCTCAGGTCATGATCTCACAGTGAGGAGATGGAGCCCTACCTCCCACCCCATCGGGCTCCACTCTCAGCATGGAGCCTGCTTGAGATTGTCTTTCTTTCTCTCTGTCCCTCCACTGCTTGCAGTCTGTCTCTCAAATAAATAAATAAACATTTGTTTAAAAAATTTGTGCACATTGTCATGCAACCAGTCTCTAGAATTCTTTTCATCTTGCAAAACTAAGACTTTATACCAACTAAATCACAAGGTTTATTCTTTCTCTTGCAAGCTTTTGGCAACTGTCATCCTACTTTCTATCTCTGTGAATTTGATTTCTCTAGCTAGGTACCTCATATAAGTGGAATCATACAATAGTTGACTTCTTGTCAACTGGCTTCTTTCACTTACCATAATGTCCTTACAGAGTTCATCAATAGTGTAGCATGTATCACAATTTCTTTCCTTTTTAAGGCTGAATAGTGTTTTACATACTTCATTTTGTTTATCCATTCATTCATTTTTTTAAAGGACATTGGGGTTGCTTCCGTGCTTTAGTTATTGTGAATAATGCTTATATGAATATGGATATACAGATATATTTTCAAGACCCCTACTTTTCAATTCTTGTGGGTATATAACCAGAAGTGGAATTGCTGAATCATATGGTAAACTTTATTTTTAATTTTTTGAGGAACTGCCATATGCTTTCCACAGTGACTACACCATTTTCATTTCCACCAACTTTGCAAAAGAGTTACAGTTTCTCTGCATCCTTGCCAAAACTATTGTTTTGGTTGTTTTGGTAGTAGCCATCCTAATGGGTGTCAGATGTCATCTTATTATGGTATCGATTTGTGTTTCTCTCATGATTAGTGATGTTAAGCATCTTTTCATGTGCTTGTTGGCCATTTGTAGATCTTTGAAGAAATGTCTATTCAAGTCCTTTACCACTTTTAAAGTGGGCTATTTTGTTGCTGTTGAGTTCTTTGAGTTCCTTATATATTCTGGATATTAACAACCTCTGATTAGAAATTAGTATGGTTCACAAATACTTCGTCCCATTCCATAGGTTGCCGTTCACTTTGTTGATTGCATCCTTCAATGCACAGACATTTTAAATTTTGATAGAGTTGTTTATCCCTTTTTACTTTTATCACCTATGCTTTTGATGTCATATCTAAGAAATTATTGCCAAATCCACTGTCATGAAGCTTTTCCTCTTCATTTTTTTTTCAGAGTTTTATAGTTTTAGCTGTGTTTAGGACTTTGATCCATTTTAGTTAATTTTTGTATATGGTATAAAGAATCTGGATTCGTTTTTTTTCCCCCATGGATATCCAGTTTTCCCAGTACCATTTGCTAAAAAGATTTACTACTTTGAATGGTCTTACCACTCTTGTGAAAATCATTTAACTTATATAAGTGAGAATTTATTTCTGGGCTTTGTGTTCTGTTTGTCTATATGTCTTTATGCCAGTGTCATACTTTTGATTACTGTAGCTTTATAATAAATTTTGGACTCAGAAAGGGTGAAAGCTTTACCTTTGTTCTTTTTCCAGATTGTTTTGACTATTCTGGGTTCCTTTAGATTCCAGATACATTTTATGGTAGATTTTTTTTTCTGCAGAAAGTACCATTGGGATTATTCTGAATATTTTTTTAATGTGTGTTTATTTTTGAAGGAGAGACAGCATGAGTGGGGCAGGGGCGGAGAGAGAGGGAGACTCAGAGTCTGAAGCAGGGTCCAGGCTCTGATCTGTCAGCACAGAGCCCGATGTGGGGCTTGAACTCGTGAATTGTGAAATCATGACTTGAGCTGAAGTCAGATGCTTAACCGACTGAGCCCCCCAGGAGCCCCTTGCAGGGATTATATTCAATCTCTAGACCACTTTGGGTGGTAGTGACATTTTAACATAATTGAAGTTTTCAGTCCATGAACATGGTGTATCTTTCCATTTATTTATATCTTTAATTTCTTTTAGCAATATTTTGTAGTTTTCAGTATACAGGTCTTTGACCTTGGTTTAAATTTATTCCTAAATGCTTTATTCTTATAGATATTATAAGAATTATATGTGAGATTGTTTTCTTAATTTTCTTGATTTGTTCATTTTTAGTGTGGAGACATGCAACTGATTTTTGTATGTTGGTTACGTGTCTTGTAATTTTATTCTAAAGGGTTTTTTGGTGCATTCTGTGGGGTATTTTATATACAAAATCATATAATCTATGAACAGAAATAATTTTAATTCTTGCTTTCCAATTTGGGTGCTTCTCCTCCACTCCCACCTCAGTTGCTCTGGTTATAACTTCCAGTACTATGTTAAATAAAAGTGGCAAAAAAGGACGTCCTTGCTTCATTCCTGATCTTAGAAGGAAAGTTTTTACTCTATCACTGTTGCATATGATATTAGCTGTGGGCCTTTTCTATCACTTGTTATTGAACACTACTGGTCACATTCTGTAATAGAGAGTACTTTTTCTAGCTATAAACTAGTCATGCTGTATTGGCATTAAATAAAGTTTTGGAGCTTTTTGTTTTTGTTTTGCCACAGGCTTGCATACATTAGGTTCCCAAGTAACAGCTATATACATATATGTGTAGGCTCTGCATGCAGTATGGAGTCCAGTGTGGGGCTTGATCAAGACCTGAGTTGAGAGCAAGAATTGCTTAACTGATTGAGTCACCTATGTGCCCCCTCAAGTAATATTTTTAATGACAGTATAGTCATTGATATGGCTATCAATATATGGCTACTTGCTACTTCATCACCCTCTTTGGAAACATGTATTAAATAATTGATGGCAATATTAGAAATGATTTAGGAGGACTAAAGTAGTAGTTTTTTTCCGACTCATATCTGGCAAAGTGAGCACTTTTTTGGAAAGTTTCCTGGTTCATAAATAAAATTCTTTTAAAAAATATATACCCCAGGAAACTTTGGTCCCTATATGTAACAGTGTTTCTTTATGAAAATATGAAAAAGTAGAATTTTATATTCTTATATATTTTTTATACAAAAAGTAGATAGTATTTACACCAAAGGATGGCATGCTAGCTACACAAAAGTTAAATCAATTACCTGTGTATTGTACTTCACAGATTTCTCATAACAGATGTGTAATATCACTCTCATTTTTTCTCTCATCTTCTGTAACTAATATAGAGTAGCTTATTATTTGGAGGTAGCACAATTCACTCAGCATGTGATTCTTAGATGCTTAGGTTGTATCTGTTCTTGCTGTTACAAGAATTGTCAGATTAGTTACACATATATTATTTTGTACAATTTTAAGTATCTTTGTCAAGAGGTTCTCAGAGTGGGATTGTTAGGTCAGAGGGTGCAGACACCTCTGATTTTGGTAGATACTATCAGAGTTTCTTCCTTAGGGGTCCTGTCATTTTGTATTTCTTTAAGAAGTGGAAATGGATTTTGTGCTTGTTTCCCACAGCCATGCCCATAGTGTGTCTTCAGTGTATTAGGTTTTTGCCATTCTGATAGGCAAGAAATGGCATCTGACTTAGTTTTGATTTGTGTTTCCTCCTTAGAAGTCTGTTTGGGCATCTTTTCATATGTTTAAAGATCATTGGGATTTCTTTTTCTGTGATTATTCATACATGGCTCATTTTGCTATCAAGTTGCTGATCTTACGTGTTCCGAGGTAGTTTTTATTTACTCAAGATATTAGTTTCTTTTATGTGATTAGAGTTCTAAGTATTTTTTTTCCCAGTTTGTCATTTTGCTTTAGCCTTGCCTATAGCACTTTTACCACACAGAAGTTTGTTTTATTTTTACTTTTTAAAGTTACATATATCACCTTTCCTTTTTTGGCCTCTGAAGTTTGTTTTATAGTTAGAAAAGCAGCAGCAGTGCTTGCTGAATGGACTGGAATAGCCTCAGGTAATAGGAATATTAGCAACATAAATTGTAAAACTGGTGGTGTGGCAGAGACTTTGGAACCTTTTTAGGACACCAGTATGCAGATGTACTCTTCTATAATAGAATTCGACACCAGTCTACATTTCTATAAATCAGAGGCCATTTTTTTAAATGTGAAAGAAGTAGGGAGAGGATGTCTAACCAGTCCTTCAAATCTGCACCAATAAAAGACATGCACTTAATTTGATCAGTGCTTGAGAAGAAGCCTCTTTTTCCACTCATCTGTCCTCAAAGAAGAAGCAGAATAAATATTTTATAAGTTGTAAATATATCTCTAGTTAGAGTCACTTTGATATCAATGTTTTACAATTCAGTCCTTTACTGATAATGTTTTCAGTAATTATAGATTTGATGTGTGAGTATTGTTATAGATTTCAGCATAACACAACAAATGCATACATACCATATAATAGGTAAGTAGTAATAATACTGTTTTTATACACAAAAATTATAGGCAACATATAAATTACTCTCCTTAGATATATTATTGAATACATACCCTTGGGACACCCCTGCTAAGTGAACTATTTAGTGATTATTTAATTTTAGATGTTTATCAGAAAGCTTTGTTTGCAGATTGGCATTAAGCCTGTGCTTTTCCTTTAAATAAATTTGTATGATTCTTCTGAAATTAAAATAAGCATGATCTATAAATTGCTAAAAGTTAATCCGTTTTTAAAAACACTGTTTGAAAGCAGTCTACTCAAACAAGATATGTTGAAAATCAACTTTTTAAAACTTGGGAATTATTTTAGCTATTTTTTTAGTTGCAAAATCTGAGGTTTTCATGTTTGATTAATATAGTAATTATATATTTAGTAATTGTTACTCTTATTAGTTGGAGCAAAAATTGCGGGAAGCAGAAAACAGTTTGGCTTTCCCTCAGATTTAAATGTTTAAATAAAACTAAAAATTGTCAAGACATTTAGAGTCTTAGCTTATAAAGATTTTATTTGAGACACTTTTGAGTTTAATAGACTCGTGAAAGAGATTGGATTATTATGGCCCAATTATGCTTTTAGTTCTCTTTTCTAGACAAGAGAGAGGCAATCAAA
The DNA here is from genome assembly GCF_006229205.1 of Suricata suricatta. Taxonomy (NCBI): domain Eukaryota; kingdom Metazoa; phylum Chordata; class Mammalia; order Carnivora; family Herpestidae; genus Suricata; species Suricata suricatta. The sequence goes on along the minus strand of NC_043705.1, from coordinate 80,017,980 downwards.
AAAATTTTTGGATGCTTTCCAAGAGCTCTATGTGTGTGCATGAGAAGTTATAATCACTTGATTCGAGTCTGAGTTTTATTGGACAGGCTTGTCTGGTGGGTTAAAATCCCCTCATCCTCTCCCAGATGATAACTGCCTTGTTTATCTTCCCTTAAAAAACAGCAAGAGTTTGTTTTTTATAGCTATCTCAGACCTGGTGACATAGGTCACTTTGGCTTCATATGCTGCTGGCTTAACGAAAGAGTGAAATATGAAAAGACAAAAAGAAGGGCATAAAAGAAGGTAAGGAAAGGAATAATGTTCAACGTAAAAGAACAGGAAAACATTGAGGATTAAAAATGATGAAATAAGTTCAGAATAGTAAGGAGAGAGAAGTATAGAGTGTTAAATGTTCTAAAGAAAGGTCTTATTATCATGTTTGAAAATGATTTTTAGCTAAGAGAATAGATTTAAAAAAAAATAATATAATATCAAAATTGAATACTTGTTTATGATGTATAAACAATGCCACTAGGTCACTTTTGAATCTTAGGGAACAATTTTGGATCATGTTTGATAAACTTATTTTTCACTGCACACATTTCAGATACACTTATTTGAGGAAAAATATTGCCTGTTCAGTTTTTGGTAGTGTCTAGCTTAGATTGCAGAGGTAATTATTCTAGTTTTTATGCTAATAGTTGCACATTGACAAATAACTAATTTAAAAAGTTATCAAAATTTAAATAGTTTTTCTGAGATAATTTTATCCAACTAAAATAATTACTTTGAGATTATTGATTTTTGACTATATAAAATATATTAGGGATGTTTATAACTATTTTTGAAATTATTTTGTATTTAAGAAATATTAATGTAATGCTATAAAAACATTGACATCTTCATATTATTTCAAATGTCTTATAAAGGTAAATTCTGCTGAAAAAATAACTCAGGTTGTCTCATTGTGAATACTTTTTGTGTTGCAGTGCACAGTTAAAATTAATTAGATATAACTTCTCTGTAATGGTAGTTGCTTATCCTAACCATATTAGAAATGCTTTCACCTAAGAAATATGATATTTAATTTTGTTTTATTGTAGGAGTATTGCCACACTGATAATTTTCCTATCAAGGAAAATTTCAAAGAAAGTACATATTAATGTTAAAATCTTAATGGGAATGTTGCTAACTCTGCTGCTGCTGTACTTAGAATGATCAATTTCAAGAATAAGATTGATTATCTAATTTTACACGATTCCATGGAAGAAAAATTTAAGTGCAATGGCTTATTTAAAATACTCCTTTTGTTGTCTGTATATGTAGAATAAAACCATTGGAAGGCAAGCACTGTTGGTCCCCACCTTGTGTCTCTAAAGGGGAGTAGACAAAGCAGAATGTTCCAGCTGTGTCAAATCAAGCATAGTCAGTCATGTTTGGGTTTGGCCTTGTTTGGGGATGTGCTATAACTTATTTTTTTAAATGAATATTTAATTTCCACTATGATTTTTAAAACAGTAATGTTAAAAACCTTTTAATAATTAATTGCAATTGCCCTATCACAAATATAATGGATGTTAGACAGTTTTTTTTCGTAACCATTACTTATTTGGCTTACGATTTTAATGCCGTAGATGAGAATGTTAAACATTTCACTCTGAGAGCAGTTGTAGTGATTTTTATCTTGTGTGCTGTTGATTCCATGTACTTAAATTCTAAGTCTCTCATGCCTGTGATATTGGGCTACTGTTTTCTGTTTGTGATTGTATACAGTGCCCAGAAAGGCTTAATTAAATACACCTTTGATGAGGAAGGACTAAAATAATATCTCACATTTGAAAATGTCATATACATATAGCAAAAGATGTTAAATGCAATCTGTCTTCAAAACCAGTTTTCACTTCTTACCTTAGAAATGTCAGGCCTCTTCGCTTGTTGGTTATTGAAGAACATTATTTTCTATATACTTTTTAAAAACAATATTGGATTGTTTGGGATTTATTTAAAAATAAAAATAAATATGATTGCAAAGGTATTAACACATAGCACTGTATAAGGTGTATAACAGGAGTTTGAGAAATACTTTTGCTTGATATTTGTGCTACTTACTGCTTCAGTAAAGCTGTAGGCAGGGTTACTGAATGTGGTATTGCTCTGTTTTTGAACATGATATATGGGTATATACCTCATTACTATTATTTTAAAATAAATAAGCTGAAAATTATTAAGACTACAGGACATCTTTTTGTTGTTTGTGTTGGTCTTTTTCTCGATATTAGAGAACTTAACATTGATTTGTTAGGAAGGAAAAATGTTAAGTTTTTATAGCTGTCTATATGTTATTTTCTTGTATGTACAGGCAATGAAATGTTTTGTGAATTGTTTCATAAAAGTCATTTTCGGCAAGAACCATGTATTTAACTTTCTTGTTATTTAATAACCTATTAAAGATTTTATTTTGGAAAATACAGCAACAGTAAAAACAGTTAAGTCTCATGTGATCATTTGTTTGCTAATATATAGACTGATAGATAAGATACATACATAAAATGCTTTTGCATTTAAGTCACTGGATTTGTAAGGTGCATTACTTTTATACTAAAATTACTGTTCCATTTGCTGAAGTTCTCTACAAGTTTGGGGGTAGATGTTTAATCATATGGCTTTACTATAATATTTTTAATATGACTAAGTGTTATGTGAATATTGGTATAATTTTTAAATGAATTCATCATGTTATGATGATATGGAAATGCTTTCTTATTGTATTTAATTAAGGTGGTTAATCTTCAGTGTAACATATCTTAATTTTTATACCAAAGCACTTCAGTAATTTTTTAGCAAATTGCAGAAAAATTACTATCATGAAAAGTGCTCCTTTTGACCTCTCCTCCTTAGGACCCAGGTTTTGGTAGTATGATTATAGCAAATAAATGAATATACATAGGTTTAGTTTTTGGAGAACTCATTTTTCAACTTTACATGTTTTTAAAAACTTTTTATGGAAAATATAATATGTAAATTAACATTTAGCAACACATCTGTTCCAATGAATTCCTGATAGGACTTGATAGAAACATAACTCAGAACTAGAAATTGAGATCATTTGTATGATTGGTAATTATTAATATAAAGACTTTCAAATGTGATGGTTTCAGTACATACACAAGTAAGTTTTAAGAACCTAAAATGGAACAAATTATATTGGTTCAATATTAAAAAAGTGGTATTTTATGTGATTAGTTGGGTTTACAAGAATTTAAAAGATTGTTAATAGTTTAGTAATTTGGTGTTATTTAGTAATTACTGATCTCTAAAATATTAATAGTATAATTTCCATTTTGTGTTTATTTTATGGTCTCTAATGGTGTGCTGTTATTTAATTCATATTGTTTATTGTATTTAGAACATGGCTGTATTTATTTATTGTATTTAAACATGTTGTTTAAAAATGACTTGATTGGCAAGGCTATATGGAATCTAGTTCATTTAATGAGTAGGCATCTTTCAACAGGAGAAATCAGTATTGTCTTCTAAATGTGAAGATGTTTCTCACTTTTTGGTTTTGATATTTTACTGTTAAAAATTTTATTATACTTTATTAAAGATAGCTATCACTTATATATGTAAACTTTTGAATACCTGCCATATAAAAGGTTCTACCCAATGATGACTAGTGCTTTTGTTGTGCAAGATAGGCTTTTATTAATCATCTATTAAGTATCTTTTAGGTTTAATTTAAAATCTATGATAGAAGAAATTTGTTTTTATAGGGTGTTATTTCATGAGAAATTAGAACTTGAAATGGTTACATTTCAAATACATTTCTTCTGCTGTTGGCAATCTTTTAAAAATGTATTTGTTTTCAAATATTTTAATAATAATAGATCATCTTTTTTTTTTCTTCTTCTTTTTGAAGAGTTCATAGGGTCAGGTAAGCAGGATGGGTTTTACTGAAAGTCTTAATATTTCCTAAGGGTATAGTTTCATTGGATTTATATTATGTCATTTTTCATGAATCATAATGCATCCCATTTGGGATAGATCTGTGTAGAACTTTTTTTTTTAAAGAGTCTCATTACTGATGACCCCTGTTAAATAGATGTCAAGAGATGGCCTCATCAGCAAAGTGTGTGTGTTTACAGGCAGCATTGTGGTCAGACTTTAATTTCATTTTGTGACCATTTTGGAACATTTAAAAATGAAAGCTGTTTACTTATTGGATTTACTCTATATATCAAAGATAAATGTTTCCTATTACCCATTCTAAAATATTCTGTAGATTTAGAATATACTAATTTGTTTTTAAATACTCTCTGTATTTTAAAATATTGGAAGACATTAGACATATCCTATTTGAATTATCAAATGATATAGATTAGAAAGCATGATTTCAATTATATTTGAAGATTCTTTGATTTATTTGAGACTGTGGTGCTGAATTAAATAAGTATATGCTTGATACCTGGTTGCTTATAGGGTTTTTCTTTTTTTCTTTTTTTTACAACATTCATTTTTTTTTCAGAAGAGAAACAAAGTCTTGGTTGTATTATGATTGGAAGAAAAATACTGAAAGAAAACTGTTATCAGGTTTAATTAATGTTATGCAAGTTCAGGGTAATTTTTAGTATGTTATTTCATTTTTTGATATAAGAAAACTATTTTGAAATATAGGACATTTAACAGTTTATTGACTGTAACATTACTAAAATTATGTACAACTATTTTCACTTCACTATTCGAAAGCACAAATATTATAAAGGGGAGAATCTTCATGATCTTACTAAGGTAACAGATTCAAAATAAGTAAAACCAAAAACAGGTCACTCAGGCACATTTTCTTCTTAACCTTCTGTAGATCTCGTAAACTCTAGATAGATTCTAAAGAAGATACTTTAGAATTATTTTGAATGTATTTATCTTTTTTGCTTCAATAATAATGTGACCTTACTGACATGCTTTTCCCACTAAGTTTTGATTATTTTTGGTTTCTAAGTTTTGAGTTGCATTTTTGGAACCTTGTTACTTGATCAGTTGAAGAAAACAATTCATCCATCATTCTTAAGTGATTTGTAGAGAGAGATCTCATAGTGAACATAATGATGTATTGCATGGCACTTGTCTTTTTCTTCATAAAAGTAAATAAAATGGAAAAGCTATTTAAATTAGGAAAATAAGACAATAAGTGGTCTTAAATTTAATATTTCAATGCGTTATAAAATTTACCTATTAAATTGGTGTTATGATACATGTCCTACCTAGGATGTAATATTATAGACTAAACCAAGATTAGAGATTTTAAAGGATTTTATAAGCTATAGATGTTATACAAATATGATATTATTACTCCAGATATTAGGACTCTAGAGATTTCCTGCCTTATTTTAAAATGATGAAATTAAATAAACATATTTCATGACTTTTATAAGTAATTTCAGAAACTGAATGTTATTTTTTGCCTTTTTGGGGGGGCTAATTTCTAAGTTGTATAGACAGATTGTTTACCTTTCTAACACTATATTAATCTGAATTAAATATGTAATGTGGAAGAAGAAATACTCAGACTAAAACAAAATTTAGGATTAAAGTTAATATCAATTTGTTATTTGTTAATTGTAGTATCAAATGTGCCAGTCATTGTAGTAGAATGTTAAATTATAAATTATATCCCTGCGCTAATTTTCTGAATTTACTTATGGGAAAAACTTAGGAATTTGCTGTTTCACACCAAATTATAATTGAATTATTGTAAACATAGTTTAAAAGCTTCTTGATTATATTATTTCAGTACTGGCAGAAAGTGCAAAGTTTATGGTTATTTTTAAGAGTATTTTTAAGTTGTAGATTTTTTTTTCTTTACCACAGTTCAGAAGAATATATTCAGAAGACTGTAGAAAAATGGTAGCACTTAAGGCTACTCAATTACTTATTAAATATTGGTAGTATTTAAAGAAAATGTTTTTAATATGGCCTTTTATCTTTCATTTTGGGTTTTAAATTTTAAAATAATCTCAAAGTAGAAGTTTACAAAAATAGTACAAAGAACTCCTATACCCTTTACCCAGAATTACTAATTTTTAACATTTTTCCACCAAATATGGTATTTCCCATTATCCTCTCTGTTTTGACCGTGAATGCATACATTTTTCTTTATGGTAACTATTCATAGTACTATGAATTTTATTTTTAGATCTTTTATCATCAGATTCTTCTTCACATAATTTTTGTAAACTTTTTATTATAAAGCGAAACAAAAATACTATATTGAATGTTCAAAAAATAGTTTTAGATATGGTTTTGGACTGAGGCATTAAATAACTACAGTGTACAGAATTGTAAATGGTGATACGAACCTAAATATTTTACAGAATCTGTTGTGTTCATTGTTACTGAGGTTGCTGAGTGAAGTAATAGCCCTGTCTTAGTAGTGGGTAGAGAAATAATGGAAATACAAAAATATGTAAATAATTAAAGATAGTTACCAAACTCAATACTAGACTATGTTTCATCCTTCTTTTGCTGTGGTTCAACTTTTGCTGAAATGTAAATGAGCAGAATAGGATAGCTACTAAGGTTATATTTTGGAATTGTTAGCTTGCTATAAATGAATGACAGAACTAGGTCTGTTTTAATTTCTCCATATGGCAGAAAGTAGAGTTAGAATTAAATGGCCTTAAGCTTCTGCTTTTTGAAGATACATGGCCCATTGTTTTCACATTGAAATATTTGTTTTCAAAGCATGTTTATCCAGTCTGGGTGCCCAAATTTGGAAGTAAATGTAGATTTGGTAGGACTTATTCCAGAAGAGTTGTGATCCTAGTTACTTATCTGAATAGAATGGCTTATATATACGTTGGTGGTGTTAGAAGGATTATTCATCAGGTAGAAAGTTGGGAGAGTTGAATTCTTTCTAGCACTTGGAATTGTCTAATTTATGCACTGTGTGAAAACAGCATTTTCCTGTCTTTTCAATGGGTAAGAACTGAAAGTGGCACTTGGAAGGACAGTGAACATTGGATAGTTGTTGGATCTTTAGTAACTGAGATTTGACTGTATGTAAGTGTTCACTTACATTTAAAAATATGACAGAAATGATCATTTGGAGTTTGTTAATTGATTAAATTTAAATTCAGTTGTATTTGTAACTTTGGTATGACCTAAAAACAGGAAATCAAGGACTGCCATTAGCTTATTATGGTGAGATGAGGGAAGAGTATGTTGTAACTACTGGAATGACTATGCACTAACTTAAAAATTGTCAGTATTGAGCATTTTAATTAGAAGGGCCTGAAAAAAGAATATATATTTGTGATGTGTTATACAGAATAACATACATTTGTGTTTCCTCAGAGTAGTGAAACATTTACATTGTTGTATTTTAAGGATAGAAACGATTTTACTGTATTACGTGTACTTTTGAAGTAACAAATTCAGGATTAGAATAGCAGGATTATTTTCTTTAAGTTTTACAAAGCTCTTTAACGGAATCCTAGGTTTATAAAAGTTAGGTTTTTTGCTCACATTTTGGCATTTTGTGCAGTGCCGTAACATGTGTGACTGCTTAAATAGAAGATACGTGTGAAATTACTCTCATCCCACTGTTGGGTTGCCTTCCAGCAATGGCTTGGACTGCTATAATCAGGCAATCTGCTACTCAGGATATTTAAGTTTAGAAAAAGGAGATTCTATTTTTTTTTTAAACAGGAATAAGGGAACTTGCTTTTCTACATGGAAAGGGTGCCATACTAGCTATGGTTGCATCAAAAGTAAAGGTAGTTCATGACCTACAAATCAGCAATGTTTCCAGAGTTGAATTTTTAAAGATGTTCTTTTTAAAAGGAGTTTGAGTGGAGTTAGGAACACTTTTCTTAGGAGTGTTTTATATAATGTGTTTCTAAGCTAGTCTACTGTAGCATTTCCTATGAACTATAGTACTGCTGATATTATGAGGCCTAGCTACCTTTAATAAGAATATTTCTATAGAAAAATATCTTCAGAGCACTAGGTTAGGAGATTCAGAGGACACATTTATGTCTTTTCATGGTAACTCCAAAGACCTGGATAAGAACTTCAGCAGTGTGCTAGCTGGGTGTGGGAATCTGGGGAACAGTTTTTTTTTTTTTTTTTTAAACTTTGGAAGCTGAAGAATCTGACTAGAACTCTTCCATTGAAAATACTTGGAACACACTCATGATTTCCTGGAATTGGGCCTTCATCTCTCTTCTCTTTTATAGATTCATTCCTAGCCTCTTGTTATCCACTTTTTTTGTAACTAGGATTTTTTTTTCTTTTCTTCATCTAAGACACAAAATAGTGTTAGCATTTCCTTTTCTTTTCCTGTCATTAGCGCAAGTCTTCTTTTTTGAGGTTTTCTAAGAGCTTATGCAAATAACAGATCTGGAGAAGGAATAAAGACACTTAGGGAAAGTTCATTCTAAGGACAGATAGCAGTGGTGGATATTTGGGGACCCAGAAACCAAAAGTCATCTTCTGTATATTTGGAAGAACACTCAGACTTCCCTGGAGCATTTCCAAGGGAGATCATGGAAAGAATTAGTGATAACAAAGTATGTGAAGGAAGGGTAGGTAGGTTAACTTTTTTGCAGTGGGGAACTGAAAGCAGAATGCGATCATTTCAGTGGTGCTTACCTTTCCCTTATTTCCTTTTCCCCTTTAGTCCCAAATTTAATTTGTGTTGACCTGGTCCTGACTTGTTCCCTACTTGAAGCCAGAATGATGATGGCTGGAATTATCTGAAGAAGATTGCCAACTGTTTGCCTAGGAGAGGAAAGGAGATTAAACTCTATTGGCAGCAGCAGATAGTGAAAGAAAATTATCTGTAGATTTTCAGTGTTGGGCCTTGTAGGACATGTGTAATTTGGGGATGCTTGCAAGTCACCATACTGCTTTTTGTTTAAAATAAAAGAAGCCTAAGGTCCACACGTTGATGTTAAATAATGATGTAATCGTTAATATGGCAGTGATAGTGGGCCCTGCAAAAAAATTAAATATTCTAACATACATAATTTATTGATTCTTTGGTAGATATATCTCTTAATTGTTTTTCTGAGACCATTTAAAACATATCAGAGTTCTAAGGGGATTTTTTTAATGTAAGAGACTTACTAGAATTTCAAATTACATACATTGTAACCATAGGGTATTTATTGAAGCTACACAGTTTAAATGGGCAATTTCTGACATAATTAAACATTGTGGGATACAAATAGCCCAAGAGGATTATTAAATGAAAAAAAGGTGGGTAAATTTGGGACAGAAGATTTTTTAAGAAATGATTTCTTAGAGTAAAACAGTTTTTAAATTTTGTAATAGGGAGCTACGGGGGTAGAAAAGGAATGTTTAGTTCACGTATTATGGGTCAGGGTAAATGAATAGTGTGAAAAGTGCTTTTTCTCTTAACCTCACTGTCCTTTTGCAGCTACTATAAAATGTAGTCCACCCAGAAATTTTACCTCTTTCGTGAGACCTTATAGCTTTAAAACTGATCTTCGATAGGAAATCTTATTCCAGAAAATACTGGTGATGGTTAGGAAAGACCTTCAATAATTCTCAAATAGAATATTTTAAAAGTAGTTCTTAATGCACAGAAATTCACCTGTCCTAAAAAAAAAACCTTAAATATTTAATTTATAAAATGGTACTTAGCATTTGATAGAATTTTTCAATTTTAGAAAAACTTTTTAGTTATTTTAGTTGTCAGACTTATCCTAATTAGAATAGTTTTTATTTGAATTGTTAGATATGGAGTATTATTTTAAACATAAACAGAAGAGGAGAGGTCGAGAATCCTTTTATTTCTTTACTTTGCTTTTTTAAATACAGAATCAATACATCATCACTAAGGAAAGCTTGAAAAACACAAAGCAAAAATGGCAGAAATCACAAATTACCCAGAACCTAAGAACCCAAAGACAAATCAGTCACTGTTTATACCTGAATGAGTATTATCAGTATTTTCTAAAATATTTTTATATATGTTTTATATATGGCTTCACTAATATATTTTAAACATTATCCTATAATAACAAGTAATTTGGGAGAACATCTACAGAAGAGTTTACATCCTAGATAACTAAAGGTCACTCATTTAAATTTCTTGTTGAGTAGAATATATTAAGATAGACTTTTCTGGTTAATTCAGGGTCATCACTATAACTATCAATACACTCAGGGACAATTGAGAGGTATAGGAGTACTTGACTTTATAGTCAATGGTCCCAGACCATTATTTTTTAGGCTTTATGATGGATACCTAAAAACAATGTGTTCCGTACAAAAGAGAGAGATAGTATAATAACCAATAAATGACAGTGATTGAAGTGGACATAATCATGACAGTGAATTAATATATTTAATGGCATGGAGCAATAATAAGTGTCAGTACTTTGGATTTTTTTTATATACTAACTAATGATAATGAGAGAAGAGAGAAAGAAAGTTCATGTTCTCTTTTATGTGAGACTTTCAAAGTGCACACAACTTAAATTACTATGATTTAGCACTCTGTGGATATCATGATGGAAAAATGGCAGCCTTTTTCTCCATACTGAGAATGATAAAGTACTTGACAGGCCCACAGTTGGAAGACCCCTTCACTTAAAAGAAATGAGTCTGGATGGATACCTTGCTCCAAGGTAAATAATAATATTTAACTTGCGAATCCAACACTTGACATATTTTAACTAGGTTAATTCTCACACCATCTCTCTGAGATAGGTATTGTTATGTCCACTTTTCAGATGAGGAGACTTGAAGCACAGAGAGATGAAAGCTAGTAAATTCCAGGGCCAAACTTAGAGTCTGGACAATATGTCATTAAAATCCATGTGCTTAACCACTACTCTGAGCTGCCTCTGTTATGGCAAATAAGGCCTAATTTTGTTTTGGGAATAAAAGTAATGAAAATTCCTCTTGGTGACTTAGATCCTTTAGTAATATATATTAAATGTATAGCCACTAGTGTGTCCTTCTCATTCATTTCAAAGCATTACAAAATTAAATTTTTAGGCGTACTTGAGGCACTAGGAAGTATATTTTCCCTATATCTAAATGCTCATAGAATAATAACAATAAATATACTTACATGTTTTTCAAGTAAATGTTAAAAATTTACTCCCAAAGTAAAAAGATCCTTTAAAAATATACAAATTCATATATTTCTCCATTAATGTAGGCAATTATGGATAAGATTTTAAAATTCCAGTGTAATAGCCCTTAGATGTCAGAGTCTGCTCTGAGTACTACAGTGGCACACCTAGATCAGTATTATTTACTAGTAAAGACTCAAGCAGTAGGTTTTGATATAAATGTAGTAGATCCAAACTGGCAGTTTTTTTTTTCTTAATGGGAATGGAAGTGATCAGATGTATAACAGTAAAAATCAATAGTGTTTTTTTTAAAAGGTCATTTATTTATTTTTAAAGAGAACTGAAGCAGCAGAGAGAGGCAGGCAGAGAATCCTAAGCAAGCTCCATACTTATCATTATGGAGCCTAATGTGCAGTTCAAATTCATGAACCATGAAATCATGACCTGAGCCTAAATAGTCAGATGCTTAACAGACTGAAGCACCTGGGTGCACCAAGGTCAATATTGTTTTAAGAAAGTTTCAGAACTAGATAGTTGAATGTATGGATGTTTGTTTCTGTGGAGATTGCTCAAAACTGTTGGAAAAGGACCTTTAGCAACAACTTGAGTATTGACTTTAGCTACCTCCTGTAAATGGAGACTGCTAAATAATTCTCTTATTCTTATTCTCTTTCTGTATAAACGTTTATTTTCCGTTCACACTGATTAATGCTCAAAGTTCAGCTGAACTGAATTCATGATACTACCTACCTCTTTCAATCTATTTTTCTTTTGAGTTCTTGTTTCTGGGTAAAACCTTTCAATGTTTGTTTCTTCTCATAAAGGGTAGAGACTTCACATTCCTTAGAATGGTTGGGAGTATCCCTCTTGGCTTGACTTCCACTTGGCAAATCTTGCTCCTTCTATGCACTTACAAACCTACCGACAGCCTTAGCTGAATTCACGTATGGCTTTCTGAACAGGGTGTTCACCCTTACTTTCCTGCTCAAATTTCTCTTTCCCCTCTTTTCCACCAGGCTCATCTTTTAAAACTTGTTGGTTTATGACAGTTTTATCAGGTAGGTATTCTTATCTCCATTTTTCATATGAGGAAATTAAAGCTTAGAAAGTTTATCTTTCTCAAAAACTGATCATATTCCTGTCTTGGAAATTAGAAACTGGGAAAATGAATTCCTCATTGAAAAATTTTATTGTAGACATAGAGAATCAGTTCCTGGTGGAAAACTTTTTTTTTTTTTTTTTTTTTAATCATAGAGCAAGATGAGGAAGAGGGCTTCCTCCACACAGGGGCAGGAGATTGTTTTTATTAAGTATGTATGAGGCTGAGATAGAAGGTGATGGAAAAGAAATAATTGAGTACGAGGGGTCAAAAGACCTTGTGAGGAGAGAGGGTCAGAGCTCTCTTGGTGCCCAAGTTTTTTAATTCTTGTATTGGTAACTATAAGAGACTTCCTTTCTGTGGAGTTCATTTGAATTGATTTTGGTTCTTTGCAACCTGAAGGGCCAAATTAGAGCAGACTGTGTATTTGTGTATATCTGCTGGCTTAGTTTCAATTAAGTAGAAGAAATCTTCACTGAAAAGTAATTATATTCCAGAAATGTATTTATGAATTTGATTGAAATCTAGAAAATGGTTTCTCATGAAAACAATTATAAGTGATAATTATATTCTTTGGTTGGTTTATATAGGTTATATCAAGTTGAACTACTAAATATTATAATGTAATAAAAATAGATAACACTATTGAAATGTGTTTATTAAAGCCAGTGATTCAGATGAAGACTAAAATAGTTTTTCTCAAATGCTCGTACCTGAAGAAAAGCAGATTTAATTAAAGAAGCATAGGGTAGTAGATAGAAATTTACATGACAGTTTTGGCTGCTTCATATTTACTTAAAACAGCTGTATTGAAAGTGTTATGTGTCCATGACAGATAATTTGTTTTGTGTTTAAAACTATAATGAAATGAAAAAGGATGGAGATGTATGTCTTTGGGCTGTGAAAGATAAAGGAAAGGGAACATGATACATGATTCCCCCCCTAAATTAAAAGCATTATTTGTGGGCACCAAATCTCTTCTGTTCAGTGGTTCTCAAACTCTTTGGTCTATGGACCACTTGGACCACTTTATTTTCCTAAGAGTTATTTAGGACATCAAAGAGCTTTTGTTTATGTTGTTATGTCTAATGGTACTTTTTGCACTTGAAATTTTGAATATAGGAACATACATTCCAGTAGTCCTCAGAGTGATTATATTATTACAAGGTGGTATAGTTCTGAAAAATTTCATTATATACTCAGAAAATGAGAGTAGAAGGATGTTTAACCTGTTACTATTATTATTAAAATAGTTTTGACTTTATAGCTACCCCGATCAGGTCCTGAGTGAGAAACCCTGGATCAAAATTTGAAGACTTTTGCTGTAGTTACAATGATTCTGTTTTGAAACTCATTATTTTAAATGGGAGAAGATTTTAGTTGAAGCAAGAAATAAACCATTTTCAGAATGTGTATATTTTATGTTGAACAAACTCATCACTCTTAAATTCAGTTGTTTTACATAGTGAAAGAAAACAATTTGACTTGGCTTTGTTTGTATTTAGTTTTAGATTGGAAAACCAAAATATGAAGAAAAAAAAAGAGATGGGTACTGTTGATTGTGGGGTTGTATGTGTGTGTGTGGGAGAAGTGATCTGGTCAAATGGAATTAACTAATACTAGGAATGTGATCTCACTGGCTCATTTAATGATGGTCATTTTGCTCTGTTTTTAGCCATACATTATGGTTTAGCCATACATTATGGTTATTTGAGTCCTATACCAGGTTATTTAGAGATCAGTTAGTAAAGGGAGTATATGTACAAGCATTTTTATATATGAAGGAATCTCATGATCTTTCTGAGCCTTAGAAAGAGTCTATATTAAGACGTAAGCACTTTGTGTTGTTACTAACACTAGCTGGTTTTGAACCAGGGACTTTAATGTAAAGCTGTACCATTTTGTGTACAACTGGTTTTTTAAACAGTTGGTATCATTTGCCGCTTTATATGTTAGGTACTCTATTTAGTAAGTGAATGCAAATCATTTTTTTTTTCCTTTTACATTGAGTTGCATGTTAATTCAATTGTAACATTTTTGGCTGAAGGGAACTCTGTGCCCTCTCTTTAAGTAATCTGCACCCAATCTGGGACTCGAACACATGACCCTCATTTCAAGAGTCGTATGCTCTACTGCTTGAGCCAGCCAGGCACCTCAATTTGGTAGCTTTTTTATAAAATTAAAAAAAATCATTTTGAACTGTGAATTATCACTGATTTAGCATAGGTTTTTCTTAAAAAAATGAATTATATCTACATATGAATTCATAGAGTACATTATAGAAAAAACTATTAGTGTATATATAAAAAAGGGCTATTTGCCAATGTCTGAAAAAGACTGAATTAAAATATCCCACAAAATACAAACATCCTATTCCTTAAAGTATTTAAGTCTAGTAAATACCACTTAAGTAGAAATATTGCATACATTTCCTAAATGGTTCACTTAGGTTAAGGTGTTTGATGAGGAAAATTATTATCTTAATTACAGTTGTTTCTTTAGAAGAAATGTTTCAGGTTTTGTATCTAGAATTACATTTTCTAAGTGTCTTAAATTTTCAGGCCTAGACATTGATAAGCTAATTCACGTTTTTAAAAGGGCTAATTTGGAAGTGATTATTTCTTCAGGTCAAAGATTTGTTTGGAGAGTCTTCTAAAGACTTAACTGAGTAGAGTCAAAAAGAAATCTGTATTTCTAACATTCTGAGACTCTGTTTGACATAATTATTCCAAAAATCAAAGGTGAACCCTCCACTCACTTTTTTAAGGGAAATTAATCAATGACATTTTATTGATATAATCATAGAAGTGTTTTTGACTAGTGATGACTATGTTCATATAGGAATAATCATTACACTATCTTTGTCTATTTTAGGGTAAACTTTTGTTTTTCCTTGGATGTGTCAATTTAGTTACATTGATGACATCTGTCTTTTCAGCTCAATTAGCCTTGACCAACTGCATTATTGATTGGTCCAAATTTGTGGCATGTTTTTCAGAAAGACTTATGATGGGTTGGAGCACAGAAATGTCATATTCCAATCACGACATGAGAAATGGTTGGATTGCCTGTCCTACTAGGAGGTATTCTTAAAATTAGTTATCCTGTTATCTCAATACTTGTATCTCCCATTAAGAATGAGAAATATTTAGTTTTTGTTATTATCAGTTTATTTATAAATTCATAGAAATTATCATTTGAGAAACTAATGTGCCAAACTTCTTTGGATTCCAAATTTTTTGGAATCTTCTAAATAGGAAATCTTCTAATAGGAAAATATGTCTCTTAGCAAATAATTATTAAACTACTCCATTGATACTGATAACATAATTGATATTATTGAGTATAACTGATAATTCCATTTATGCTGGTAACTGTAATTTCCCAGGAATAATGAAGTTTTATCACTTAGGGTCAATGCAAGAATAAGTGTTATTTCTCCAGTGTTGTTTTTTTTTTTTCTTAAGACTAGATCTAGAGTATTACAACTAAAAACAAAAATATAAAACTTACCTCAATTTCCATTATATAAAGATAGTAGTTAACATAGTACTTAAATTTTATCCATGAGAAATGCGACTTTAAGTGCTGTGTAAGTAAGATGTCAGAATCTTGCAGCATAGGTAAACTGTAGTAATTCTGTGTGAAAAGAAATGTAGTAAAATTACTGGTTTAAAATTGTTTGGCAATTCAGATGACGCCAACAGTTCTTCATGAAAAGATGACTTGTTTTAAAAATTCCATTTATTAATATGCATTTTAAATCTTTTAAACTCATTTTAGGTTTTTATCACTTATGTATGTAAATATGTGTCCTCCTCTATTTTAAGACTAGTTAATAGAAAACTGAGCAAAAACATAAAGCCAAAGGTCTCAGAATTAACACGTGGTGGAAATAACAGAATTCAGAGATCCCTGAGTTTTATTTGTACTGTTTCTTACATTCAGTATACAAAAATGTAGTGAAAAGCTATAATTAAAATGCTACAGTGGTTACTCTATGAATCAATTTCATTTCATAGAAAAAACCTTTAGTTGGTATGTTGCTTTTTATTATGTTCATGTATATGTATAGTTTACTATGGTCTATATATTAAGCTATTATTTTAAACTATAAACATACTTAAACATACATATATTCTTTGATGTTCATTTTATTTTCCTAACTATGATCTTTAATTATAAATCATTTTGAGTCAACAATAGCTTGGAACTGGCAGAACTCTCCTCTTATGTACATAAAACAATTCCATATAGGTCTTCATTATATAAATTCTAGGTAATAAAAATGTAGCCAGAAATACACATCTTTATTTTTTTTTCCTTTCTCTTTGTTGCTTTTTGTGTGTGTGTGTAAAAGAAGCTAAGTGACTTATTTCATACTAATGAATAATTTTTAGGACTAGAAGCTGCCCTCCAGGTTTTCTCAAATTGCTACCATAGCAAAATAAAACTAAGCAAAACTCTAGAGTGAATATGTCTCTTCTGTATATAGAACATTGTTAAACATATTTACTTTACAGTAAAGATCTCCATATGGAGTTAATTAAGTAATATAAAAGAATCAGATTTTTTATAGTCATTAATTTTTAACTACTGCCCTATAATACAGTAGGCAATTTGGTCTGCAAATTTAATTAAAACCATTATCTTTCTGTTTGGAGACATTTATTGTACAATTCTAAAAGTTGTACATGAAAAAAATCATGAATCTATTTGTCTCTAAATTGGGCCACTTCAAACAAGTAGGAGAAAGAGAGTGTGTGTCTCTGTGTAAACAATTCTTCATTTTAGATTTTTGACATACCCAAATATTAAAGTGTATATAAAATTATTTTAGTTATGTCCCTAAAATTTTTTGAGCAAGAGATCTAAAAATGAAACCATGTAATCTAATCATTTAGCCAAACCAATGATTAGTTTAAAACATATTTGGAAAATTTTGAATGAGAGTCTTTGCTATGTAATCATTTATTTTTGGCTTTAGAAATTGTAGATTGTACAAACTCAAAACTGTAATCAGAATTTCCTGTGAGAATGGACACATTTCTTTTGAGCTCTAAGAAATTCATTTTCTGAAACAGTCAAGTTTAGGGTCTAAATTTGCACATTTAGGTTCATTTATCCATCATTTCAGATGTTTTGGGAAGAAATATCTAATGATTTTTCCATGACATCTACCCTTTTTTTCAGATTCTCGACTGACATTTTATCGTGTTATTGTGTTCCACGCTATTTAGTTCTTCCTGGAGCCTTCTGAATTTCACATGTACTACTTCCATCAGCTCCTGCAGAATGGATAACTTACCTAGGGATCCAGGTCTTGCTGGACAAGCAGGCAACTGTGAACAGAGGCAGACTGGCCTTTTTTTTTTAAATTTAAATTTTTATATTTTTTGCATTTTAAAATATAGATACTCATTTTGGCAATTTATTGAAAGCTAAAAGCCATTGAGTTTTCTGTAGGAAATATATATCTTTCTCTGAAGTGGAAAGATTGTATAGAAGTGAGCTTATCTATCTGCTGGCTTTTCTTTCCATATTCAATAACTTTTACACTTAACAACCATTTTTCTGTCTCTAACGACTAAGTATACCTTTGCTTTCTAGTACGTATTTCTGTAATGTAAAAACATGATTGTGTAGATATGAAGAAAACAATGAGAGTCCGTTCTGTATGCACAAAATATACCTTACTGGTGTCTTGAGGGGTTTACTAAGGAAGTAGAAGGGAGGGATTTATTTAAGGAGCTTTAAACTAGTTGCAAACCAGGAATTGTATATCAAAGGTATAATTCTGTCATCAGTTTAAAAGAAAAACAAGATTTTGGTAGATTCTTCGACTAAATGAGTTTAACAATTTTAGAGAATTCTAAAAACTATTGTAAATCAGGCTGTTGTAGAATGGCAACAAAAAAATTGGGGCTATTTTTTCAGATGTGTACTCATTATAATTAGGTATCTCTATTGGCAGTTAGGTAACAGGAAAAATTGATATGTTATATCTTCATGAAATAATAGCACTGTATAAAACTGAAAGTTAATTTTCAAGATTATTATTTAGATCAGTGAGCCAGAATTTTGATGTGGATGTGGAAGAAAAGAATTACCTTTTAAAGTGCAAGAATAAATATACATATATATATTTATTTTAAAATGCTAAAGTATGAAGTTTAAATCTTTTGGCTGCATTTTGAAAACTTGTAAGAACTAAATTAGGTTTTTGATTAATGGCTAATAAATAACGGAATAAATAAACATGGCTCTAAAAAATCAGTTAGAATGAATTAGGAATTGTAAGACTTGTGATGCTTTAAATTCTGTATGAGAAAATAGTATAATGTCAAGTGATGAATTGTGTTTTGTATCAATCGAGAACTTGCCATTTTAAAAAATTTATTTATATTTTCTACAATTACAATATTGTTTCCCATCTCTCAGACTGAATTTGAACTGATTTCTTCTTAGCACCATTAGGCAACTTAGTAATCAGTGGCATTTAATTTTTATAAAGCAAAACTGAGGGGTAAAACTAAAAGCCATTGAAATTGTTTTGTTTGAGTTTTAGTTTAAATCTATGTCTGTCCTGCTTTATAGCTCTCCCTTTGACTAATAGATTAGCAGTAAACTTTTTCTGTGCATAGATTTTATGCAAAAAAGTAATTTTTCTTCATGTCTTCTATCCTTTTTGACATTCAGTAGCCAAGTACTTTGTGCCTTATCTTCACATTAAGTAGTAAGAAGACTATAGTTTGAATAGACTAAAAATTATTGTGTTGGGATTTTTTTTATCATATAATGCTATCATGTTTTGCAGAATTTCTGTAGTACTTTGTTTTTTTTCCCACTAGAAGAAGAAAGAATTACTTGGTATAATAGATAAATTAAAAATTATATAATAGAAGCCCTAATTGGGTATTTGTGGAAATGCAGGAATGAAATTGTTTTATTATCCTTCTGGTAAGAAGTAAAAAACATTGCTTTTGGTGAGAATGACACTTACAGTTAGAATTCAGCTAGACAATTGGGTCTTCAACTCTTTTTACAGATAAAGAATGTAATGGCCTATAGAAACCTGGATTTTCAGAAATATTCTGACTTCTGACTTAGCTGAATTTTTTAGGTTTTTTTTGTTTGTTTTTTGTTTTTTTTGTTTTTAAAACTATCTTTCCAGTAAAGGATAGAATGGTAAATACTTAGAATTCTGAAGCATGATCTGGTATATCTTAATTTATAATCAATACTGGATTAATTTTTAAAGTATATTTCTGAGTTGCTTAATGTTTTTTTTGCAGTATTCAGTGTTAATTTTGAAAAGAAATCTTTCAGCAACATTTTAAAACTGTTTTAGCACTCTTCTGTAGATGAACG
The DNA here is from genome assembly GCF_006229205.1 of Suricata suricatta. Lineage (NCBI taxonomy): Eukaryota > Metazoa > Chordata > Mammalia > Carnivora > Herpestidae > Suricata > Suricata suricatta. Next base: position 79,998,423 of record NC_043705.1, on the reverse strand, counting down.
GGCAGTCAGTGTCCGTCTTAAAATTCTTTTGCAAGGTAAACAAAATTATTTTTCTCTGCAGTAGCAACAGTTAAAATAATGTTTATGCACTGGGTTTTCTCCTGATGTGTGAGTTTTTAAAATTGCCGCATAGTCTGAAAATGATTTCATTGTGCTGGAAATGCTTTTGGGAAGGTTTATTTTCTTTGTTAAGTGGAGATTGAGCACCACCTGTTGGTCAAACACATGTATTTTCATTCGTGATTTCAGCAAAAATATTTTGTTGTTAAATAATTACATTTCTTACCAACAGTGGTCTTATATAATTCTGTCACAGTATAAATTTATGTTTAAAAACTGTACTTTATAAAGTTCACCAGAATGCCTTTATTATTATAGATTATAAAATGATCCACCTTTATCATCTTTACAATGTAAGTTTTCCTAACTTTCTTGCTATAGTCTATCAAATTATATGTTACCCTTTTAAGGAAGTGAATGGTCTTAACCCTTTGTTTGCCTATTATTAAAATAGATAATTATTTTATTTGCCTTATGTGGAAATTATCAAATTGAGGAAGAACAGTTTGGCATTTCCTGTGTTATCTGTGTATTATCTGAATGCTGCTAGATTTAATGTTTTAGGAAAATAAATTCTTTTCTATTTGTTTTTCTTTCTTAATAGCAGTTTGAAGTAAAAAAAGTAAGAATCCTTACATTAAAATATCAATTACTGTTTTTATTGCAGCTTTTAAAATAATTGTACATTGTCATATTTAATGTTTTATTTTGCTTGAAGTGGATACTTACACCTTGAGTAGACAATAATAAAGCAAATTACTAATTTTAAAATGTAATTTTAATAATCGATACCAATAGAAATGTTAATAAAACTACTCAGAGCAAAGCAAAAAATGTCTGAAGTGACATTTGATACTCTCAAAGATGTGAAAACTATATTTTCATTAAGACTAGTACAGAAGGCAACTGTGGTACTTCTTTCACTACTGACATCAAAGTGACTGCTACAGCTGTATCAAAGTCTTAACCCCTCATACATTAATAATGTACAGTAAATAAATCAGTCCTTTTGGGTTTTAGGGAGGTTGATCTTTTTATTTTAGGTTGTACTTTCCAAGAGGAAATTCTATGCTTAGTATTAGATGTATTTTTACCAAGAAAACAGTATAAATACCGCCAAAAAAGAAATGTTTAAGAAATTTGCATTCACATTTTATATATCATAACCAAAAGTAACTATTTCATATATGAAAAAATAAGACTACTAGTGTCATCTGTATTAGATTTTTCCAAATTGTGACTCATACCTCAGTTCCTCTCAACTCCTGTTGGTTTTTCTTATATCCATTTAGTGTCATCACTTCTTGCTAGTTTTCCAAGCTAGAAACTTGAGTCAGTCCTGTCTCATCTTCCCCATCAAACTCAGTTTCAAAGCACTGGAAAGGAATCCTCGTTCTTCCCTCCATACTACTGCTTCAGTCTTCCTCATCCCTCTGACTATTCCAGTAGCTTCCTCACTAATTTTATTGTTTTCAGTCTCTTTCCTATTTCACCCTATTTTCAATAGCACTGAGACATTTTTAGTCTTGCACTTGACTAGGCATATTTAAAATTATTCTTTGGATTTCAGATGCCTACTATGCAATCAAATCTAAATTCCTTCACATGGCATTCACTGGGACCTTAGAGTCAGTTTCCAATCTACTGCTTTACTTTTTCCTTTTCCCTTTCCCACCCATTGAACCCAATGTCATTTCCTTCGTGAAGAGTCCAAGAATTGATCATACTGATTTGACCTCTGCCAGCAATTGGATTATATTACTAGAAGGTCTTTTATCACTAGATGAGTTGTTAGTTATACTGGTATAAATAGTTATGAAGTTTCTGAAACCAGTGACTGTGTAGTTTTGTTTGTTTGTTTGAATTTTGAATTTTAAGTCCCAGGCGTGGTCATTGGACACAAGAGGCTATAAACTGATAGTAAAGAGTTTGTTTGCTTTGTTTCCTGGAACAGTTTACTTAATTAGCCCCTAAATGTACTTATATATGTAATGTACTTAGGACAGTGCCTGATACCTAGTAAAGGCTCAATAAATAAATAAATAAAGTCTCATTTAAAAAATAAACCATTTAATATATTTCAAAATTGGGGAAAGTACACAAATTTGAAGCAATTTCTTTCTTAATGGTGTTTTTATAGTAAAACATCACATTCTGAAACTAATTTAAAATCTTGACTGTATGAAAACCATTTTGTTTAAAAGCTTTCTGAGTAAATGAATTATTTAACGACTCAGTGAGTTTGCTCTTCAGACTTAAAAGGAATACGTACACATATACAAATAATTGCTTAATCTTGTCTTAAAGTTGTTGTTATATTATGTTAAAGTAGTATCACTTACTTACCAAAATATTTTTTAGAGCTACAGAGAAATATTGTTAAGAAGATAAATAAAAAGTTGGCACCTTATTTTTTTAAGGTAGATATTTAAATTAAAAAATGAAGACTTGGCATAGGGTTCTCTGCCCCCCCCCCAGACTAGATTATAGTAATATTAGTAGACGGTTTGGAAAGACAACTGTGCAATGTTTGAGATAAGTCATTGTATCACAAGGCTTATTGCAGAAATAGACTTACTTGTGACCTGACAGCCTTAGCTTTACTAGTGTTTTTGGTTGTTTATTTGTTTTTTCTTTCTTCCATCCTTGTTGGCTTGATGAATTTCCTCATCATTTCTGGCCAAGTTCAAAGTGAAGATTTCCCTGATTTTCTTTCAGTGGTTTTGGAGAGAAGACAGATGGTTACAAATGAAATGTCAATTTTTGATAATATATAATGTTATAGTTAAATTTGGTTTCTTTATTTAGAAATCTTTGTTTACCATTTGGCATTGGAGGATTAAGGTTAAAAGCATCTATTGGGAAATAGGCCTCGGAATCTAGACAGTTCTCAAAAATTCATAAAAGCATTCATAATGAATGAGAATCACTGAGTAATGTTAACATTAGCTTAGATTGTAAACGCAAAGTATTTTTCAAGAAGTTTCCAACTTCTTAGAATTATGAAAGATGTTTTTTCAGACAATAGAGTAAAAAGAAATTTCATTCTTTGTTGGATTGGATCTTATATTTTGTAATCTAGTTTGATTAACATATTGCAGAACTTTAAAATACCTTGGTGTGTATCATTTTCTTTCTGTGAATGCTTATGTTCGAAATAAGTATAGCTCTGACAATCTGTGTCTGCTTTGAATATTTTTTTTTGATTGACATATGTTACTCCTGAGCGAGATGCTTACTGTTGATAGTATTCTTACATAATTTGTGTAGTCTACAATTAATAATCAACTGCAAATGACTTTCAGTTGACTGTTATTTCATATTATGATTATAAAATAGGCCATAAGTTAGTAAATTTATTTGGGGGATTTAATTAAATATTCCAGGATGAATATAGTCTGGAGACTTATAATCTTGAATTTTATTTTATTGTTTAGTAAATTCTATATTATTCCCTAAAAGTTACATGTTCATATTAGCCTAGGGATGTTAAAACTTAGAAAAAACAAATATTTTAAAATTATTCTCTAGGAATAAAATTATACATATTTCCTTAGTTGAAAATACCTTTTAATTATTGATTTAGTTTTCACAGTTTGGTTTAGATTAGAAAGCTTTTATTATTTATTAAATGAATAAACCAACTAAAATTAGTAGAAAATATTCCAATTTTGTATTTTCTTATTCAATATATAACCCATTTTAAAATGTAGTATTTCACTTTATGATGAAAATTTCTCATTGTAAAGTTGTAGTCATTATTCCTACCAAGAAATATTTTAAAGTATCAGTGATAACAGTATTTTCAAAATAATAAGCTAATAGAAATGTACAATGCTTATTCAACAAATATTTTGGTGTCTAATAAATACTGACGCTATGATTTAAGTCAGAATATTTCCTAATTAAATATTATTTAGGAAGAAAAAAACATAATAGGAAATTAAAATGCAGTGTTGTAAGTACTATATATGCTGCAAGAAGTGATACAAAAGAAACTTAGAGCAGTGCTAAGTCTTCTTAAGGACTCAGGGAAGATTTCTGGCAGATTATTATGCTTCTTCATTTCATTTACAGGGAATTGAAGAATATTTTCAGGTGGTATTAGAAAATAAAGAAGGGGTTTGAGGTTGAGAGAGCAGTACATTCAGAGGAGTGGAGACATTTAAAGAGCAGGGCTTGCAAGAGGGGACTGCGGACCATGAAGCTGAGGCTGACTGGAGATGGAGGCTATAAAAAGTTTTTGGATGTTATGCTGATAATTTTGTATGTTATCCTGTAGGCATTGGTGAGGCATTAAAGAATTTTAAGCAGGAGAGTAACATGTACCCATATACGTTTGGGAAGATTATTCGGGTCATACTATGGAGAATAAGGGTAGAAAGGCCAATTAAGGGAATTACTGCAGTATAGGAAACAGAGAGGCCCAGCAAAGTGGCTGTGAGATGGAAAGGGAGGGTAGTAAGGAGGTAGAGTTAGCTGGCAGGTCTTGATGGTTGAGGTTCACACTGGTGGAATTTTTTTTTTTTTTTTTTTTTTGAGTACTCAAGGACAGGTATTTAGTCTGAGCTACTACCTAGTGACATAGGGACTAATGGAAAGAGGACATAGTTTTGAGATAAGGGTGGACTTCAGTAGTAAAGTCATTTTTGAGATGTCAGAGAATTCTAGCTTAAGGTATGTATGTCCGAAGATTTGGAGTCCAGGAGATAGAAATTTGGAAGTTAGCAAACTGGTCCCAAACTCATTTAATTGATTTTATTTTTTAATTTGTTAATGACTCTCTAAGAAAAAGGGTAAGAGGGTAAGGAGACTTTAGAAATTGGGTTAAAGAAAAAATTTCTTTTTGGAAAAAGAAATGTCTGTGTATAGTCTATTTTGGATTTTAAGGAAACTATCTGGGATTTTTTCTACTGCCAGTAAATTCAGTTCCCTGCCACCAGCTGTCTCATGTGATCAGTGAAGTTGTCTTGAGGGAAAGGAGAGCAGATAATGAGCCAGGTGTTCTGGTGTGGATACATACAAATTTAGGGGAGGCCTAACTTCTTAATGTACATTTAACTCACCTAAGCACATTATCTACATTTTTTTGTTGTATGTGTCAATGTTTCTTTCAGTTGGTATGGGAAATAGGGAGCTGACAGAATAAAATCACTAAAGTGAACAAGAATAATTATTTTGATGCCATTATAATTTATTTCAAAATTGCAGAAATCTAATCCAATATTTAATGATCCAACATTGTATATGTATCATATATAATTTTGGATGCTATGTTATTTCCAGGACAATTAAAATCTGTGCTTTAGTTATTTTAAATGAAGTTGCATATGAGTTATGAATCTTTAATTTGGACTTTTGAAGTTGCAGTATTTTGTATATTTTTGAAATATTTTTGTTAATTTTAAGTGGTGATGTGTAAAAACGAGATTAAACATATTGTATTGCCATATATACTTGAGATTGCTGAATATTTCATCAACTTACAGAACATAACTTAAACACATTTATAACTTCCAAAATAAGTACCAGAGACTAAATTCAACAAAGATGTGTAAGACTTCTATGGAAAAAATTATACAACTTTATTGAAAGATGTAAGAGCTAAATAAACGGGGAGAGATACTATGTTTTTGGATGGAAAAATATAAGAATAGAAATTCTCCCCAAATGAAACCATTAGGTTCAGTACAGTTCTGATCGAAATCTCAACTAGTATTTTATTTCAGCATTAGACAGTCTTATTTAAAAATTGACATAGAAGAGTAAGGGTCAAGTAGAGCCATATGGTTTTGAAGTGTAGTATAGGTGTGCTCCCCCTAGCACGTATCACATTTAATATTTTGCCACATAAAGCAAAGTAAATTAACTAGTATGATAATGACACAGGTAGACAAAGTAAGGGAACAGTCTACCTCATCCTTTTTATTTCCTGATTCTTCTTTGTATACCCACTGTATGCCAGCCACCCCAAACTACACATGCCAGCATCATGCTGGGACTTGCAGCACTGTGCTTTTGGTGTTACACTCTCTGTGGAATTCCCTCATCCTTATATACTGTACTTTGCTGAATCTAAGATGCATTATTATTTTATATACTGTTAGGAAAAAGTTGCCAATTAAGCTGGCACATCATCATTGCTGGGTATATCTGTTTCAGAGATGTTAAAACATGAAAATACGTGTCTTAGGATCTTTGGAACATGGTATTTAAAGTGCCAGTGTCTCCAGAAAAAAATATTCCTTGTTTTCTCTTATCTGAAGTAAATTCTCTCACTAAGAATTTGCACAGCATTTATTTGAATCCTTTTGTGAAAATTTTACAACAGGCGTATACAAAGCCTTTCCCTCTCAGATTTCTCCTTTTCGAATGTATGTATCGTCAACAGTAATCCTAAAAGGACTGAGAATTAACAAATATTGAGCACCTACTTATATCCTGTGGTAGTTGCTTTAAGGATATTATTTTGATCTTTAGGCAACTCTGCAGGGCAATTACTGTTCCCCAAATTTTTGCATAGGAAACTGGAGCTAGGAGTTTAAGATTGCAAAACCAGGATTGGGGCCCCAGACTGCCTGAGGCCAAGGCCATGATGCATCACATCACACCGCGTTTCTGCCTCCCTGCTTCCCCAGCCCGATTACAGTAAGCAGGTTGATTGTAGAAAGCGTGTAGTTTGGATCTCTGTATTCCCCACACCTTGTTATTTGTTCCTTAAACCTACTGAGTGGTCGTATCTGTTGAATGCATAAAATTAGAGGAGATTCAGGCACCTCTTTAATAATTCTTTAAATATTTGTTCAGTGTTTATTTCTGTGTGGGATCAGCACAGGGTAGGCATTAACTGAGGCTGAGCTATGTTTTTGACACCACTAATAGATTAAATAATATATGCCACTTCTTAATTCAGTGAACTTTTGAACATTTTGGAAAAATAATTTCAAGTAAGAATTTACATTTTCATGACAAAAAAATTGAAAAGTGAATAAAAAGATTAATAGCACATACTTTTGAAAAATATACTGTTGTTCCAAGCTCTTCACATGCATTATGTCATCTAGTGCACAAAGTAACAATCATAATCATCATTACTATAGTTATCTTTATTTTGTTTCATGAGGAAACCCAGGCAAAAGCTGGTAGGTCATTTGGTCACCATGTCATTGCTAGGAAGAAGAGGAGTTCCAGTTTGCCTAACAATGGCTGCATTCCTTCCTCTCTGTTTTGCTTTTCTATTTTTAAACTTCAGTAATGAACTTAACGGTCTGAAATTTTTCTTTTCTTTTTTTTTTGTCCAGTATCTTTTTTGAGATTTTGTCAGTATTGATTCATGTAGCTCTACTTCAAATAATTTAAAAATTTTCAGAAAACAGTGTGTACATGGTTTAAGAAATCAAAGCATGTCATGCTTAGAATAAAAAATGGATACCTTCCTCTCCATTCCTTACTTCTTTTCACAGAGACAACTGCTTTCCACTTCCAAAAAAAAATATTTATTTTGAGAGAGAGAGAGAGAGAGAGAGAGAGAATGTGTGAGCATGAATAGAAGAGGGCCAGAGAGGGAGGGAGACCGAGAATCCCAAGCAGTTTCCATGCTCAGCATGGAGCTCTGTCCCTGGACCCTGGCTGAGATCAAATCTGACCCAAGTCAGATCAAATCTCGAGTAGAATGTTTAACTGACTAAGCCACCCAGGAACCCCTGCTTCCAACTTTTGGTGCTCTCCCCTCCCCCTTTATTTACTTCTATATCTGCAGCCCCCATTGACACTGCTCTTTCTTTATTTTTCAATTTTAATTACATCTTTCTACTATGAAAGACACTTATTTAGCATTTCTTCTCCTCCACCCCCCTCCCCCACTACCATGCATCATTTTGTTATCTTTTTTTCTTTTCCCATTTTCTGGCATATTTATATCACATTATTAGAACTGTAAGCATTTAGAACAGGGCTATGTAAAGTTCTATGTTCAGTTTTTTCTCTTGTGTGAATATTTTTTAATTGTTAACTATCCCCTTCCCCTGCTATTTGCTTAGTTTTCATTGTACAAATTACTAATTCTTACCTTAAATTTTCAACAAACTCATTTCAATATGGTCAAATTAATAACATAATTAGTGTTTTGTTTTTTTCTTAGAGACATTCCTTCTGGAGCCCTAAGCCCTCCTTCAATTCAGATTGCTTTGTCTTCTTTCTGTGTTAGATCCCTGTTTTTCCTGGTTTCTGTTTTTTTGTCTAACGTGTTTTCATTTTTCAATTTTAATTCCTCTAATAGTTTTTTCAGAAAGAATGCATGGAGGTTACATTTTCATCCCTGGAGAAAATAAAGTGATCTATTGATGTGGAGTTATTTCTTCTGTAACTACAATAAAATATGATGTTTTTTTTTTCAAATTGCCCAATAGTAAAAATGAATTGTTTCTTATTCTGTAGTTAAATAATTTAGAAGGAAAAATATGGTGAGCTGTTACCTTGTTGAAACTTTTCCTCTCCAGTTTACTACTGTCAAAGATTCAGGTTGAATTTAATAAATGATGAAACACACGGAGATTTAAAGAAAGCATGGTTAATATAGCTCCTTATATAAAATAGGTAATGTCAGTTGTAAAGAATGTCATGGTCTGTTTTCATTGATATAATGGCATTTACTTTAAATAATTCTTGGTTTAAATGAAATCATCTAAATTGTAGTGTTTAAAAGCAATTATAATCTAATTTCCATAGAAAGATGTCCAAGATACGATCTAAATATAGGTTAAGTTGGAAAAAAAGTCTTTTATAATTGCCTATGGAAAAAAAATTAGGCAGACTATGCATGTTGGCTTATCATTTATGGTTTTTAAGTGGAAGCTTTCTGTTTCTGACATTGCAGAGAAGCCTTTTCACATAAATAACCTCTCATAAATCATTTCAAAATGTCTAAGTAAGGGCCTGCATAATAATTTTTTTCTTGAGTAGTCTGCCAATGACATCTCTGTCATTAACTACTTTAGGATAAAAGCATTTTGCTAACATTGAGCTTCACTCAAAATTCTTAACTTGTTTAGATTGGCATATGCTGTTTATAGTATTCTATTTGACTTATTTGTTAGATGTCTTTTTTTTTCTTAGTAAGAAATGTTACTGTTAGTTAGCTTGTCAGACATCATTATAAATAGGGGGATAAAAATCTTGGTGGTAGATTGCAGTGTTTTATACTGAGCATTATTGATCCATAAAGACTTACAGTATATTATTCTAAGGTTGTCATTGCTAGAAAGGACTGAGGAAGGATTAAGGAACTACATTGACAGAAGTCATCATTTTAATGACAGGCAATTTAGTTTGAGGTAACTGAAGCAGGGAAAAATGCAATCAATCATCACAGCAAGGATTTTCACAAATGTTTACCAGTCTATAATGAATGTTGTATAGATCATCAAGGTCATTTGATAGCTTCTCTGAAAGTATTCATATTATAACAAAGCAATTCTAGTATTTTAAATAAACTGTGTCCAATTCCTAAAGTTCTGTGATACAATGAAGTTGTGAAATATAGTTTTAAAAGGTTGGGAAATATGAAAAAAATCCAGTTAATTCATTAAGCAGTTTATTTCATCCTTGGAATTAGGTATATTGTTTTCTAGCCAGTGATAGTTTCCTCAAGTGTCTGGCTAAGGAATACACATAAAAGATATAACTTGATATTGGATCACATTCACTTTATTGTTATTTGTTTTCAAGTTTTAATACAGTGTTAAAAATTTTATGTTTAACAACATTCCAAATTGTTTTCTCTTGATTATCTTGAGGGGGGAAATCTGCATATAAAAACCTTTCTACCCAGATTCCCCATCGTTAGTTCTGGGAGAATATATGAGGACTGCTGCATTAGGAGATTAGAGCCAGTGAAGAAAGTGAGCATAGATGTTGCTCACTGGATGAGAAAGCTTTAGAGGTGGTTGTGGGTTCAAATTTAGGCTTTGTCTTTTGCTGTATGGGTGATTTAATCTAGAGGAATAAATATGTTCTCCCCCCGGCCCCCGTGGAATGAGAATAATAGTAATACCTTTTGAGGATTAATCTCATAGCTTTTGTAGAAGACTTAGTTCTGGACATGAAGTAGCATTTCAAATATGTGTAGTTTACTCCTCTTCTCCACCTCTCCTGTATAAGAACAAAGATAATAAAACAAGTGGTCTCTTCAGTGGCAATAGTGGTAGGTAGAGGGAGGCTTGGTTATTATTTTACATTTCAATGACAATATACTCAAGGGGCGCCTGGGTGGCTCAGTTGGTTGAGCGTCTGACTTTGGCTCAGGTCATGATCTGACGGTTCCTGGGTCCGAGCCCCCATCAGCCTCTGTGCTGACAGCTAGCTCAGAGCCTGGAGCCTCTCTTCGGATTCTGTGTCTCCCTCTGTCTTTGGCCCTCCCCTGCTCATGCTGTCTCTCTCAAAAATAAATAAAATATTTAAAAAATTTTTTAAAAAAGAAAATATACTCAAGAGTTCATTTCAAAAGGCTTACCATAGACCAAGGTTATTAGAAAGTAAAAATTGTGGCTTAAAAATTGTTTTAGTGATTTCATGTAATTTTTTAATTTAAATTACTATATGTCTTCCTCTGACTCTTTCCTCCCCCGGCCCCCGAAACAAAACAAAAACCTAGCTTAGCTTATTTCACCAGATGATTTGTTGGAGTCTTGTGTCCTAGGCACTACATCAGTCATTCAGAAGTATCATTGTAATTATGTGGTGAAAGAAATACCCTTGTCATCTACTTTGTAAGTTACACTTTTGCATTCAGCATTCATGGTAAGTAATCTTAAAGGTCATTAATTTCTGTCTGTCTGTCTGTCAATCTATCTAGCTATCTATCTGGAATTCTGAATGAGTTGATAGTTATGAAGAGAATGTTCATATTGTTGAGGAGCTCTGGTTTTGGGATTGCACAGATCTGGACTTTATCTGTGAATCACTTCCCTAATGTGGACTTAAGTAGTTATTTAACCTCTCTGCTTCTCAGTTTCCTTATATCGTTACTTAGGATACTCATAGTAACTATATTTGTAGTTCTATTTTTAATTATAACCAAATCCATAGAACTCCTAGAATTAAACAAAACGTTAAGCTCTTTGACATCAGCCTTGGATATGATTTTTTTTAATTTGATATCAAAAGGAAAAGGCAGGACTACATCAAACTAAAAATCTTCTGTACAGCCAAGGAAACCATCAACAAAATGGTTCAGCCTACTGAATGGGAGAAAATATTTGCAAGTCATGTACAGTAAAACCTTGGATTGCGAGTAATTTGTTCTTGCAAACATTTCTAGTAAATTTTAACTTAATAGTGAGCAGTGTCTTGCAATGGGAGTAGTGTGTGACTGAAGGTCATATGATCACAACTGAGGAAAGGTTCTTTCCCTCTCACTTTCTCTGTCTCTCGCTGCGGGATTGCGGGAGATCAGCAACACAATGTCACATTTCTGCAAAACCCTCAAAAGGAGACAAAAGCAGGTGTCATTGGATTTAGGTTCCTTGTGAAAGTTGCATGAAAAGGTGAAAGATTTATACGATCTGAAGAGAAACCAGAGTATGTGAAAGTTGCATGAAAAGAAAAAGATTCCATTTAGCCAATAGATAGCAGTGATTCCATTAGTGTTAGTGACAGTCCTACACAAAATCCTCCTCTCCCATCTCCCTCACACCAGCCAGTAAGGTTTTCAAAGGTAAGTGCAGGTTAATTAATTTATTTCTTTATATTTTCTTTATTATTTTGTATTCTGTTACTGTATTGTAATAACATTTATATGAATATTTTTGGGTTATGGAGTAAATCATCTGAGTTTCCGTTATTTCTTATGGGGAAATTCACTTTGATATAAAGTACTTTGGATTACACGCATGTTTCTGGAACAAATTATGCTCCCAAACCAAGGCATACTGTGTCTGATAAGGGATTAATAGCCAAAATACATAAAGAATTCATACATCTCTAGCAAAATAACAGTCTGATTAAAAAAATGGGTAATGGACCTGAATGGACATTTTTCTAAAGTCAGACAAATGACCAACAGTTTCATGGGAAGGTGGTCAGTATCACTAGTTACCAGGGAAGTGCAAATCAAAACCACACTGAGATACCATCTCACCCCTTTTAGAATGGTTATTCTAAAGAAGACGAGGTAATAGGTGTTGGTGAGGATGTTGAGAAAAGGTACCTCATGCACTGCTGGTGGGAAAAGAAATTGGTACAACCAGTGTGGAGGTCCTTAAAAAATAAAAAATAGAACTACCATATGACTTAGCAATTTCACTTCTAGGTACTTATCTGAGAAAATAAAAAAGCTAACTTGAAAAGATATGTGCAACCTTCATGTTCTTTTCAGCATTATTTGCAGTATATAAGGCCTGGAAGTAACCTAAGTGTCCATCAGTGGCTGGTTAAAGAAAATGTGTTATATATACAATTGACCCTTGAAAACTCAGGGGTTAGGGATGCCAGCACCCTGTGTAGTTGAAAATACATGTATACCTTTTGACTTCTAAAACTTAACAACTGATATCCTACTTTTAACTTGATAGCAAATAGTTGATTAACACAATTTTGTATGTTTTATGTATTACATACTGCATTCTTTAAGCTAGAGAAAAAAATATTAAAATCATAAGAAAATTCATTTACAAGACTATATTGTATTTATTGAAAAAAATCCACATTTAAATGGACCTGTAAAGTTCACAGCCATGTTGTTCAAGGGTCAACTGTGTGTATACATACATTTATATGTATATGTACATATACACACAGTGGAATATTACTTAGCTGTAAGAAAGAAATCTTGCCATTTGTGACAACATAGATGGACTTTGAGGACCGTATGTTAAGTGAAGTAAGTCAGGCAAAGAAAGACAAATACCGTATGATCTCATTTATATGTAGAATCTACAAAAAAACAACTCAGCTACCTCCTAGATATAGAGAATAGATAGGCGGTTATGAGAGATGAATAAAGTGGTCAAAAGGAGCAAACTTACAGTTATAAGTCATGGAATGCAAAGTATGGCATGGCAACTATTGTTAATAATACTGTATTATATTTTTGAAAGTTGCTAAGAGAGTGGATCTTAAAAGTTCTCATCGTAAGAAAAATATATAAACATACGTGGTGATGGAGGGACCTGGGTGGCTCAGTGGGTTGTGTCTTGACTCTTGATACTGGCTCAGATTGTGATCTCAGGGTCATAAGATTAAACCCCATGTCTTGAGATTCTGTCTCTCCCTCTGCCCTTCCCCCTGTCACTTGTGTGAATGCTAGCACTCTCTCTCTCTTTCAAAACAATCAAAGAAAATATATTTGGTGATGGGTGATAACTAGATTGGTTGTGATGATCACTTCAAAATATATACAAATAGTTGAATCATTATGTAGTATATCTGCAGTTAATATAATGTATATTAATTATATCTCAAGTAAAAAGGATAATATATGTAAAAGTCCTAATATACATAAAATACATATTGTTAACTATTAATTATGATTACTGTTTACATGTCATACTCTGGATTAATTTATTTTTATATATATGTACACATATATAAATATATTATTATAATGTAACTTTTTACAGTTAGGTCACTAGTGTACATAATACATTTCTGACAAAGAGGGTATTAATATTATTGTAAGTGAAATAAGAGACCTTGTTACTTGGGAAATGTGGGGTAAATTGATATAAAAGTCATAGCACTTGTTGGTTGCTTTGTATGTGCCCCACATTATGCCAGTATGTTAGTTCATTTAATATTCATTATGACCCTGTGAGGCCCATTTTGTTATTAGCCACATTTTATGAACGAAGAAACTGAGACACAGATGAATTTGCTCAAGGTCACATAGGTAGTAAGTGGAGTAGCCAGAGATTCTTGTTCTGGGGATCTTTGAAGAGTTCTTAATTTCACTTCCTCTTTAGTTCTCTTTTTCCAACTGGGTGAAAGGAACTCCATGAAATATTAAGATGTCGCAAATATGAAAGATACATGACAAAAGCTTGCATTTATAACTGAGGCTCTCTGAGCAAGCTATCTTATAGTTGTTAGAGTTTGTATTTTGGCGGGGGGGCAGGTGTAGCTAACTCAAAGCATGTACCAGTCCATAAATATGTTTTCATGAAGTTGTCTGTAATAGTAGATTCCTTCAAGGTAGAGGCTCCTCTCTCACAATGTATGCATTGTAGCACCTAACAATATATCCTCCAGAGTTTGACTCTGTTGTAATTAATGAAGAGGACTCCCATGACTTTGGCAGGTGTCAGGGTCTTCTCAGGAATTTTAACTTGTTTTGTGCTATGTGCCTGTGTACATGTGTGGGTGCTACCACCCATTAGATTACTGAATGGGTGGAGGAGGGACAGAAAGAAGCATAAAAGAGTCTAGACTTATTTCATGGAGTAAGCCTTGGGTTTGGAGCAATCTCTCTCCTTTTCAGTTTTCCTTACCTCATCAGTAATCCTTTTCTAGTTGAGCTTGGCCTGCAACTGAGAAGGCTTAATAAAAATGTGACAAGTTAATATAAGTAAATGAGTGAAATGAATGTTCTCATCACAATTAAACAGATATTAGGTGGAAAGTGGGAGGAGAAGAAGCTGTCACATCTGGATGTCCCTGGGACATTTTAGGGTATTAGAGAAGATAGACCTTTAATGGACAGGGGAGAAAGCTCCAATCTGAATGGTTTATTTCAGTGGTTCACTAGGGACCACTAGTGAGCCTATTATGTGTCATGATTTCTATCATAATTTGCTTAGTTATTAGGTATTGATTTCTATTATTTATATTCTTTCCTGTTGCTATTCTTATTTTTCTTTTTATATCATCTTTATTCATCAAATCATTTGTGTTCATCATTTCTGTTGCTTGTTTGGATGTAATTATTGGGGAAGGATGTGTGTGCATGTGTCCACCAGGGGCGAGGGAAACCGGGAAAGGAGACAAAAAAGGTTGTTTACCAAGAATTAGACTTTTGGGGATGAAATTTCAGTAATCTGTTAATCTTTATCTTTAAGTAATTTTCCTCCTGGTAATTTTAAAAGGGAATATGGGAGGACTAATTTAATAAAATATTTTTAACATAGAAGTTTATATAAACTTTGTACTGAGAAAAGAAATTTTAAATGGCATTTATTCTCAAGGTTTATGGCTAACGAGTGCTCTGTTTCTTTGGTTTTAATAGATAAATTTTCTTAGGATCATGTAGTTCAAACAAGGACTCTAAAGCTCTACTCCTTATCATTTTATATAAATGCCTGTTAAATGCATGCCTGTTAAATAGTTGCTTTTGGAAATGAGCTGGGGAGGCACCCCCTTTTCCACCTAACACGGGAATGGTGTGTAGAGAAATCCATCCCTTCTTCATAGGGTGTCTACAGACATTGAGAGTTTCTCGTAATTAAGGTTCCCTGTTATTCTTAAGTGTTTCTACTGTTTTTAAGAATCTAACTCTTTGTGTGTAATATGCCTGGTATCCCTCCCTCTTAACCTCCCTGGTGTCCTGTAGATGATTGGAGATAATAAAAATTGTTTATTTGTGTAATGTTTTTCAATACGTGTTTCAGAACTTAGTTTCAGAGTTGTTAAAGAGACGTTTCAGCTTTGGATACTGAGTATTGCTGCTTTTTTTGGTTTTGTCAGGATGTGCCCAGTCTCCCAGTGAGGGGGTACAGCCACACTATTTCACACTGATATTTGTGGTAATAGTAGGGGGAGATGCATTTCAGGGCAGTACCAGCATTTTATTTGGTATTTCAAATAATAAATTAACTTGATAGGAAAAACCTCACCTAAAAGATTTTGGTTAACATTCTTTATTCTTTGAATACATATTTTGTGACAGTACTATCTTAGGTGCTGGCATTTCAGAGATAACCAATGCATAGTCTTCTTTTTTGGGAGATCTTGGTGTAGGAGAAGAGGGGTACAGAGGGTGAGGAGGAGATCCAGAAATCATATTTTCATATCCTTGCCTAACCTCCAATTGCTACAAGTGTGGAGAATCAAGGTTCTTCTGTGTCCCAGCCTTATGATTATGTGGGACCAGTGCTGATGTTAAAAAAGATAAAAATGGGGGTGCCTGGGTGGCTCAGGCAGTGGAACATGAGACTCTTGGTTTCAGAGGAGTGAGCTCGAGCCCCATGTTGAGTGGGGAGATTACTAAAATAAAAAATAAAAAAATTAAGTAAACCTGCATTTAAAAAATAAAGTAAGTTAAAATGAAGGAATTTGGTGAGAGGAGGCACAAATGGGCAGAACAAAGAGGATTTTAGGCAGTGAAAATACTCTGACACATAATTATGGATACATACCTATAGAATGTAGGCATCAAGAGTGAATCATATTGTAAAAATAATTAGGACTTTAGTCATTTTAAGTTCACCAGTTGTTAACAAACTTACCCTTCTAGTAGAAGATGTTGGTAAAGTAGGAGGCTGCGCATGTATGGGGACAGGAGATATATGGGAAATGTCTGTACCTTCCCCTCCATTAGCTGTGAACCTAAAACTGCTGCGAAGAAGTTTTTAAGATATTTTATTTTTAAGTGACCATGGGGCTTGGACTCACAACGCTGAGATCAAGAGTTGAATGCTCCACCACCTAGGTCAGCCAGGTGACCCCCAGAAAGAAATTCTTCATTAAAAAAAATGAAGGAATCCACACATTTCTTTATCTGTATCCAATAACTAAACTTGGTGGAGTTAGCCCTGTCATGGACATTCTTCTCATTAAATTCTTCAGATTATTCCTGTATGGACTATCTTGAGATAATGGTCTCAGTACTTTTGCTAGGATGATGGGTCTCATCTAAGCTATAGATTAAAAACTTACATAACAGTATAAGGGAATAATACATTCCGAGATAATTTGTATAGTCACTTTTAAAGTCTTTTAATTAAAAGCTTATAAAAAAAAAGAGTGTTTAAGTACTTGAGAGTAATTGAGATGTACCTGCCTATTTTGAATAGTGTTTATATATCTTTAAAGAAAATGAATTTCTCCCCTCTGACATTTTTTCAGGGGTTGAATTCTAGCTTTTTAGTGTGATACATAAATTCAACATAGTTCTGACTGAACAGTTTATCAGGGAAGGAGTGAAGAATCAGGCTTTCTGCAATAACTGAAGTATTGTGCCAAGTGGCTGATGCATCTCAGAAGGAAAACATGAGAATTTATATAATCTAAAGTTCTGGTCCTTTTCTGATAACGTTGAACCAGAGCTGTTTCATAGTTACAGATTTACTTTTAAACCTTATACTTTGAGATAAAATGCTTTGAAAGTAAAAAGAGGAAAGTGCTAGGTGAAGTTAGTATAAAAGCCATGGTACATATATGCATGTGTGTGCACACACACGCCCTAGTCCATTAAAATTATTGCCTTTTTGGAATAAAATGAAAATAGAAATGTCATTTACTCATGATTTATTCATGAGCTGCTTATCCAGTTTATGGATCATCCAGACACTTTATTTCTTCTTACTCTTCTTGCCCATCAGCTGCTTACTCATAAACCTTTAGTTTTTTCTTCCTCATTACCAACTCTACTAGAGGGTGGGACGTGCGTGGGACACGCAATAATTTAAATTGGCCAACTTTGTACCTTGTTGACAGTGATCAAACCAAGTACCAGACTAGTTGGGGATTATCTTTGGTATATAGCTGTTTGTGCCATCCTATTTATTATTATAATGGATAAATGAAAGTTGACATTTTTAAATTAAAAAACATTTTTTTAATAGAAAGTGTGAGTGGAGAGAGGGGCAGAGGGTAAGACAGAATCTCAAGCTCCATGTTCCACTTAAGCCTGGCACTGGGCTCGATCCCACAATCCTGGGATCATAAGCTTAGCCAGAATCAAGAATTGGATGCTCAACTGACTGAGTGAGCCACCCAGGATCTCTGAAAGTTGACTTTTTAAATAACAAAATTCAGAAAACTGAGTTGAAACAAAGAACATGATCATTAATTTTTCATAACATCCTCTCATATTTTACTTACTCAGGTAGGCTTTCCATGATTTAACCCAGCCTAATAAGGCATACTTTACTCACTTTTATCCCTTTACCCAACTTTGTCTTCATAGGACATATTTTATTCATCCTGTGTATTGTGTTTGTGTTTTGGTTTAGATTACAAGTGCTCTGATGGGTAGCTGGTCTTATTCACTCCAGTACAGTGCCTGCCTCAGAATAGGCACAAAATATGTGTTGAATAAACCATAGACAAAGGAAGCATTTTTCTCCATGCTTTAGAAATAAGAAGTAACAAAGGTAATAACTTTACCAAGGTTACATTACTGCTAGTAGGGGTAGGATTAAGTAACACCCTGAAACTTACAATGCCTATCTAAAGTGTTGACAATTTACATAAATAAGAATTTTCAACTACCTAAATTTGTTAATCTGTACATAAACTAGAAGTTAAATAATTTGTAGTTATATATCATTTCATAATGGAGTTTTTTGCTTTTTAGTCCAGTGACAAAAATTTGGCCTATTTTATAAATAGGTTCTAAAGCATATCTTGGAGATACTGCTTTTGCTATGTTTGGAGAAATCTGTACATAGCTGTTTCAGAAATACTAGATCTTCTGTTACATGCTAAATGGGAAATTTATTGAAAAAGTAGTCTCAAACATTGAGATTGGCGCATGTAAATTTAGGAACTTTGGGATAATAGTAATGGTAAACATTTTAGAAAATACACTTACAGACTTCAGAGTATTTTCAAGGTAGCATTTGCAAGTGTTGTTTAACAAATTTATAGTCCATACCAACCCAGAAAAAAAAGATTAGGTGTACGCATTATGCAGGATTTTCCACAAATATTTTGAATATTTAGGTGTAAACAATTTTTTGTTTGATACTTAGACTATGTAACATAATGCAACAGATACAAAGTACTGATAGTAGAATTAATTTTTCTTAATTCAAGTTGTTACTTTTATTTAAAGAAATTGGTTCTCTAATGCTAACTAGATTTTTAGTGATTGCCTACATAGTTTCTACTACTCTTTGTTATGGGAAAATTCTGAAAATATTATGCTAGTTAAAAATTTTTCCTAATATAATGTTAACTACCTTTAATAGTAAAAACCTGCTTTTTAATAGTATTTTGTGAGAACTGTAAGTGGTTGCAACTTATTATACTATAGAATAAATCTTATTTCCTAATCATTAGGATTATTAAGTTATTTTCCAGTAGTCAAACATTAAAATTAGTAATGTGGTTACTGTTGATAGTTGCACCTTCACATTACAGTGTGAAATTTCAAGCAAATTTTGCTTTGTATTTTTAAGTCTTGAGACGATTCTTAGAGTTATCTGTGCCTCAACTTTACCACACTCACCCATCTATCACATTCTAAAATTTGGGAACTTGAAGGAATTGGAATTAGTTCACCTGTGTAAAAGAAAGCCAGAGGACATTTAAGTATCTCTGTGCATCAAGGGAAGTATATTACATTTCTGGAGAAGTTAAAATGAATTACAGTCTTGAACCTTCAACCTTCGTACTTGCTATTCAAAGTATGATTTCAGGACCAACAGCACTTTAAAGTTTGTCAGAAATAAACGATCTCAGGTCCCCACGTCAGACTCAGCTGTATTAGAATCTGCATTTTAACAAGATGTGATGTGTATGCACATTAAAGTTTGACGTGCTCTACTCTAGAATAAGCTGGTCAAATAAAAATGAAAACAGGACCTAACTTTAGGATAGTGAATATTGTTTTTCAGAGATTTAGATATTTAATAATACCACAAGTTCCGTAAGTCTTGGCTGGAAGTAAGCATGTCACTGTGTATGTGAGCCCTGAGAACAGTGGTTGCTTTAGTTATCTCTTGTAAATGATACAGAGATTGACAAAATTGAGCTTTGGGAGATCACAGGTAGGATCTTTTCAGCATGTGCTGATTTTTTCCATTAAATCTTTATAAAGTGGTATTAGGTTGAACATACTCTAGATATAGTAAATGGGAATAGATGAGAAGAGTAAGTAGTTTTGGCACTAATGGCTTTTGGCTTCTGTCACTTAAAAATGTATTGGGTCAGGGGCACCTGGGTGGCTCAGTCAGTTAAGTGGCTGACATCAGCTCAGGTCATGGTCTCGCAGTTCATGAGTTCGAGCCCTGCGTTGGGCTCTGTACTAACAGCTCAGAGTCTGTTGCCCACTTTGGATTCTGTGTCTCCCTCTCTATTTGTCCCTCCCCCGCTCATGCTCTGTCTCTGTCTCTCTCTCTCTCTCAAAAATTAATAATAAAACATTTAAAAAATGTATTGGGTCAGTTGTCTAGATTTAAGAATGTCTTAGGATCACTAAAATGTCAAATTGAAAGTCCTTTCCTAAAGATGAGTACCAATAGTTTTGTTTTGTTCTTTTCCCTGGTTAGGTAGAATGATAAATCAGTATTTTAGAAAGTCAGAACAATTGCCTTGGGTTAGTCATATCATCAAAGCAACTAAAAAGGCAATGAAATCATAAGTGGCCAAACATGAAAACAAAAAAAAAATGCAGACAAATCATTGATTACAACAAAATTCTAAATTATTCCATGCTTTTCCTAAAGTAGAGTTTTATGTTCTTGATAGTATTAATTCATCTAATAGTTTTTGAATATAGAACTAATCCATGGGTTATGGATAAAAGAAATATGGTTTTGGCCCTATCACGATGTCCATAAAAGTGGAAAATATATTTCTCAACTGTTGTTACAATTCTTTGCAATTTTTTATATTTACTAATATTACATAGCATTAGGAAATGTAAACACGGGTAGTAGAAAATAATGGACTGGTGGGGTGCCTGGCTGACTCAGTCAGTAGAATATGTGACTCTTTTTTTTAAATGTCTATTTGTGTAGGGGTGCCTGGGTGGCTTAGTGGATTAAGTGTCTGACTCTTGAGAGTAAGTGAGGGAGGGCGCAGGCAGCAGGGAGCCTGCTTGGGATTCTCTCTTTCTGAGAGATCATGACCTGAGGTAAAATCGAGATTCAGATGCTTAGCTGGCTGATCCACTCAGGTGCCGGATGTGTGACTCTTGATCCTGTGATTGACAGCAAGGATAGGTGTAGAGGTTGTGAATTCAAGCTCCTTGCTGGGTACAGAGATTACTTAAAAAAATAAAATCTTAAAATAAAAGAAAATAATTGACTGGTTTATTCATATTTCATTGAAATTTGAAGAGTTATAATTGGTACTTTGATACTAGTAGATTTGTTCTAGTGAAGTTACTATCGTAGTCAGTAAAGCTGGCAAAGCTTAGCTGATCTTGTCTTTTCTCTCAGCCTTAAACCTTTTTTTTTAAATTTTTAATGTTTTTTTATTTATTTTTGAGACAGAGAAAGACAGAGCATGAGAGGGGGAGGGGCAGAGGGAGAAGGAGACACAGAACTGGAAGCAGGCTCCAGGCTCTGAGCTAGCTGTCAGCACAGAGTCTGACGCGGGGCTCGAACCCACGAACGTGAGATCTGACCTGAGCCGAAGCCGGAGGCTTACCGACTGAGCCACCCAGGCACCCTTTAAACCTTTTTTTAACAAATGAAAATCTACTTAGAAAGTCTTCCAGATGAAAATCTTGCATACTTCTTAATTCACTTTGGTGTCATAAAATTGGAATCACTTCATTTTTATTTTAACCCTATTTCTATCTGTAAAGTTTTAAACATTGAAACAATGAAGTAGCACAGAGACAGGGACTAATGCGTTATCTTTGTGTAATAATTCACAAATTTGACTTAATTTTTTTTCTCTTTACCAGTTTAAATAATTTTAGTTCCATCACTGGTTTTCCCTTTATTTTTTGATCATTTGGGACAGAGCACCTGGCCCATTGAATGTTGTGGGTGCTTTTAAATTATAGAGACCAAACTAGGACAGGAGTACCAGCTGTCTTTCTGACTCAGCTGGGACCAAATGGGTTATTGAAAAGAATGTGTTAATTGCATAAAGCTGTAGAGATTCTTTAAAACAAACACTCCACATTATATACTGAATTGTTTCTTTCCATATTGGGTAGTATATTCAAGTCAAGATAATTTTCTCTTTCTCCATAATTATGGTTTTGAGGAATTAATTAAGCTTCATGAACACTGGCAATCTGGTAAAGACTACGGAAACTTTCTCAGGATAAAGTTAAAATACAAAGATACATGAAAATACATAGATGTGTATTTTAATGTATTAAATAATACTAATAATTTTGAAAGAGTAGTGAACATCAGTGCCGTTTCATGATATCTGCAACAACTATAATGTGATATGGAAAGAACCATGCCTTCCGTTGGTGATAGCCACTGTATTTTGTTGCCTATACTAATAATTGAAATAAGTGCTAAATAGAGGAAAGTGAAAGTAAAATTTAAAAAGGAACGTAAATAAAAGTTACTGAATATAAAAATGTAATTTATTTTTCCATCCAAATGTACGGATCCATTAGAGTTTACAAACTCTATGAGAAGAACCCTTTAATTTATCTGACAAATTTCCTGAACTCTTTTATTTGGAACTTTAAGAAAGGTTTTTTTCCCCTTAAGTGGATATTTATATCACGTAAAAATAATGTTTTTTTTCCCCTTCTTTTCCAAGCTTGACACATTTCCTTTTCTTTTCTATTTTATTTTAACCGGGACCTCTAGACCTGCCTTTAAGAGTGGTGATGCTAGTAGTCTCCTTTCTTTTGTTCCCAAGCTTAAAAAGAATAAAGATTCTTCATTAAATATAATGTTTCCTGTAGGTTTTTGCTGTATGAGTATTTTTGGCTCTCCAAGATTGCTTGGAGCCTGAATTCATATAGTTAGTTGGTGGTAGACCAAGGTGACCTCAGTTAATTGGTTATATATGGTTTATGAATTTTGGGTAGTGAGTGGTGAGAAGTAAGATAATGAGGAAAATTGAAAACTGAAAGTGTATTTGAATTGATTTTGTTACTGAGTTTGTTACTACAGGGATACTGAGCCAGTACCCCTATATAGTTTATACCAACTTAAAGAATTTCTCTTCCATTTAAAAAAAAACATGACTAGGTAATTTACTTTATCAAGTGCTTTTCTGTATTAATTTATATAATCATATGATATTGAACCACCTTTGCATTTTAAAATACCTCATGATGTCATTATGTATTATCATTTTTTAATATAAATGTAGACTCAGCTAATATTTAGAGGTTGTTTTTGGTTTATTTTCTATTTAACTCATAAGTGAAATGGGCCCATTTTTTTTATAATGTCTGATTTTAGAATCAAGATTCCATCAATATCTTTTGAAAATGAACTGGGAATTTTCACACTTTTACTTGCTGGTACAACCTGTATTACTAAGTCATCAGTGTTTCTGAAAAGCTTATTACAAACCCCCTTTTGGGCTTTGGCCTTTTGAGAGTGAGTGGAGTTTTGACTATTTGAAATTATTTCATGATATTTGGTATATTCATGTTCTTCATTTTTTCTTTTGCCAATTCTGGTATGTTACATTTTTCTAGGAATTTATCCACTTCATCTTGATATTCAACTTTATTATACCACTTGAAAAAATCTAGCATTTGATACTCTCCCTTTTCATTCTGTATTTTGCTTCTTTGTTCCTTATCCCAACCTCATACCTGTCTTTGACGAAAGGATTGTCAATATTTGTTAATATTCTTAGTCTTCAGAAAAGCAATATTTGTTATATTGATTTTTTGATTGGTATTTTGTCGATTTCTACTTTTTATTAGTTCCTAGCTTCTTGTTCTTGTTAATGTTATATGTTTGCTTCTTGTTTTTGTTTAGAGTTTTGGTTCTCTGTTGTGAGTATCCTGTTTTTCCCTTTTCTTTGTATTTAGTTTATAGGGTAATAACATGTATGTTATTGTATGATGTTTGATAACCCTTATAATCCTATGTATTTGCATTATCTTCCTGTTTTTTTTTTTTGTTTGCTTGTTTTAAGCTTATGTATGTTTTAGTAATCTGTACACCCAAAGTGGTGCCTGAACTCATGATCCTGAGATCATGAGTCCCAGGCCCTTCCCACTGAGCTGGGCAGGCACCACTGTTTGTTTTTAATTTGGGTGTCTACTCTAAGAATGTTCTCAGTTTGGATTTTTGAGGGAAACCATCTGTGCCCTTGTATGCCTGAATAATTTTTATTCTGCCCTACCTTTGAGAAATAATTTGGCTTGATATAAAACTCAAGTCAAAATTACTTAAACACTTTTTAAAATGTTCCTATATTATATTGTATCTAGTGTTGTTCCAAAGTTTACCTCCTTTCTCTCTGGAAGCTTTAGGAATTTTATCTTTTTCTTTTTGGCCTAAAATTTATACATAGTGTGTTATGGTGTAGACTCTTCTTTATTCTGTTATGGACTCTGATTATTTGGAGATGCTGGATCTTCCTTTAGTTCTGGAACATTTATTTTAATTATTCCTTAAGATTTTTTTTTGTCTCTTTCTACTTCCGTCTCTCCACCGTTTTTCTGCGGACTCCTATTACCTGGCTGTTCACATTTGCTTCCATCTACTAGCTTCTCTTTCATGCTGTTATAGCTTATCCTTTTGCATTGCCTTTTAGGAAGAATTTCCAATCTGATTTTCTAAGTCATAGTTCATTCTTTAGTGGTATCCATCCTGCTGTTTATTTCGTCTGTTGTATTTTTTATTACAGCTGCTATATTTTTATACATCTACATTAAATGTATTTTTAATGTTTATTTTGAGAGAGAGAAACAGAGAGGAGGACAGAGAGAGCGGGAGAATCTTAAGCAGGCTCCATGCTTTCAGTACAGAGCTCTTTGTGGGGCTTGAATTCAGGAAACAATGGGATCATTACCTGAATCAAAAATCAAGAGTTGGAGGGTTAACCGACTGAGCCACACAGGAAATACCCCTACACCAATATTTTAAATTATTTTAATGGTTTCTTATTTATGATTTATCAGCAATGTGATATCTTTATTGCCATAGCTATATTGTATTTATCAGCAATGTGATATCTTTATTGCCATAGCTATATTGTATTTCTTTTAAATTATTGATACAACTATTCCAATAATTCTGCTTACATACATAAAACTCTTCCAGATGACTATAAGAGAGTCCAAATTTTTAATTAGGTAGGTGCAAGAATGTGTGATGTTGATAATGATAAAATAACTAGAGGAAGCCTGTGCAGTATGCCAGCCAGGATTTCTTGGGTCTTGGGCAGCTAGCCCATTCTGACTTGGTCCTTACTGTGGTTTGGTGCCCCTTAGTGGCCACATCCCTTCCGGCTTAAATTTCCATGGGCACAATTTAGTTCTTTCGTGAGCTCCAACACAGCAGCAGCAATTATAATTTTAAGTTAATTGTCTTTCATTTTGTGGGAATGATTGGAATGATTAGTCTGGGAAAAATAGAGGAGTGTAGGATCCCTCTTCCTCCCTCCCTGCTTCTAGGAATGATGTTGCTTGGCATGGATTTGCCTTCCCCTTCACTTGCTATCTCCCATTGATTCCTTACTTCTACCAGAAAGGGAAGTCAGTCTTATATGTTTAGATTTGCATATTAATTTAATTATGGATGTTCTTCATAGTTGTCCAAGGATCTAGATTTCTATTTTTTTTTTAATTTTTTTAATGTCTTTATTTTGAGAGACAGAGCAGAGAGTGAGCAGGGGAGGGGCAGAGAGAGAGGGAGACACAGAATCTGAGCAGGCTCCAGGCTCTGAGCTGTCAGCACAGAGCCCGACCTGGGGCTCGAACCCACAGACTGTGAGATCATGACCTGAGCCAAAGTCGGATGCTTAACCCACTGAGCCACCCAGGTGCCCCGGATCTAGATTTCTAGATCTAATCTTCTTCCTAGGACATAGTTACTATGTCTCTTAATATGAACTGGGAAGGGCTGACAGCCAGTCTCTGGTGGTTGTTAAGCTGGCATTGAACTACAGGTACCACTGACTTCCTGTTGATCATTCATTGCCTCTTTTCTACCTAGAAGTTTCATCCCCACCTCACAAGAACTTTTACGAACCCATATTACCTAGCTGACATTAACAACCAGCTATTTTCTATGGTCTGGTGAAGGCGGAGGCTTTGCTTATCTCAGAGGAGAGGCCGAGGTGCAATGAAAAGTTTTCCAAAAGCCTGTTTCCTTCCAATGTAGGTTCTAGCCAATTGACTCCAACATAGATTTTTTGTTTGTTTTTTATGTCTTTTTTTTTTTTTGGTTTGTCTACTTTCTTCCTCCTCCTCCTCCTCTTTTTCCTTCCTTTTTTTTTTTTTTTAAGTTCCCTTATAACTACTTCCTTCATCAAGCTATAGTTTGTCCAGGATTGATTTCTGTGGAAGAAGCCAAGAGTAGAGGGAATTAACCATCTTGATAGGAACAAGAAAATATATTACCTTATAGGTAACCACAAAGCAAATTTAATCTTAGCCTAGGTTAAAAAACAATTAGTCTCAAGTTGGTAAATTTAAAAATGGTATTTTATTTCATTGCCTTCTGGTATTTATATATTGATTTCACTAGCTATTGAAAAAACTTTTTCTTAGGGTGCTCTGTATCCTCATATGATTCTTTCACTTTGGGAATTCCTTTTGCCTTTTCTTTGGCTTTGTATTTGTTATATCTCATCACGTCTTTGGCACTGAGAAATTGAACATGCCCTGGACTTCTTGGAAGCACCCACATTTTTTAGCAACAATACTTTTACAAAGCTCTTTCACATATATTAATTGTATTCATTTATAACTGACATCCTGTGGAGGAAACTATAAGGCTCAGAGAGGTCAAGTATATTGGACACAATGTCACAGTGAGTAAATGGCAAGGCAAGGATGTAAACCTATGAACAGCTTCAGGTCCAGCGCTTTGTCTGCTACATTATATCTACATTGGGAGTCACTTTTTCACATTAGAATCCTCCGATTTCTTTGAAAATTATTCTTTATTCTTTTTTTGTGTGGTGAAATGAGTTTCACAGTTTTTGCTGCTTAGAAGCTTTTAAGTCAAAGATTTTCACAAACCCACATATTCTGTATTGACAGGCATTTTTGATGGATTGTGCTGTATTTTTTAAAAAACCAACAGTTGCTTTTACCTGACTTTTCTCCTAGATCAGATGTCTTCAATTCCTGATTTTCACAGCTTGAAAAACGGTGTTATTTGTGCTTTCTTTCTCCAATTCAAATTATGCTGAGAAAATAGCTGATAGCAGCCAAGGACTTCTTGTTAGTGGGGGGCACCTGTCACTTTTGAATCACAGAAACTGGTTATTTAAATGGAAATTGTGTAATTGCTTTCATAATGATCTATAGACTTCCTTGGAAATATGTAGTCTCTGGATATAGCCTCTCACAGTTTTTTTTTTTCTTTTTAAATTATATTTAGTTTTTCTCTTACTAGGATTAATTTGTGTCATTGGAATTTCTTTTAAATTCTTTGTGTGTTATCACTCCAGGAATATATCTGGACTAGACTCTGTTGATTAGTTTTCTACTACCTAGATTATAGGATCCTGTAGTGTTTTAGCAGAAAAGAAGTTAAAGGTCATCCAGCCTGACTTCCTTGATTATATCTGAGCAAATGGAAAGAGTAAATGACTTGGCCAAAGCCATCTTATAAATAAGGGCCCAAGCCTCTCCAGAGCTCAGGTGTTTGGACTCTGACTCTGGTTCTTTACACTCTACCACTTAATCTCCTTAATGAATGGTACAGAGAAATTTCATACTTCTTATTTGAATCTGTTTTCTTGTAGGGGATCTCACATTATTTTTCTTTTCAACAACTGACTGCTTCTTTGCAACTTATTTTTTCCCCAACATATGAAAGTGTAGAAAGAAAAAGAGAGCTAACATTATTAAGTCCCTTCTAGATTAATGCTCTGTGTTAGCCTGCTTGAGCTGCCATACAAAATACCACAGACTGGGTGTCTTAAACAATAGAAATCTATTTCCCTCTACTTCTGGGATCTGAAAAGTCCAAGATGTACTTCATTGTCTGAGTAAAGCTTTTTTTCTGGCTTGCAGACATCCACTCCTGCTGTGTCCTCACCTGGCTGGAGAGGGGGACAGAGGGGGGAAGGGGAGGGAAGGGGGAGGGATGGGAGAGGGATGGGGGAGGGAGACAGAGAGAGAGTGTGAAAGATCTCTTTCTTTCTCTCTCCTCTCTCTCCCCTCCCTCTCTCTCTCTCCCCCCTTCCTCTCTGCCCCCCTCTTCCTTCCTCTCTCTTTCTCTCCTCCCTTCCACTCACTCTCTCTTTCTTTCTTTCTCACTCTCTTTTTCTTTCTTTCTTTCTCTTTCTCTTTTATAAGGCCACAGTCCTGTCCCATAAGGGCCCCACCCTTATGACCCTATTTAACCTGAATTAATTCCTAAAAACCGTATCTCCAGATACAGTCACATGGAGGTTAGGGCTTCAACATATGAATTTTGGAAGAGCACAAAACAGTCCATAGCATGCTCTGTGTATCATAACTCTCTGAAGTAGCTAGCATTCCTTAGAGCTGCTGACATATCTGCCTTATAATTCTTAATGGATCACTGTTAAGGTCTGAGGAGATGGCAGACTGATGCAAGCACACTTTCTTACACAACCTTTGACAAAGCACGCATAACTTCATAGGATTGTCCCCAATTCCCTAATTCAGGCACCAGCAGCATTGGTTTAAGATCATTTTACCCATTTAAATTGGTGTTTAAATCTTAATGGAAGACATTATCAGGTCATGATTGAGTGCACATGTGCACATTCTTTGGTATGAGAATTCCTAGATTTGAATTCTTGCTTTGCCACTTAGCATCTGTGAACTTGGACAGGGTGTTTATCACTCTGCCTCAGCTCATCTGTAAAGTGGACATAATTACCTCTCAGCTGCTGACACTGTGGAATAAGGGAGTCAGTGCCCCCTGAATATAATTATTCAGCTAATAATAAATGATTATTATCATCTTATTTTGCTACTCCTCCTGACTGTTGGGGATCAAATGACTAGCTTATTTACTCTCGGTAGTCAATCTAAAAAGTTCCCCCTTTGTCATTTAAGGCTTTGGTAAATTTTAGTTAATTCTTTATGATGTCTTGGAAGGGTAAATGATTATAGGCAATTTTATACAGGTTTTTTAATTCTTAAATTATTCCAGTGGGTAGAGAAATCAGAACTCATAATATCCCAACAAATCCTGTTTTTTTTTTTAATTTCTAAACGTTACTTTTTTTTTTTTGAGAGAGAGAGAGAATGAGCGGGGGAAAGACAGAGAGGGAGAGACAGAATCTGAAGACAGGCTTCAGGTTCTCAACTGTCAGCACAGAGCCCGATCTGAGGCTTGAACTCATGAACAGTGAGATCATGACCTGAGCTGAAGTCAGACAGGTAACTGACTGAGCTACCCAGATGCCCCAATTCCTGTTTTATAGGTGGGGAAGCTAAGTCTTAGGCTGAAAGAGAATTCTCTGTCAGGTCTGTCTGCCTCTGCATCTTGTGCTGTTTCAATTATATTAAAATTCATTAAAAACAATTCAGCACTTTCAAATGATATCTGATTTGTGTAAAGCTTATAACATTTGAAATGTCTGAAACCCACATGAAGCCCAGGTAGTTTGTTACCCAGACCTAACAAAATCCTAGTCAATGAAACAAGAAATTGGTAACTAAGATACTGTTAAAAACAAATTTAATATTTGTGGTGCTTCTAAAAATGCCACAAGGCCACAACAGTCATAAAGAACATCAAAATGGTGAACATAATGAACATCCAAATAATCATCTGAACTGAAAATGCTTATTACTTTGTGGAAGGGAGAAATGGGGGTGAGAGGAAAGTTGTCCGCAGTTTTTTTTAAACAAACCTTCTGAATTTGTTTGCTAATTCAAGCCAGATACATATATAACTTTAATAAAATACAGCTAAAATAAAGAAAATACAAACTTTTGCCCAATCATAAATACTTTGACTTTAACTTAGCTGATGTTTTGTCTGAATGTCAAGATAAGCATTGATTTTCTTTAGAAGGCATCAGACTTAATTAATTTGCCCAATATTAACTGAATGTCTGCAATGTGCTCAGCATAGCAGGGGATATAAATGTAAATTAGACAATAATCCTTGCTTCCAAGGAAGTTGTGATCTAGTCAGAGATGAGATATATGCAAATAACCTAAATGGAAGATAGTTACAGAATACCTGCAGGTAGAGCAGGCTTCGGGAGCCTCATCGACTCTGAGCTCTGCCCCAGGCCTGGGGTTAACAACACAGCTCATATTTCTGGTGATACTGGCCTTGTTATGATTTGTGACTTGGCTTCATTCTAGATCTTCATCTCTTTCTAACCTTGGTCATCTTGACCCTTTTTTCTTATGGCTTCTCAGCATTTGTTTTGCATGGACTTCACCTAGGAAGACACTTGCTCAGAGAAATCCAGTAAGCAGGATGTCTTCATCACCTGCTCCATTTTCATTTCAAATTTTACTCTTAGATGAGAGCAAATGTTTCTTCATTTGTCAATATATTTTTCGAATACCTATGATGTGGCAGAGGTAAAGGTGCTAAAAGATTATTTACAATATTTATATAAGAATAAGATACCCGCTCAGATTTCCTTCCAGACCAGTCCTTTGCGTCAGAAATTCTTCTAACTGGAAGGGTTAGAATACAGAAATCGGGTTTTAGAGATGAGAAAAGAGGCTTAGAGAGGTTTAATGGTGTATGTAAGGGAACTCCTTATTTTTGGAGTCAACAGAGGAGCCAGTATTCAAAGTTTTTGCTAAAATTTGTACATGTTTATCATGTCTCTGTCTTTTGCTAAGCACTTTTATGTAGATTCCTACTCTATCACAAGACCTCTGTGTTTTATTTCTGCCCTTCCCCATTGACCAAATAAAAATGTGGGATCAATTTTTAGTAAGACCTTCAAATCTGAATTTTCCCAAGTGATTTGTCTAAGGTTGCTGTGCTAGAAAGATGAAACCTATTGTGGGAAAATAGGAAGTAAGAAAACCTGTTGCTATGGAATTAAAAGTCAGTTATTGGATTGTATTGAAGAAAAGAAAAACCCAACATACCTGAAATCTATTCTTTCTCTTTTATCAATTTGCCTTTGAATCTACCTAAATGTAGGGATTCATGATAGGCATTAAAAATCATATCAGTTTATAAGTTTCTGATTTTATAAAATACTACAAAGAGAAGTTTATAGGAACTACCAAAAGAAAAAGTTAAAATCTATTTTACAGTGTGTATATATTAAAATACTTTGCATGTTGAGCCTTCAGGACACTGGAACATACTTCCTTTTATTTATAAAATAATTATCTTCTAAAAAAATTAAAAAAAATAATTATCTTCTGCCACAATTATGTTCTGCCTTAATGTTCTTTATGATATTAGGAAACATATATTTCTGTTTGCCAGGGAATAAACAATAAATGTATATTGAGATATGTGTATATGACCCTTTCTTCAAGATTGATTGCATAACCTCTTTGATGGAGATAATGCTCAACACTCTGCTCCATTAAGTTGTACAAGTTCTTTGTGCACTCACGGAAGCCACATTAATTATCTCACATAACAGAGATGAGCGGGTAAAGCAGCATATTTCGTATGCAGATTGTACAGTGCTCCATTGCAATAAATCTCGTAGCTGAGTAGCACATGTGTAGCCAATTTGAGGAGGAGGACATTAGAATTAATTTAAACATTGATACTGAATGGGTTTCTGAAGAGGATAATGCAGTGCCTCTGAAAGCCCTAATGGAGGAAAAAGCAGAGGGTAGGGCTGTCCTTTGTTCTCTGTTCTCACTATTATAATTTATCTCACCTTTGTGGGGTAAAAGTATGTTTTTGTGAAATTATAGCTTATCTTAAATTATTAAATCTTATATCTACAAATTATATTGTATCTTTCCTTGGAATATAATTGAATAGGAATCTGTCTTCAATATTACAGAATTGATGCTTGAAAAATTAGAGGCATTTATGATTTCCATTTTCTCTCTGTGTTTGATTTATCCTTTGGGAATAACTGATGTCTTTGGGATGTCTTGATGATTATTTCATGTCCTTACTGGATCTTCAAACTTAAGTCTTATCAGTGATTTAAAGAGTGGAAGAAAGGAAGGCATGGGGGACAGAGTTTTCTCTCTAGGTGGGTATCGAATTAGGGAAGAAGCTATGTATAGGGACGTAGTTTCAGATATTTACTAATTGGTGTCTTGTCTCTTCTGAAACATAAGAGAATATGGAATTTAGCCAACTCAAGCTCAACTGGGGAAATGGAGTTGAATATGTTGCAATTTTTTAAAACTTTATTCCTCTTTCTTTTTTAGAAGCACAGTTTACTGTTTAAGAGCTATTTTACCAGTAAGTTTCTCACTTACCATTATGTTTTTTTAATGTAATTCACCTCGAAACTTTTAATTTGGAGTGTTAAATTTTATAAAAATTTAATTGTTTCCATGAGTACAAAAATGCACATTTACCTAAGGATACCTATATTGTGGGAAAAGGTGGTTTCACATGTATTAGTGCTTTCATCTGGATACTTATTTACAAATTTTAAACTATTTGCCTAATTAATTCTTAAATTATTACTACGTCTAATTATTCCTTATGACTTCTGCTAGGTGTTAGAGCCAAGGAGAATGGGCCAAGTAGTGGGGTCAGCTGGCGGCAAGATCTGATATACTTTATTCATTTTCTCTTGTAAAGAAAACAAAAAAGAAATAAAAAGGAATTAATGGAGTAGGTCTGTATCAATCACTATGTCTGCATCTCAGCCATATAATGTTGAACGGAAAGGGGAATGCAAATTGAAGAAGGATATATACAATATACGGTTTATATAGATAATAAACCTGTAAAACTCCACTTATGTGATGGTGGAATATTCTTTTGGCTTTACAAAGGGCTTTTACAGCATGGAGAAATGTGTGTGATGTATAACAGGGTAGAAAATTGTCTGTGATTATAGCTACAGGGAAGGGGCTGGATAATGTGTTTGCTGTTCTGTGTCCTTCTGTTTGTAACTTGCTTGTCCTGTAGTTTTGCCAGCTTCTTTTGGCTCCGTGTCAAGGAATCTTGTGAATTTAGAAAACCCAGATATTAGATTGTATCAGAATAATAAAGTCTGGCTGGAGGAATATTTTTATTAAACAGTTGCTCTATTTATCTGATATGGAATCAGGCATTTATTGAGTAGTTGCTGTATATCAAGCCCCAGACTAAAGTGATCAGCCTTGATTTTCTTGTCGTCACTAAATAAGATAATAATAATAACTGAAAACAGCCATCTTTGAAAAACATAGGAGATTTGCATCCTTATTCATAATGAAGAAATTCTAAATAAGAACAGTGTGTCATCTTCTTTACTTTGGAGGTTGGTGAAAGTAAGAAGTGTGGTAATTCTCACTAGAGTACAGGATGTGCAAGAAGGGTAGTCTCTTCAATGGATCGTATCGGTCAGTGTGGTCTTCTGGAAGACAGTGTAGCAGAATCTCTCAAAACTAAAAGGGCACATATTCTTGGATCCAGTAGCCACATTCTAACAAGTGACCGCAGATACCTTGCACATGTTTTTAAATTGTACTTATAAATAAGTACATTCATGGAAATATTGTTTGCAATAACAATACAAAATAAAATAAATAACAAAACGGGAGACAATTAGATGTCCATTAGTATAGGATTGGTTAAATAAAGATGTATTTTCATGATAAAATACGGTGCAGTGATTAAGATAGACCTCTGCTTGTTGAGATAGAAGGGCCTCGAAGATATTTTAAGTGAAAAAAGAAAGTTGCGGAGCAGTGTATCAAGTATGAATCTTATAAAATTAAAAGGAAAAACAAACAAGTACATATACTATACACAAGCATATACATCAAATAATTTTTTATAAGCAATTATAAGAAATCTTAGGGACAGTTACATTTGGGTAAGGAAAATGAAGAGAAGATGGCTTTTATGTTTCATTTTATACCTTTCAGTACACTTTATACTTTCTAAACTAAGACATATTAATGTAATATTTTTTAAAATGGTGATAGGATTTGCCTCAGATTTTCAGTCTCCTCACCCTCCACCCTTATTCCTACATTAATGATAAAATAACACAAGCGACAGCAAGGAAAACAAACAAAAATCAGCAAGTGACTGAGGGGTTATATAAAACACAAAAACAATTATGTTTTCACTGAGCAGAGATGGTTAAAAACATCCTTCAAAATAGGTCATTATTAATATTTATTGTCTTGTTAGTTTAAAACATGATGCAAAGGTCAGGACAGTAATGGCTAATGCCAATTGGTCATTAACTGTGGTAATCATTGACCTTAAAATGGAGAATTGGTCTTCTAAATGATTTTCTGAAGTTGTTAATAACTGTGTTTGAAGATTAGCAGTTATATTGTGATGGTGACAAGCGTGCCAAAAGACATTGGCCCCATTCATATGAGAAATTATGTTTTTGGTGTGTAATTTGCAATAGTATTCATCAAAATTATTCATTCTTTCTAAAAGGAAAAAATTGATTGGTAGCAGTCACAGTGCCAAGGTTAGCATTAATGGTGCTGATACATCTAAATTTCCTGGCTTTTAAACCTTTTAAAAACCTTTGAAGAGATTTATATGGCGTCTTATGTATGGCAGTTCTTAAAAAATAATGTCACTTTTTTCTTGCATGCAGAAAATGTATTTTGCTAGACATAGACGAGGGTTTGTCAGCTTCCCTAACTGTCTCTTTATTTGTTGGGGTTTACTTTTGGGGAAAGGAAAGAGAAGTTGGTTTCCCTGCCCTAATGTGGTGGCTCTGGTGGGATTTTCCCTGCACTCATATTTTGTTAGTACAGGAACATGCCTAATTGTGGGCAGGTGACCTCTAATAGCATGTTCCAGAAAATACGGATCCCAGCTCTGCACTGCTTCTCAGGGCATCTTGCTTGAAGTAGTTGATTATGAACGGATGAGAGAGTATTTCTGAATACAGGGGTGTAGTGCTCCATTTTCTTTCTGTTTCTGTATACATTGCATTCTTATGCAAGTTCATGGCCTTACAAAGGTAGCAGACTAAACAGATCCACTCTTCAAATAAGTTAAATGTGGGGCACCTGGGTGGCTCGGTCGGTTAAGTGTCTGAAATTGGCTCAGGTCATGATCTCACAGCACATGGGTTCGAGCCCTGTGTCAGGCTCTATGCTAATAGCTCAGAGCCTAACCCCTGCTTCGGATTCTGTGTCTCCCTCTCTCTCTGCCCCTCCCCTGCTTGCACTCTGTCTGTCTCTCTCACTCTCAAAAATAAACATAAAAAAATTTTTTTAAAACCATGTAAGTTGAATATAGAATTCTTTTAATTTATAATAAAATATGCATGGTGCTGTATATAATACTGATTAGTTATGTTTCTGTAAATTAACATGCTGGTACAGCATAAAACAGTATATTTTATACTGTTTGGCCAGATTATCAGTAGAATCAGCTTTCATTTTTTCTCCTTTGTTCCTGCCATAGTTAAAAATCATGTTCAGGATTTTCTATTAGTCAGATGCTTTCCTGGCTTGTTGCATCCCTTTTGTAACAGGAAGGAGACTTTCTTAAAGGCCTTAAAGACTCTTTCTTGAAGCCCTAAGGAGGATCAAGCATGCTCAGTCATTATAGTGCAGGATCAGGAAGGAGTTTGGTCTCTAGGCCAGGGATCAAGATCATGTCCATTTGCTGGTTGAGAGAAGAAAATGGGAAAGGGAGATTGCAATAGGTTGAATCTGGCTTCGAGTTTTTCTTAGCCTGTTCCTGCTTTAACGTTTCTATGTCAAGTATAATTTAGAAAAGTCAAGAGAAGGAAGATCTAGCGTATTAATCTATATTTTAACTTTTACTCCTCTGTACTTACCAATGTTCTGAGATCCTTTCAGTATTTCGTTTCAAGGATTTCCTCTTGTTCTTTAGAGTAGGTCTGCTGGCAACAAAGTTTGTTAGTTTCTCTTTCTCTTTGAGTATCTTGGTTTCTAATTCATTCTTGAAGGATATTTTTGCTGGTTACAGGATTCTGACTTGCATTTCTTTCCTCAGCACTTGAAAAATATTGTCCTGTTTACTTCTGGATCCATAGTTTCTGATGAGAAACCTGTTGTAATACTATATTGTTTTTTGAATTCCAGCTGTAGAGACAGTTAGCTGCTTTCAAGATTTTTTTTGTCCGTTAATGTTTAGGAGTTGGATTATGATGTGTCTTGGCACATATTTTTTTTTTTTGGTCCAGTTTGGAATTCACTCTTCCTCTTGAATTTGTAGGTTTATTTCTTTAACTAAATTCTTTAAGTAGCTAAACTCTCTGGATTATCTTTTTGCCTCATATATCCCTGACTGGATGCTGGAGAATTTGGAAACATCAATGAGCACAAACAAAAAACAAACAAACAAACAAAACCCCTCAAAAAATGGCCTCAGGTATTGCTGTTTCTAGTCAAAGGATCAGAGTCTGAGTGTGCTTGGTGTATATATGATGTGCAGGGTTTTTGCTGTACTTAGTGGGAAGAGTAGAATAGTTCCTCCTATTCTGGAACCACAGTGCTAGCTTGAATGTTAATTCCTGACACCTGATGGGTAGGAATCATGTCCCTTCCTAGCTTTGTGTAGATGAGTGTTAAAAACTGTCAGAAGCCGTGAGTATTCCGAAGATGTTTAGAAGGCAGTAAAAATTAAATGGCATGAATAAAAATTTAAAAATGCTCAAAACTTTAAAAGAACTTTATCTTAAGTTTATATACATTAATTATAAAGGCATGTTATGTTAAAAATTTCAAATCTGAGGTTAGAATGAATCTGATATGAACAGAAAGACAAATTTAATTAAAAAAATTTTTTAGTCTTTATTTATTCTTGAGAAAGAGACAGGGTGTGAGCAGGGGAAGAGCATAGAGAGAGAGGGAGACACAGAATCTGAAGCAGGCTCCAGGCTCCGAGCTGTCAGTACAGAGCCCGATGTGGGGCTTGAACTAAGGAACCGTGAGATCATGACCTGAGCCGAAGTCAGACACTCAAGTGACTGAGCCATCCAGGTGCTCCTAATTATAATATCTTACATTTTTATGTGCATGACCTTATTTATGAAAATGCCTTAATCTGATAGTGTTATCTTCATTTTATAGATTGCAAAGCTAGGGTAAGAAGGTTCAGTAATATATCCAAGATAGTCACAGTCCTGCCTAAGGTAAAGCCAGAATTTGATACCTGGAGTTTTCCATTCTTACCATATATTTTGTGTATTCATAGCTCTAGGCCCTTAGGCCTCTTATTTTGTTGTGGTCCTTTCTTACCTCCATGCCTGGAATGATCTTTTAAAGGTCTTTCCTTTTGAAACTTTCACGATACCATTTGGTCCCTTTACACATTTATAAAACAAATTGCTTTGTCTTTTGTGATCCCCAAAGCAATTTTGCAAAACTGTTTTAGCATTTGTCTCATGTTATTAGGGGTATTTGGGTATATTATCCTCCACTACCACTGTGCATACATACATATTAGAACGACCCTTTACATAGTTAATGATAAACATTTAGAACTGAATTAAGGTTAAAATCTGACTCCCAGTTAGGCACATACTTTACTTTGTTACATTGCATCCTCTGAAAATAATGAACTATACAGTGTTAGGTAGGTACAAATTGCCCAAGATTTTAAGGGACCAAGCCTCTTCAACTAAACCAAAAGCCTCATTGAGCAAAGATATTTGTTTTGATGTGTTAGTGGTTTTTCTTCTTTATGAAATTCTGAAAACTTAGGCTTCACCCCAGATTAACATATAATCTTTTTTTATCTTTTGCCAAATTAACAGATTCACTTGAAAACAGTTATATTTGAGCTTGTATTCTACATGGGTCCTTGTATTATGTGAGTCCTTTACATGCATTATCTCTTAATTCTCACTACAGCTTGATGGGGGCACATACTGTAGTCACTGTACTTAAGAGGACAGTATTGGAATTTGGAGAGATTAAGTATGTGGCTGGGAGGTGGTAAATATGTGATTCAAATCTGGTTTTTGTGACTCCAGATCCAAGTCTTAACCATCTGAAGTTATAGAGATGCTGTTCGCCCATTTCTTTTTATATACATGCTTAAACACAAAGTGTTTGCTAGTTTCTTGTGTGTCCATTTTTAAAACATGAGGTAGCGGGAGAGATTTGTGGTAGGAGTAGTAAGGAGAGATGCAAGTTGTATGTCATCTCTTCCTCACTCAACCCCTTGGACTTGGTTTTAATTCCTGTGGTTAAAGAGAAGGGGCCTGAAGCTGTATGAGAGACAGACATTGTGAGGTGGTGGGCCCCAACAGAAAAGCTTTGGTGATTCAGGTGAGGGGGGTTGGCACAGAGTCAAGGAGGACTGATCCTCTGGTTCCCTTGGCTCTACTTCTGTTGTGCTCCGGCATTTCCAGGGCTGGAATCTCAGGAGCTGCGGGAGATTACGCCGTGACACTGAAGTGGTCACGAGAGCCAGTATAGACCTTCAGCTCTGTTGAGTGGCTCTGCTGTAACAGACATGGAGCAACAGGACCCAGAGCAGGAGGAGCAGAACAGGTCAACACCTTATGGGAATAGCAACTAACAGATGGGTGCTTGGGCAGCAGTGAGACATTACTCTGGGCACCTCACAAATAACTACGGGGAAAATTTAGAGTTGCTAATTTCCATCCGTCAGGCTAGTGGGAAATTTCAGCTCCCTAATTAGATCATTAAAACCAAATTTGACCCTATTTTATAGTCCCATCTGAGTGAGGTCTGGGATACATTTGATTTATATTGTTTTCAGACAAAATACAGGTGAGAAACTGTGTGCTACAAGTGCATTATCACCATGTTGCTGAAGGGGTTTGCTCTGTGAATTCCTGGACTGTATCCCTCCGCTAAACATCTCATATTTGTGTACGTTGAAAAAATGCTCAGTTCTAGCTGTATATCTTGTTTCATAATCTAGCTGTATGTTGGAAAAATTTCCTATTTGTATTTTGGTTCTAAACTCGTGTATTGACTCTATATAGTATTCTTCCTATTCTTTAATAACTTAAAAAATTACATTTTTTACTGTATAGGAAAAATATAAGCAGATTCTTAAAAACTTGGTTTTGGTCTATCCAAGCAAAGTGTACGTAGATGTTTTATAGATTGCTTTATAGTATATTTTCTTCATCTTTATTTTTAAGTTTATTTATTTTGAGAGACAGAGAGCAAGCAGGGAAGGGGCAGAGATAGGGAGAGAGAGAATCCCAAACAAGTTCTGTGCTGTTATTGCAAAGCCCGACGTAGGGCTCAAACTCACAAACCGTGAGATCATATCTTAGCCAAGATCAAGAGTCGGATGCTTAACCAACAAGCCACCCAGTATATTTTTTTCTTATTGTGTGGTTTATAGAAGTGATTTTAG
Organism: Suricata suricatta; assembly: GCF_006229205.1. Taxonomy (NCBI): domain Eukaryota; kingdom Metazoa; phylum Chordata; class Mammalia; order Carnivora; family Herpestidae; genus Suricata; species Suricata suricatta. Next base: position 79,958,953 of record NC_043705.1, on the reverse strand, counting down.
AATAATAAAGGCCACTGGGACACCTGGCTGCCTCAGTCAGTAGAGAATGCAACTCTTGATCTTGGAGTTGGGAGTTTGAGCTCCACATTGGGTAAAGAGATGACTTAAAAATAAACTTAAAAAAAAAGTCCAGGTAGAAATACAGTACCAATATATATTTAACATTTTATATGTTAAAATAGCTTATATTCTATTTTTCCAATTTCTAAGAAGATTTTCATTTTGTTTCTTAAATTTTTCTAAAGTTGTATGAAAATTTTATGTTAAAATAAGGGAATAAAGTTTAAAAAGCCTCTCCTGTGTTTTTTCCTTATTAGCATTTTTCTTCTATAAGAGTGAAAATATTGATATAGAACTTTGGAGAACGAGAAAAGTGTAAAGAAAGTTAAAATCACACTTATGTAATCCCACCCCAAAGAGGTAGTTAACATTTTATCTTTCAGTTTTTTTCTCTCCGCATATATACTTAATAGAATCATATTTCTACTAATAATTGTATATTCTACTTTTTCAATTACATTGTATTTTCCTACTTCATTAAATGTTTTAAGAAATATGATCTTTCCTGGCCACACAGCATTCTATCAAAAATATATACCATCATTCAACCATTTTAATACATTTGGGAACTTTTATCTTTTTTTACTACAGATAGTGCTGCAGTCAGTGAGCATTCTGGTCCACAAATCTGTCTGCTTCTCTGCTTAGCCTGTTGTGTAAAGGTCCCCACAGAAGTTCTTCCTGGGTTAAAATGTGTAAACATCTTTAAGACTTTTACACTGTAGTAAATAAATATATATGAAATCATCTAGCACAATACCTGGTGAATAGGCATTCAAATACTGACTATTTTTTAACAGTAGAAATTCTGCATTTTATTTGTTGTTTCATCCTCATTGATAATGGTTTTTCCAGTACCAGCCTTTCCTGGATTTTTTTAAAAAAGTAAATTGTATAGCCAAAGTGGAGCTTGAACTTGTGACCTTGAAATCAAGAATTGCATGCTCTACTTACGGGGTAACTTAGGTGCCTCTCCTGGATTTCTTTCATTCATTCATTCATTCATTCATTCATTCATTCATTCATTCATTCATGTATTCAGTAGATGTTTAGTGAGCACCTACTGTCAGGCCCTGTGCTACTGGTACATTTTAACTTGGACTTGGGGAAAGCATCATGGAAATACTTGAAAACTTCCTTGACCCTATACCTAGAGAAATGAATCAGTTCTTGACCTTGTACAACACGAGCTCTCCCCTTTCTGAGCTTCTAATGTAAAAAAATAAGTGAAACAGATTTATACAACTGACTTCTTTATTTTTTTCTGCCAGAACTGACAAAGAAAATGCCTTCTTTGCATTCATGTTACTTAGCGTAGCTTTTGTGAAGGTTAAGTGTGTGTGTACCAAGTGGACTAGGTCAAGGGTGGGTAATGGACTCACTGTCTTACTTCCAATTATTGTGGGAACCTTCTTAAATGAGGTGGGATTTCATAAGCTATTTGAAATGTAAGAAAGAACATTTAGTGAGCTATGAATGTATTTGTCTGACATGATGAAAAATGTATAACCTAATTTTAGGTTTTGTTTTTTGATGATAGGTTTTCTTGTTTAAAGAATGTTAACGTGAATATGTAAGAAATGTTCTATATTCATACATTAGGGTGTTTGTACTCTTTTTTTAAACAAGTGATTATTGTCTTTCATTTATGATTAAAACACAGATGGTTAAGGCTTTATACCTTGGTTAGATTTTATTCATCCTGGGAAGCATTTTCTCCTGTTAAAATATTAAAGCCTAATCTGAAATATTTTCACAAACACAAGTGACTTTTTGAAGGTTGTGCTCTTGCTTTTGTACATTTTCCTTTTGCATATTATATATCAGCCTCCCAGAGAGGGGTGTGTTCTTTGTCACTATAGAATATTGTACATTTAAATGGAGTCTACTTACATATTTATGAGTTAAACATATATTCTAGAAACCTTCTAGATAATCGCAGGTAAAAAATTTTGCTATTCTACTTATTACCCAATGCTTTGTATATTTAAAAGCTTGTTATAAAGCCTGATTTTGGGTGTATATGCTTTGTTGTGCCTTACAAAGTCTTTAACAATAGGAATATGCTGTCAAATCTGAGTGCTCAGAGTAAAATAATTTGTCAAGTTAGAACACTAATAATTGAATCAGTGTACCCTAACAAAATAAAGTTATTTGGATTATTTCCTTTTATTACTTATTTAAAATGTATTAAAATACAGATAAACCTATTGTGTACGGTTAAACTTGTTATTCATATTTTACCACCCTAAAGACTCATTTAACTTGTGTTTTTTCCCCTCGACACAAAACTTCATCCTGGTGGACATGTATAGAGTAGAACAGTTTATGTATTGGTATTTCTATTTACAATGACTTGGTGGTGGATAGGTGGGACATTATAAAAGAGATTTCATTAAGCGCTGATTTACATTCTATCAAGTATAATGATAGGAATAAAAGTTAACAGTACAGTAATGTTCCATCTCCAAGGAATTGGGAAAAGGAAATGTATACATTGAGTAGTGGCTAGCTTTAATTGAGCACTTTGCACGGTAGGTGTGTAGCACATAGATTCTCTTAGAATGCTCATAAGAATTCCATTAAGTTCCTATCTTATTTTCACACTTTTTGGATAATAAGTAACTTCCCTAAAGTCACATAGCTAGAGGGAGGTGGAGCTGGATTGCAACCCAGCCAGTATGGGTTCAGTGATTACTTAGCCACATAATACTGATATTTTTTTTGAGATAAATAAAAAAATGTAATATCACTGATTTGAAATTAATACAATAATTATATTTAAAATGCTTTCACTTCATATTATGACCAGCCACTTATGAAAATGTATGACAGTGGGCATAAGAGATTCAGAAAAAAACATGAGGAAAAGAAAAGGAAAGACCCAGAGAAAAGAGGTGAGGTGGTGAGGTGACCAGTGGAAAAGGGAGAGGACAACGAAGGGCTTGCAGAGGAAGAGGGATTCTGACAGAGGTTGAGGAAGGAAGCAGAGAATGCCTAGTTACATAGGTAGGGAAAGAACCAGAGACAGTTTGGAAGTCTAAGTGAAATATTTTTATCATGTCTGGCTTTTCTCTTGCTTTGTGAATTTTAGCACGCCTTTTGGAATACTAACTAACTTTCCTGCTATTCACAGTTCTTTTATTCTTCTTTCTGTGTTAGCCTTTGGGACTTAATTTCATTTCATCCTTTATGATGAAACTTCATTCAAAGTTGGATGATTCAGAATTCAAGTTGTATATATTACTTCTATTTTTTCCTATTTTCTTACATAACACGTGACACACATATGCATAATGAATTTTGGTAAGTGATCTGTCTGATGGATTTAATTTAGTCTTCAATCATACTCTTCTGAATTTCTCTTTTCTACTTTTTGAAATGAATTCTCAAACTAACCATATCTGTTAATTTAAAGGTTTTATTTAGAAATGAAATAAAGTTTGACAGAATGGAAGAGAATTAAAACTTTTTTTTTGGTGATATGACCAAAGAATTCATTATATGTTTATGAGACAACTACTTTATTTTCAGTTATGTGTACTTATTATTAAATTGATTCCAAATTTAGTGCTCAAATAGATTATTTGGTTTTATTTTAAGTACCTTATTGATTATTTTGTAATGAAAAAGAGCATTGGGCTCATATGTAAACTCATATAGGTTACTTTAACCTATCTATCTCTTTATTTATAAACTGGAAGTCACACCCGCCTGTTTATCTTACTGGGTGAGCGTACATATGTGTATGTGTTCTAGAAAATACTTTGTAAGTATTGTTGCTAAGTATACCTATGGTTGTTATATTAGTAGATTGCTTTTCGATTCTACTTTCCATTAATTAAAAGATGAGCAGATATAGAATAGACTCATTTTTCTGTTTCATTTAGATTATCCAATTATTGACTTTCAATAAACTAAAGCAGTATTAGTCAAAGAAACTTGGTCAGCAAATTGCAAGGAAGTGGTTAAGTCATATCCAGCCTATCATAGATCTTTTTAATAGGGACAAATATCTATGCCATTAGTTCTGGACCAATGTCTTTCCCTTTCACAATATTTTTAATGCATAACTTATAAATCTCTTTATCAGCCAATCTGACTTTTCCAAACCCAGACTAACATTAAGCAAGACAAAATGAGCAAAAATCAGGGAAGGTCAAATAAGCAATCAAATGATCAGATTCTCATTGGACACTAATGGAATTTTAGACTTTTAGAAAATGATTAGTTATGAATTTCAATGCCCTGTTGACAAAGGGTCAGTTTTTGTAAAATTATGGTAAAATCTTAATGAGATTTTTAAATCACTGTGTTGGAATATTATCTCCATAAAAGCTATACATAGTTCATATTAAGTCTTACATGAACATTTCTGCTGAAAAGATAATGGTATTATGGTTATGATTTTTAAAAGAGCCTTATCTTTTAGAAATCTTTTGAAATATTTGCTGATAAATGTGATATTTTAGAAGTGGATGGGGCTATTGATAAAACAAGGTTGGACATGAATTAGCAATTATTGAAACTAGATGATTGGCAAATGGAGATTTATTTTACTATTTTGTTTACTATTGTATATTTTCAAAATTTTTTAATAATAAAAAGCTGACAAAGGGGGATGGGCAAAATAGTTGAAGGAAATTAAGGGGTACAAATTTCCAGTTATAAAGTAACTAGGTTACAAAGATGAAAAGTACAGCATAGGGAATATAGTAATAATATTGCTATAATGTGGTATGGTGACAGATGGTGACTACATGTATCATGGTGAGCATTGAGTGGCATATAGAATTGCTGAATCACTATGCTGTACACTTGGAACTTATATAACATTGTATGTCAACTATATTTCAATAATGAACCTAAAATTAAATTTTGGTACTTTGTGTTTCTGATAGACTTAATGAAATAATTGTATTATGCTAATTTAAAGTCAAAGTTGTATTAGCAAATGTGAGGTCATCAAAATTCCTTGTTTTTTTTTCATAACATATAAAATCAGGGGCTCCTGTCTGGCTCGGTTGGTAGAGCATGCAACTCTTGATCTCATGGTTGTGAGTTCAAGCCCCACAGAGATTACTTAAAACTAAAATTTAAAAAAGTTTTTTTAATAGCTCTCTACTAAAAAGATATCATGCATGTAATTAAGACTTAGCTTAAGGTGTCTGGGAAAAATCTTATTTGTAATAAGTATTATTTTAGTTGTATTTTTGGTTCTTTTCAATGTGAACTACTTAAGAATGGCATATATAGAAAACAATAATTCAATGACTATATTAATATAGTGAACACATTTGTAACAAATTTTTAACATTTGTCCTTCTCACTAAATCGTAAGCTTCATAAAGTCAGTCTGTATGTCTTAATCATTGTGTGGAACACAGTATGTAGAATATAACATGTGCTCAGTAAATACTGTTTTGTAATTATGGCTTAAGAGAAAACCATGTTTAAATAATCTGCCTTTAGTTTTCTTTTAAAAATGTATTAAAGATAAAATTATTATTAAATGAAAAGCCCAGTGATGGTCATACTGAAATGATTTGTAAAGTCTAAGTGTTTGCCTCATAATTAAGTATTTCCTTTTATATGGCAAGGCCTCTTACAGCCTTTAATGAATCCCTCTGTTAGTCAGTATGTGTCAGCCCTATATTTCATATATTGCCTATAGGATAGAGTCCCGCAATATCAAGTCATAACCATTCTGTCTGGCTTTCAGCCCTCTGTAATCTGGTTACGTCTTCAATCATGGTTTCAGGTCTAATCAGAGGCCTTGGGAAACTGAACTCAACTAAATTGGGATTAGTGTACAGACTGAAATATTTCCAGGAATCTTTCTGGTATTTGTGGGAGCTAGACCTGTTTTTATTCCAGACTGTAGCTTCTGTTCTTAGAGGCAGGGACTGTACCTTATCTTCATACTGCATTATACTTAACATGCAGTGATATGGCTGTAATAGGTACTCAAATATTTGGTGATAAAGGGACTTAAGAAACTGAGTGACCCTGAGTGAAATAAGCCCCTCCTTAAATACCTTGTAAATGTGTCTATTTTATTTCTAAAGATATTGCTGATTTAGTAGACTGGGATGGTCATTTACTACTGGGGTCACTTCTCTTCTGCTTTCTTAAACTTAAAATTCATTCAAATGGTTATAATACCAAATGGTTATTATTCAGACAACCCAAACCCTGTTCCACCTGGCTTTTGCCCAGAATCCATATGGCTTTTCTTATCTGGTGAATATTGCTAAACTGGAACATATGAGAATGTTTTGCCCTTTACAATGCTCAGTTAGAACCCAACCAAAGCAGATTGCTCTGTGCTGGCTTTATTTTGCATTCAGAAGATGAGGGCACCCCACAGGCCCACTGGCCACTCTGGCTGTAAGAGATGAAAAATATAAAGGTTAGCATTCCTCCTGAAAAATTCCCCAGGAAGTAGATTCACTATGCCCTTGATCCTTGTTATTCTTTTTTCCTGGAGGTAGATAGAAGGACTTGAATTGGTTCTGAGGTCTTGAATAAGATTAGATAGTCATGCCGATAATTTCTCTCATTAGTTTTCCTGTCCATTCCAGAATGGTGCTGCTGTTGCTTTCTTTGAAAATCCTGCCCTTAGCTTCATGAAGCCATCTGTCTCATCCTTAGACACTTGGAACAAATAAGACCAACAATTCACATTTTCTTGGCATTAGAAGGATTTGTTTTTTAGTACTGAGCCAACAAGCCATTAACGGTACATCAAAACAGTACTTCACTTATCATTCATTTTCACTTTTGGAACTTCTGTTGTGTGCCAGGACCCGTGCCCAGCACTGAGGATACTGCTGAGAATGGGATAGATGGGGACACCATCACCGTGAAAAGGAGAAGGAATGGTAGGATGAAAGGAGATAGAAGAGACAGGGAGGAGGCAGATCATTATGGCTTTCTAGGTTATAGAAGGAGTTTTGGATCTAATTTTTAGAGAAATTGGTACCAATGGAGGATTTTGAATAGCAGACTGACATCTGATTTTTAAAATCACTTTTTTTGTGTGTGAAAGATCACTGTGGCTTGATGGGTGGAAAACAGACAGGTGGAATCAAGGGCAGACAGAAAGAGGTCCAGTGGGCAGGATATTGAAAACATGCAGGAAAAGGCTGACACATCTTGGACACCATAGTGGTCTATTGTGTCAGTAGAGGTGGCAAAGAAATAACGCCAAAGTGTACCCAAGGCCATCTTAAGCACTAATATTTGAAAGGTGTAATTAGCTGTGGTTGTTAGACTTAGTAATAGGATTGTTTTTGTTTTGTCATTTGCAATGACATAGATGGAGCTAGAGAGTATTATACTAAAGACAGAGAAAGACAAATACCTAATGGTTTCACTCAGATGCAGAATTAAAGAAACAATCAATCAAGGGTGCCAGTGTGGCTCAGTTGGTTAAGCCTCCAACTTTGGCTCAGATCATGATCTCACAGTTCGAGGGTTGGAGCCCCATGACTGGCTCTGTGCTGACAGCTCAGAACCTGGAGCCTGCCTCCCTCCCTCCCTCTCTCTGTCTCTCCCCCATCTCAAAAATAAATAAACATTAAAAAAATTAAAAAAATAAAACTAAAAGAAATAATCAGGTAGAAAAGAAGGGGGAAAGGAGAGAGAGAGAGAGAGAGAGAGAGAGAGAGAGAGAGAGAGAGAGAGAGAGAGAGAGAGAGAGAGAGAAACCAAGGAACAGATTCTTAGCTAAAGAGAACAAAATAATTACCAGAGGGGAAGAGGGGGGAATTTAAATAGGTGTGCATTTGTCATAACAAGCATCAGGTGTTATATGTAAGTGTTGAATTACTAAAGTGTACATCTGAAACTAATATTATATTGTATGTGAACTAACTGGAATTTAAATACAATTTTTTTTAAAAGACCACAAAAAATAGAGCTGTTTCTGGATGAATTCCATAAGAATCAAGGAAACTTCTTAAAAGTATGTATTTCTGGGTCCTGGATTAGTAGGTTTGGGGGTGAAGTCTAAAAAAACATTATTTTAAAGTTTTCTGAGCAAGCCCAAGAAATAGTTTAATAATATTTAGTAGTACATGAGTATATGTTCTATAATGCCAGCAGTATAAACGTGTCGAAAGGTTGCTCTACCTTTTTAGAGTTAATACTACAAAATCCTTTTGTTCCCAGATATGCTAGCGATAATTCCCCAAAGTTAATCTGTCAGCACAGATACAAAACCCCTTTCATTGAATCTGTCTTATAGATCTCTCCTCCCAAGTTCCAAGAAAACTTTCAAGTGTTAAAATAAGAATAAATAGCATCTAAAAATAAGATAAAAATGGAGAGACAAACCATAAGACTGTTAAGTACATAGAGCAAACTGAAGGTTGCTGGTGGGGTGTTGGATAGGGGAGATGGGCTAATGGGTGACAGGCATTAGGGAGGGCACTTGGGATGAGCACTGGGTGTTATGTGTAAATGACGAATCACTAAGTTCTATTCCTGAAGTCCTTACTACACTGTATCTTACCCTGTCACTCTACTTCTTTGGGACTGAAGGAAAAGCCTTGGCTTTGCTCTTGCATTTGAGTGAGATTAGCGCCACGAAATGAATCAAAGACACCCCTTACCACGAATGCTTTTGCTCATTGCAGCACTAAGTGGACCTGCATCCTCTTTATGCAGAAGTAGAAGTGTAGATTGGCTTTTAGAATGCCAGTTTAGGGATATGGTCCTAGTTTGTATAAGGTCAGGAGCACGTGTCTCAAAACCTAAAACACTAAAGTGTAAGCCCCACTTTGCCACCTTCTAGCTGTGTAATTATGGGGAATCAGTCTCTAATAGGCTTATGTTAGGGACCTGTGAAATGGAAATAATGATGCCTCTTAAAGCTCTTATGAAGATCCTAGATGAAGCAGAGAGAGGACTTAGCTTGGCATACAGTAATTACTTAGTAAATATGGCCATTTTTATTATCTAGCTGTTTTATTACCTACTCCCTCTTCAGCGCTTTGGCTGCTAGTAACCCTAATCTTGGCTTAGTGTCAGCTGTGCCAGGAGATTGAATACACAGTCCAAAAGTATATTTATAAATATTAAAGCAAAGTTAGTTACCCTGTACTATTCATCTGCTCTTTCTCCTCCAGCCAAGAGGTTTTTTTTTGGGTCACATATGGCTGTTTCCACCACAGTGGCTATTATACTTTCCCTGTATTAGAATTTTATAGGCCAATTATTTTTAAAAAATTTTTTTAAATATTTATTTTTGAGAGAGAAAGAACGAGAACATGAGTGAGAGAGGGGCAGAGAGAGAGGGAGACATACAATCCGAAGCAGGCTCCAGGTTCTGAGCTGTCAGCACAGAGCCCAATGTGGGGCTCGAACTCACCAGCTGTAAGATCATGATCTGAGAGGAAGTCATACTCTTAACTGACTGAACCACCCAGGAGCTCCATAAGCCAGTTATTTCTACCTCCTGGAGATGTTTCACGCTTGTCTCCACAGTTAGATCTCACAAGAAAGATACCTGATTGAGTGTAGCTCCCAAGAGTTTATGAGAACCAACATCCTCTTCCTTTGTCCCTTTGTCCCCTGCATTTTTTAAATTTACTTCTAGGTTAGCCACTGGAGAAGGTCCTCTTAAGATTCACAAACTAAGGGATACCTGAGTGGATCATTCAGTTAAGCATCTGCCTCTTGATTTCATCTCGTGATTTGAGTCCCTCATTGGGCTCTGTGCTGACAGTGTGGAGCCTGCTTGGGATTCTGTCTCCCACTCTGTGGTCCTCCCCAACTTGTGCTCTCTCTCTCTCTCTCTCTCTCTCTCTCAAAATAAATAACTTCAAAAAAAACCTTAAAGATTCACAAACTGCAGCTCTACAGAATCTTTGTGCATATTTGTATTATTCAGGCTTTTCATGGTTCTCTCAACTCTGAAGACATACAGACACTCCTTACCATCAAAAATTTTTCTTATTGTAACACTAAATGCACCTGCATCCTCTTTATACGGATATAAAAGTATATTGGCTTTTACAATGCCATTTTAGGGATATGGTCCTTCTCTGCCTCTGACATATGAAGAGATCATGCTATTGAATCTGAGGCTCATCTTCCTCTTTCTGTCTATCATAGCTTTGATTTAAAGATTAAAATCCACTTTGCAAGCTGATCTCATTCTCTCCTTATTTTTTGATGCTTGTTTGCAAAACCTGAACTTCATTTCTGTTTGCTGCCTGGTTTTCCCAGTCTCTTAGTGAGTGTGATCCTTCAAGCCAACCATTCCAGGTTGGAGCTCTTTAATATTCCTGCATTAATAAAAGAAAGGAAAGAACCCTATGGCCCTCTCAATAGATGCAGAAAAAGCATTTGACAAAATACAGCATCCATTTTTGATAAAAACCCACAACTAAGTAGGGATAGATGGATATACCTCAACATCATAAAGGCTGTATATGAAGACCTACAGCTAATACCATCCTCAGTGGGGAAAACCTGAGATCTTTTCCCCTAAGGTCAGGAACATGACAGGATGTCCTCTCTCACCACTGTTGTTCAACATTGTACTGAAAGTCCTAGCCTCAGCAATCAGACAACAAGAAGAAATAAAAGGCATCCAAATTGGCAAGGAAGAAATCAAACGTCCACTCTTAGCAGTTGACATGATACTCTATGTGGAAAACCCAAAAGACTCCACCCAAAAATTGCTGGACTGGTAACAGGAATTCAGCAAAGTCACAGGATGTAAAATCAACATATAGAAATCTGTGGCATTTCTATACACCAAGAATGAAGCAGAAGAAAGAGTAATCAAGGAATCGACTCCAATGACAATTGCACCCAAACCATAAGATACTTAGGAATAAACCTAACCAAAGAGGTAAAAGATCTGTACTCTGGAAACCATAGTATGTAGTTTTTTAAACAAAGGGTGGTAAGACAGTTGGATATTTATATGTAAAACAGTGAACATTCACCTTACTTTGCACTATTCACAAAAATTAACTCCTAGAGCACCATAGACCTAAAGGTTAGAGCTAAGACCACCAGGAAGAAAATGAAAAGACAAAGCATAGAATAGAAGAAAATATTTATGAAACAAATATCTGATAAAGGACTTGTATTTGGAGTATATAAAGAGCTCTTAAACTTAATAAGACAACAGCCCAGTTCTTAAAATGTGTAAAAAAAAATGAAACTTACATTACTCAGCAATTCTACTTCTAAATATTTATCTAAGAGAAATGATGATATACGTCCATACAAAGTATTGTATGTGAAGGATCACAGCATGATTATTCGTCAAAACCCTATTTGGAGACCATTCAAATATTTATCATCTGGTGAATAGATAAGCAAAAAGTAGTCTAGTTATACAGTGGAATTCTGCTCGGGAATAAAATGAGCCAATGACTGATACATGTAGCAAGGGTGAACCTCCAAAACATTATGCCAGCTAAAGAAGCTAGAAACCAAAGACCGCTTATGGTATAAGTGTTTATATGGAATTTCAAGAAAAGACAAAACTACAGAGATAGAAAGCAAGACCAATGGTTGTTTAAGGGTGGGAACTGTGATTGACTGCATATGGGCAAAGGGATGAAGGGAATTTTGGGGGCAGTGACGTCTGGGTGGCCAGTTGGTTAAGCATCCCACTCTTGGTTTCGGTGCAGGTCATGATCTCGAGATTTTGAGAATTTAAGCCCCTTGTCATGCTGGCAGCAGAAGCCTGCTTGGATTCTCTTTCTCTCTCTTTCTCTCTGCCCCTCCCCCACCTGTGCTGTCTCTCTTCCAAAGTAAATAAACCTAAAAAAAATTTTTTAAACCGCACTGTGGTGATGGTTGCACCACACTGTGTGAGCTTACTAAGTCTCATTGAACTATATCATAAAATGAGTGAATTTTGTGGTATATAAACTATACCCCAATAAAGCTATTTTAATAATTCTTTATAGCACTTGGGTTATGAGATAGCTACCAGTTTTTGCTTCCTCTCTCCCCAAGAAGATGATATAGTCCCTTGTCCCTTCAGTAGTATTTCTCAAGCTTTAAGGTACATGCTAATCACCTGGCAGGGGGAGGGGACATGTACTTGGCTCTGTTGGCAAAGCATGAGAGTCGATCTTCAGATTGTGATTTTGAGCCCCACAATGGGTTTAGAGATTATTTAAATAAATAAATAGTAAACAACAACAACAACAAGGAATCACCTGGAGATCTTACTAAAATGTAGATTTTGATTTAGTAGGTCTGTGGTGGGGTCTGAGATTTTGCATTTTCAATAAGCTCCAAGTTGATGCCAGTGCTCTTGGTCACATTTTGAATCAGAGGCCTTCAAACTTGTTCATAACACAGGCTGCACATTAGACTCTCTTGCGGGGAGCTTTTAGAATAAAATTGATGCAGATCTCCACCAGAAATTAAATCAGGAAGCTCTTTAGGTGATTCTGATGTGCAGTCAGGCTGAGAACCTTAACAAAATGGGATTCTTCTTACCATAATGGGTCAGTAATAAACTTCTACCAATGTCTCCCTCACTCTCATCCCTCAGTTTAGCCCAAAACTTAGAGCCTCCAAAATATGATCAGAATTTCTTGGAATAAGTATGAAGTAAGCCAGCAGACTTTGACTGCAATTTTTTTTGAATTACTTTTTTTACACATGTCAACCCCTCAGTCATGGCTAAGAACTAGAATACAGAAGAAAGGGGAGCCTGGGATGATTATGATAATAATAGCTAAAATGTATTAAGCAATTACAATGGACCATGCCCTGTTCAGAACATTTTATATTCATTATCTACCATCATATTTTACCCTGTCAGTTAGGTACTGTTATTTTCTTTGTGTTATAGAAGGAACAAAGTATAGAGACATGAAATGATTTCCTTAAAATCACACAGCTAATAAGTAATCCACCTGGGATTTGAAAAGAGGTAGTCGGACTACAGGGCCCCAGGGAAGCTGATACTCACCAGTACCTGCTGCTTGCAGTCTATACTTGTTTCTGCCAGATATTTAACCCCAGATTTCTAATATATCTTATGTCCTTGGGAATGGAGCAAGACCCCACCCAATCTTCAAGCTCCTTTATTAGTCTCCTAAAACACACCCAAGTGTACTAAGAGTGTCTCTATACCCCAAGGACTTACTCGGGTCTCGCTTGACTTATAGGACTCTGTTGATCCTGGAGGTTTCTCTGAGCTCTCTTGTTCTGATTGCTTGAGCTGAACAAGGAAGAACCGCAAACCAAATTTTTAATGCCCTTTTTTCTTGTCTCTGCAAGATTTAACACCTTGGACCTGAGCTTTTTTGTGTCCTTAATCCTTATCTGAGTTCCTCTTCCCTCCTTGAAGATGGAGGTAGGAAGGGCTAGATGTTAGAGTGAGATTGGGCAGGGTATTTAACCACCTGACCATATGTATTTAACCTCTGTTAACCCCTACCCTCTTTTTAAAAGATAGAAATTGGTTTCCATTGAGGCTTCAGGCGATTTTAGTGCTTGAAATATTCTTTGTTAACATAATGTTTTTTTATAAAGCTGAGTGTCAAGAAGGCCCATTTTTAATTTATCAATGGCACCCTTAGTCTTAGTATGCTAAAGCATACTTTACTTTTGAGGGCAGAATTAATCTTTTATCAGATGTGCCATGGATGCTGTTGGTTTCATTATTTTAGGAAAATGTTCTTGTGATTGTTTTAGAATTAATGCTACCCACATACCTTTATTTTCCAATATCTATTCAGAATAGTTAAGGAAGATACAAAGAGTTACCCATATTAAAGCTAATGCAAAAGACATTTGTCACTGCTGTTTGAAAAAACTAACAAAGGTGTTTAACTTATTGATTTCATCTTGACTGTGAGGAAAATGAATCTGAAATTAAGCCTATGGTAGAGAATATTTGGACCTTCTTTTATAACTACCACTTTGTAGAACAGTGAAGACAATTTTAATACAATTACCAGAGGATAATTTAATACATTGAAATTTTCTGGAGGTGTGGGGAGACAAAAAAGGAATTTCACTCTGCCCTTTGTTTAAAGCAGGGCCAGGTGGAAATGTCAAAAGCTGTCAAGGTAACTTCTTGGCAGCACTTGGGCTTCAAGCTTTTACATGCCTAGGAGTCAGGGGCTTATTAAAAATATGGATTCTTGAGCTTCACCCTTTTTGGCTCTGAATATTTAATGGACTCCTCAGGGAATTCTAATATGTATTACATTAGTCAGGGTTCTCTGGAGAAACAGAATCCGTATGAGTGTGTGTATGTTTCTATAAAGAGATTATTGTAAGGAATTGGCTCACACATTTATGGAAGTCAAGAAGTTCCAAAACCTGAGGTCTCAATGTGGAGACACAGGAAAGCTGATGATATAGTTCTAATCTGAGTCCAAAGGCATAAGAACGAGTAGAGCCAGCAGTGTAAATTCTAGTCCAAGTCTGAGTCTGAAGGTCGGAGACTGATGTCTGAGCTTGAAGATAACCAGGTAGAGAGAGAGAGAGTGAGAGAGAGAACAAAAGAGCAAGAGCAAGAGAGAGTGAGCCAAGTCTTTCTTACTCAGCTTTTTTGTTCCATTCAGAACTCCATTGGGTTAGATGAGGCTTACTCATGTTGGGGAGGACACTCTGCTTTATTCAGTTCACCATTTCAGATATTAATCTCATCAGAAATATCCTCACAGACATACCCAGAACACTGTTTAACCAACTGTTTTGGCACTCCATGGTATAGTCAGGTTGGCACATAAAATTAACCATCACACAAGCCAAATCTAAAGAATTTGAAGCAGTGAGGGGCAAAGTCAGATTCCTTGGAAGAAACACTTGAAGGTAGAAATCTTATAAAGAGACAACTTTTGGATTTTAGGAACCAGTTATGCAATTTCCATTATAAAAAATGTTCAGCCTAGGCAGATCCATAGAGATGGAAAGTTGCCAGGAGTTGAGGGCAAGGGATGGAATAGGGGAGTGACTGCTAATGCACATGGCTTTTGGTGGTGATAAGCATGCTCTAGAGTTAGATGGTTGTACAATTGTGAAAATGCTAAAAACCACTGACCTGTACCCTTTGAAAGGGTGACTTCTATAGTCTGTGGATTATATGTTGATAGAAAAAATATATTTTGAGAGACATTGTTAGGAAGAAGTGGTGGTGGAGACTGTCAACATCTTGGGTGCCTGGCTGGCTCAGTCAGAGAGCATGTGCCTCTTGATCTTGGGGTTGTGAATTTGGGTCCCATATTGGGTGTAGAGATTGCTTAATAAAGAAATAATGTTAAAAAAACCCACAGGAGATATTGCTGTGAGTTTGTACACAGATTCAAATGATCCAATGGAAAGGGAAATAGTAATGACTCGAGGTAGGGCAGAGGGAATTTTCAGGAGCCAATTCCTTAAACTTGCTGGAATGCCACCTTGAGTAACTCTCTTCATGTCCCTTCCCTAGGTAACAGATCAATCAGTGAAAGCATTTGCTGAGCATTGTCCTGAACTCCAGTACGTTGGCTTCATGGGTTGTTCAGTTACTTCTAAAGGAGTCATTCACCTAACCAAGGTAGGTACTGTGGCTGTGTCTCCTGAGCCTTTCTGTCATTCGTATCAGTACCCTAACATTGGTAAATATACTTGAGTGAGGAATAGTCAGACCATTACAGAAGTGTACTAGGATTGGGGTACGTGGGTCGCTCAGTCAGTTAAGCATCCGACTTCAGCTCAGGTCATGATCTCACAGTTCATGAGTTTGAGCCCTGCATCAGGCTCTATGCTGACAGCTCAGAGCCTGGAGCCTGCTTCAGATTCTGTGTCTCTCACTGCCCCTCCCCTGCTCACACTCTGAGTGCTTCTCTCTCTCTCAAAAATAAACATTAAAAAAAGTGTACTAAGATTTGATAGTTAAAATCAGTTTGAAGCTACAATACAAAATGTATCTTTTCTTAAATAGGACATTCATTTGAACAAGAAAGTGTACTTTTTTTTTTTTTGCTTTTTCACTGCTAATGACTATGAAGTAATTATACACATTAAAGAAATTGATCTATATAACACAAATTATTTAAATGTTAATTTGTTGCATCTGGCTTTTAAGAAGTACATATGAGGGGCGCCTGGGTGGCTCAGTCGGTTGAGCGTCCAGCTTCAGCTCAGGTCATGATCTCACAGTTCGTGGGTTCAAGCCCTGCATCAGGCTCTGTGCTGACAGCTAGCTCAGAGCCTGGAGCCTGTTTTGTATTCTGTGTCTCCCTCTCTCTCTGACCCTCCCCTGCTCGTGCTGTCTCTTGCTGTCTCTCAAAAATAAATAAAAAACATTAAGAAAATTAAAAAATAAAAAGTTACAAAAAGAAGTACATATAGCTCTGCATATAATTAAGCTGAAAATGTAGGTGAAAAGAGAGGTCAATTCATGTCAAAAATTAACCTTCTAATTCAGAGAGTTCACTTTTATACCAAATATATAAAATCTCATATTTTGGCAATGATGAAAATGCCAGTTCCTTTGTAATCTCTCAGTTATGTGTCATCTTTACTCCAGAATTTTAAAACAGGAACTAATTCTTACATGTATGTAATGGAAAATGGATGACTATAAAATTTACCTGTGTATTATCTAAAATTTGGCATTGGATAGATTTTAACTGTATTGTATTGTACTTAGGAGAATGGGTGTGAGTCCTTGCTGGTCCCACTTTGTAGCTGAGTAACCTTTTCATGTATCTCTCCTTCATTTCACTACTCTTAGGAAACTGGTGTGTTAGCAACAATGTTGAAATAAAATGGGTGAGATCCCAGGTCTTTTAGGGCTTGGTCTCTTCAGGTCTTTATAAACTTACAGTTCAGAAGGAAATAAACTATTTCTTTTCTTTCTGGGAAGAGAGCATTTGATAATGAATTACATAGGACGATGGCAATAAGGCACAGGGGATAGGTGCCCTGGCTCTGTAGTTAGCTCGAGTTTGAATCTTGGCTCTGGCACTTCATAGCTGAGTAGACAAATAGTTTTCAGGGTAGTAATTGAATTAGTATATGCAAGGTGTTTGCCTCAGTATCGAGATTGCAGTAAATGCTAAGTTTATGTTACTCCTAAAATTAAAATTGATTTTGTTATATCTAAGTTGCTTGAAAATCACAACAAACTTTGAGAAACGAATATCAAATCACTGTTTTGGTCTGCTGTGTCTGAAACAGATTCTGTGATTGTCCCGTGTCTTAAATGACTGATAATTGACCAACTTTAATTGTATTGTGAGGATCGGAGCTTAGAGCTAGTGGGGAGGAAAACACATCATTCTCCATTACCGCTCTATCGGCATATCTTAGTGCAACCAAGACCATACGTAACCATAATTTTTATTCATTTCCTGTAACCTTGGCCTGAACATCTTGGTGGATGAATGTTTTTCTAGTCACATCTAATGTTGTTTATAGTGTAGAGTAGAAATGCCTTTGGATGAACAGATTGTGCACAACAAGTGTTAGAATGACCATATGTGGGATTTTTATGATCACTCGAAATTGTACTCATTAAAGACAAAACAAGACTTATTAGATCAGTAAGTGCTTCCCTGAGCATTTTGAGATGGCCAAAAATTATGGTACACTGGTACTTAAAAGATCAGAATCACTCTCGGTGACAAAATAGCAGCTATCGCAAATAGCAAATGTCTGCGTTGGAAGGCTGAATTTGCTGAGAATGTTCTTCTGATGATTATAGGACAGAATTGGTGGTTTGGACTGTCAGTAGTTCAAATCTACTGGATTAATATCAAAGCCAGTCCACAAACTTTCGAGGATCATCTTTGTTGCTCAACAAAGTCTTTTGCTCTGATGAGAAGACTGATTGGTGGTATAATATTGCTTAATTTCCTGGATTCAAGTAAAGGCAAGACAGCATTATAAGCATGCATACACTTTCTAAAGCTGTAAGGGCAGAGCTCAGGTTTTAATAAAATAAAAGCTTTAGGGTTAAAATATTTGCATTCTGAGAGTTTTCATACTCAGACATTACACAAAATGTAATTTACATTCACAAAATGTTTATAAGTATATAAATGCTCTGAGGAAGTTGTGTTACCCTTATTATCATTGTGGGGTGTAATTTTTAAGTTAATGATTAGAGAGATGTGAGATACAGAGTGTTAAGAGCTATTGGTCTAAATATGTTTAAGATTATATGGTTTAGAAATTTCTTTCCAATATATTACTTTTCTAAGTCTCTGGCTCTCAGTTTGCTAAAAGAGGCAAATGGCATAAAATCTCCATGCTTTAGTTTCCTGTCTGTGAAGAGATGTGTTTAAATTAGATGATCTATCTCTAGAGTTTTTTGTACCCAGAAGATATGCATTTAAAAGTTATTGACCTATGGGGCACATGGGTGGCTTAGTCAGTTAAGTGTCAGGTTGATTTTGGTCAGGTCATGATCTCATGGTTCTTGAGATTGAGCCCTGTATCAGGTACTGTGCTGGGAGTGCAGAGTCTGCTTGGGATTCTCTCTCCCTTTCTCTCTGCTTCCCTGTTTCCTGAGCACATGCTTGTTCTTTCTCTCTCTCTCAAAATAAATACATTTAAAAACAGGATCATTGACTTAGAAGGGACTATGAGGAGGTCTTCCTGAAACTGAGAAACCAAATTAGTAATTTAGAAAGGAAAATTGGGGTTTTGTTATACCAAGGGTAAGAAGACAAAGATTCAGAATAGGTGGAAAAATACTGATATCCTATTACTGTGGTTCATTGGGCTCAATTTTATATTGATGCTCTCAGCCTTGGCTAGACTGTTACTCATTTTGCAATATTTATTGATGAAACATCCTTAGTCTTCAGATAAATTCCAATATCAAACCCTCTTAGAGTAGGAGCCTCCTTCTAGGCTCCTCTGACTGTAAGTTAGAGTCCAGAAATAGCTAAGACTGAATGCAGCCAAGTTGAGAAGATAAAGTCCAGTTCACTAGGCTGTGTTTGGAGACATTGAGACCCATATTTAGGAAGCAATACTAACAACCTTTGAGGTCTCCATTTAACAGTTGAGAATGTTAGTGACTTGTATGTGACAGAATTGAGTCTTCTCTGACACAGGTGTGCCTGCTCTTTTACTGCAAGTCGTCCTGTTTATAAATATAAAATATTTCTACTCTATCTCCCTTCTACTTCTTAAAAACAGATTTAGCAAATGCAAATATGTATTTAACCATGAGTATCTAGATGGTGGTGCCTAAGTATCATTTGCCACTGAATGAACTAGTAGAAACATGTCAAAAGGACCCAAAGTGAACATGAGATGGTTCCCACTGGTCTACGTTGCCAGACTTTGAGCATCAAAAAGGAAAGTGGCTGCAACGGGTTAAAGAAAACCAAATGTACAAAAATTTTGAATTCATAATGATATTTAATGAATGAAATAAAATTTCCTTTTCTAGCTAAGATGGAGTAATGGGGACCAGATTTACTCTTTTCACTGAAAATATCCCCCCAAACCAGGCAAAATATATGAAAAGTAGTCTTCAAGATACTGACTATGAGGTAACTGAGGACGGTCATCGCTGAAATATGAGAAGCAAGAGGAGCCCTCTGATTGCCTCCATCTGATCCATTGAAAGGGTTTGTAGCTCACAGCACAAGGATGGGCAAACCAGACAACGCTCAGCGGTAACACCCTGAGTTAAGACAAAACAGCAAGTCCACGGAGACCAAGGCAGCCAGAGTTCAGAGGACTGACTACCAGAGTGGAGAGAACTCCATAGAGAACTCGTAGGGAATCCCAGAGGTCTGAGGGATGATCTCCTTTGCACACCCCATCCTAAATAACCCATGAGTACTGAAGAAATCAAAAGAGAAATCAGCAACTATTTTTAACTGAATAAGAATGAAAACACAACACTCATGATTTAGTGTGATCCTGATAAATTACCCTTTCAGTAAAATTGATAGCACTAAACACCTATATAAGAAAAAAAGGAAGATTTAGTGACCTTCTACCTTATGAACTTTTATCTTATTGAAACTTAAAGAAGAAGAACAAATTAAACTCAAAGTAAGCAGAGGAAAGGAAATAGTAAGGAGCAAAGTGGAAGTCAATGAAGTGGAAAACAAAAAGAAAAATTACTAAAACCAAAAGCTGATGCTGTGATAAAATAGCTGAAATTCATAAACCTCTACTTGAACTGATTAAAGAGACAGAGACAAAGACAAGATACAACTTGCCAGTATTGTGTCATAACAGATTCTACAGATATTAAAAGGAAACAAGTTTATGCCTATCAATTTAATAAACTAATGAAATGAAAAAATTCATTTGAAAGACATTACCAAAGCTCACTCAAGAAGTAGATAACCTGAATGTTGTTAAAGAAATTGCACTTGTAGTTAAAAACCTTCCCTCTGACAATACTCCAGGCCCAAATTGCTTTACTGGTGAATCCTGCTAAATATTTGTTATATTTAAAAACTTTGGGGCACCTGGCTGGCTCACTTGGTGGAGCATGCGGCTGTTGATGTCAGGGTCCTGAGTTCAAGCCTCATGTTGGATGTAGACCTTGCTTAAACAAACTAACTAACTAACACACTAACCAACTAAAGAAAAACTTTATCAGTCAGAGATACACATGAGTATTTACTAGTGAAATGACACTGTGTTTAGGCATTTGGCTTAAAGTATTTCAAAGAAGATAAAAAGAAGAAAAAGTGGAATGACCAAAAAAGGAGACAAAAATGGCAAACTCTAGATAGTTGAGCTGGGTTATAGGACTTGAGTGTTTATTACCTTATCCTCATTACTGTTGTTTGAATTTGAAAATTCCCATAATAAAAAAAAAAGCTTTTAAGAGGTCAAAAATTTTAAATGTTGATACTAATGTCATAGGATAAAATTGCACCATTCAATATCATACTTTTTAAGAATGCATACTAACATGGGAAATGTTCAAGATCATAATAATGTATATTAGCATATAATATTGATTTAAAATTCAGTTGAACAGACTTACAGAGTCTGAAATGTCAGAGTGGCAAGTTATTTTTGCCTATAGTTGGAGTACAAACTTTAGAAATGCTGTGGGCTCATGAATTTAATGCCACATATCTGTTTTGAGTTTACATCAGATAAGCTAAACTGATTTTTTGTCTTTTATTAGATCTTATTTTAAATGACTACTAAGGTGGGGCACCTGTGTGGCTCAGTAGGTTAAGCGTTAACTCTTGGTTTTGGCTCAGGTCATGGTCTCATGGTTCATGAGTTTGAGCCCTGCGTTGGGGCTCCATGCTGACAGCACAGAGCCTACTGGGGATTCTCTCTCCCTCTCTCTCTGCCTCTCCTCTGCTCAAGTGCATGTGTGGGCGCACGCTCTCTTCCAAATAAATAAATAAACTTAAAAAAATTGAAAATATAAAGTACTGCTCTGGAGTGTGCGGAAGAATTTTTGATGAAAACTTCACATTTATTATATGCAATGTAAAAAATTCATATTTGTCATAACTTAGATGTATTTTTTTAGATTGTTGACATATTTTGAAGTTATGAGTAAATATTATTTTAAAATATAAACATATTTTAATAAGATTACTAAATATTATAAAGCTGTGAGTGTTAATTAGTTAATAATACTAATTCTGATGTTATATTAGGTCTTACTGTTGCTTTAGTTACTCAGTTTATCAACATGACTTGAATTCTTGGGATATGTCTGGTATGGATTTGGTTGAAGTTTTTAATGTTTGTTTCTGTTTTTAAACAGAATCTTTTGGGCAAGGTAAAGGACAACTAAACAAAATGCCAAAATTTCTGATTTTTTTGGACCATAATAACATTTAAAGAACTTAAAAAAACCCCACATATTTTAAAAGTGCTTATGGTTGAAAGTATGAAATGTTTTCTAAAGGAAAACAAAATTGATTTTTTTCAGTCAATTTAACATAAGTAACTGGAAGAATGTTCATTCATGCAACTAACTCAATTTTTGTCTTCCTTTTCTTGTGTATCCAGAGACTAGAAATGAAAGATGAACTTTCTTGCCTTTTAAATTTCCAAACAACCAATCAGTTTACAGTGCTTTATTCTAAAGTCAGAATAAAATGTTTTGCTGCCCTAAGGGTGATGTTGCTGTTTAGTCATAGATTATTATTTCATTTGTTTCTAAGTAATTATAGTACTTGAGTATTATTTTGAGATATGGAAAAATATGTGTTTTTAAATTCATTCTGCTCTAAAATATTTTGTAGTGAGTATGAGCCAGTGAGTATTCTGAGGGGGTGTTTGTGAGATGACCAAGCCTTTCAGAGGCTTAGAGTTGAGTCCAAAACCTGACTGTTGAAAATATAGGTGATGATTATCTAGATCTGGTGTGATCCATTAATTGATTTTTTTTTTTTAAGTTTGCAGTGGACAGCAAACCACTTACTGCTGTCATCAAAACTGATGGTTTGAAGACTGGTTGTATGACCTGGGGGCAGATCACCTAATTTGTTGGCCTCAATTTTCTCATCTATAAAATAGGGATGCTAATAGCATCTACCTACCACTAGGGTCCTAGAGGAAGAGTGCGTGGGCTATCCCTACAGCAGTAAAAAATAGAGTAATGAGAAAAATATTCATCCCTATGTACAAAAGTTCCCTGTAACTCTTTAGACCTATCCCACCATTATTCTTTCATTAAAATAAAAATGTAAAATAAATTTTCATGAAAATAAACCTTATTTAAAATCCTTAGGATCTTTTTTTTTTCTATCTCAGTGCCAATGCTCAGTCTTAAGATTAATAACCATATATGTTTTCTCTTCATTGTTTTGTTTTGTTTTGTCTTTCTTTCCCTGTCAAAGCCCTTATGGGTAAGTTCATGCAACAACAAGTTGTTCATGAACAACTAAAATAGTATTTTTAATAAAATCATTAAAAAATTCCTACAATAGCAGTACACTGAATAGAGGGAATATACTGTTGTACCTTATTATTACTGCACAAGTTAGTGACTTTGAGTTTTACTTTTCTAAATTAATATAGGCAGTATTTACATCAGCTGTAGCAGTTTGTCACATTTAGTTTTTTATTCTGTTAAATGATAATATCTGTCCAATGAGGCAATTCTTTTTATATTTTATAACTCTGTTGCTCACACTCTAGTTGTAATATATGTTTGTTTGTGCTACATTTTCATTTCAACAACTACAATGGCAGGATATATCAATGTGACATGAGTAAAAGTAATGAATTCTTCTTTCAAATGGCTTAGTCTGTGGAAGTCCTAACAACTAAAATGAACAGATGAGTTTCTTTGTTATATCTATCCTTTGATAAAATGGTTGCTTCAGGCTTTAATATAAATATATAATATAAAATGAAGAAAGTTGGCAATCTTTTTTGAAAGGGCCTTTCTTGGATCTTGGCTTTTATATTTTAAATATTATTTTACTTTGCTTATATTATCCTCATTTTATCCCTTGAATTTTTATCACACAATCTTTATTCATAAATTGTGGTTTTGAGGCAGATATGAAAAAAGATGTCAACTTTATTTCTCTGGTCTCTAACACATGAGGTCAGTCTTTATCTAAGAAAGATTAGGAGATTTGCTTTCATGCTTTCTTAGAGTTTCAAATTCACTCACTGTTTTGTGAGAGAAATTTTATTTAAGGATCAGTGTGAGTTTACTTCACTCAGTCTTGTGCTTTCCACATAAATAGTAATATTAAACACGGATGGGACCCCAACATTAACAGACTGCCCAAATTAGAGAAACCATATTTGTGGCCTAATGAGAATAAATTATAATGAAACTTAATGAGGAAATATATTACTGGGAAAAAATGAAGTAAGCAGATCTCATTTATTAATTTAAAATAAACATTTATTGAGAATTAGAGTTAAGTAGAATCCAAATTTATTTAAGGGACATATTCAATTATATAAAATCATTGACAGTTATATTCACCTAATAGTTTTGAACTATTATACAATATTTAACGGTGTTTTATTTTCAATTAATTTAACTGCATACTTAAATCCTAATTTAACTGCACCCGGGCAGTTTTTTTAGTCACAGGGAAGCGTCTATGTATGAACATATTATATATTCATTCACACACATACTTAAACACAGTACACACTCACACCATGTCAATCATTAATCCTTACTCAGAAACCAAATAACCAGATTTTTCTTACAGTTTTGTTTAATACAGCACAATATTAATAATGATGAAGGGGCTCCTGGATACTGAAAGGAAGATGAATTATGTTGTTCCTTTATTGTAGTTGCATTCTTGGACAATAGGGAATTCATTTCCATAGTAACTCTCTGTTAGTCAAAAGCTAATTTATTTGTGTGACAGTAGAGGTATGTGTTCTGAAATTTTAGCTTGAATCCTCAGTATTTAACCAGAATTTGGGCCAACATATTATTACTCATTATTTTCCATAATCATTTTTGGAATAAAGTTTGGTTCTGGGCTGTTTCTTCTCCAGACACACTGGCCCAATAATAAAGGCCAGTCTAGTCCATTGACTAAAGGCAGTTGAGCTCCTCACATGTTTGCTGTCCAGCCCAGAGGTACCACAGGCATTTACACAAAAGCTGTTGATCACACTGTATTTACAAAAGCTTTAGGAACATAGCTGCTTCCCCTCCTGTAGACTTCCCTTCAATTGATTGTATCCTAGTGGGATGATTGGCCATCAACATTTTATTTTTCCAAGAGAAAGCTTCCCACTGGAGCTTTCTCTGTTATATTCACTAGAGGAAATGCTTGGTTATTGTGTTTGATCAAAGGTACTTTTTCAACATGCAATTGGCTATCAATCTTGGATCTTTAAAAATGAAACAATATCCCCATGCCTGAGAAATCAGTGTAAGTGATGACTTTTACAGCTTTCATCTAGATGGAAAAGAAAACAAAGTTGGTTAGCCCCTTGCGTTACTCAGGCAAGTTGCAGGAATACACTGGCAGTTATGCCTCTGGGTTATTATAAAGAACTTCCATTAGATTGACTGCTATTTTTTTTTATTTTTGGAAACTGGATCTCCTAACCCTCTCCTTTTACTTTGTTGTCACCCTGGGTCTGTTAGCCCCCAGATCCTTTTTTCTCTCTGTGCCATGTGTTTTTGCATCACAGGGGTCTTTATTCTCCAGGCTGCATTTGGTGGGAGGCAGCCAGGTCAAAAGAAGTGAGAAGCTAGGGTATTTCTCTCCCTCCCTTTCTGTCTCAGGTAATGTCACTGGCAAAAGCTTTTTCCCTCCGTTTTAGCCCTGGACAGATCCCCTGCAGCTCCAGCTTGTATTGGATGGCCATAGCCCATGGGTTCCAGTAACATTCACCTTCCTTTTGTCCCTCCAGCCTTGGGTGCATGTTCTTCCTGCTGTTGCAAAATCTCTGGCTTACTCTAGTCTCTCCAGTTTTTCCTCTCAGCCTCTGCTTCACCAGAATAACCAATTTCCTTAATGAAATTTCCTTCATGTTATTTAATAAATACTTATAGTGGTTTCTGTTTTCCTGTTTATACCCTAATACACCTTTCTTTTTGCATCATTCAGAGGTTTCTTACATGAGCGTCCCTTTAAGAGAATAGAACCAATAATTATTTCCTCTCAGAGGATCTTGTAATGGTGGCGATCAAAGCACAAAGCAGAGAATTACACATAATCTAAGATTTAAGTTAATCTTGATCTTTCCTTGAACTAGCTTTACTTCTGTTCTGGATCTAGACAAGCAATAGCTAGAGAGATAAGGACAGTTAGCTATGTGACACTTAAGAATAATGAAGCTACAAGGCCATGGTGAGTCCCCAAAATAGGATAGTGGACTAGTTGCTTAATTATCAAAAGATAATTTTTATACATGCTCCTAGCAAAAACAAAATTTAAGTGTTCCTCAGTGCTATAATCTATAACGTCCATTTCACAGAGGCAAATGTAAGGAAAAATATTTGACTGAATAAGAAGTTGTTAACTAGTTATTTGAGTTATTGGTTATTACTAGTTAATTTAAGTTATATATTAGATGATTTTGACTGATAATTTAAGAATAACATGCTATCATGTCTACCTCTGTTTATTTTTTCATTTTCAAAAATCTTGGTCATGGTTTTT
Organism: Suricata suricatta; assembly: GCF_006229205.1. Classification (NCBI taxonomy): domain Eukaryota; kingdom Metazoa; phylum Chordata; class Mammalia; order Carnivora; family Herpestidae; genus Suricata; species Suricata suricatta. The sequence continues at coordinate 79,932,839 of NC_043705.1, read as the reverse complement.
TATTGATATGACAAGGTATAAGTGACTCAGAGTACATATTACTAAAGTAAATCATAATCTGATTATTAAAGCTGTACTTTAGATGTACACTAGCTATTGTTATTTTAAATTCATTTCACTTGGTTGAAGCCTTTTACTCATAGATGGGCAAAATAGGTTGAGTGAATAGCGTTATAGATGGATAGTCCTTTGTATCAGAATGTAATACTTTAACATATAAGGCAAAGTTATAAAATTTTTGTGGTCTAATTTGAAAAAAAATTGTATTATCTATATTATAATGTAATTTTATGATTTATATTATTTAATATCAAGATTTCTTAAAGATTTTCTTTTTGATTACTGTTTTTTTTTAGTTTATTTTAAGAGAGAGAGAGTGTGTGTGCGTGTGTGTGTGTGTGTGTGTGTGTGTGTGTGTGTGAGAATCGGGGAGGGACAGAGAGAGGGAGAAAGAGAATCTCAAGCAGTCTTTGCACTTCCAGTGCAGAGCCCGATGCGGGGCTTGAACCCATGAACTGTGAGATCATGACCTGAGCCCAAATCAAGAGTTGGACACCACCGACTGAGCCACCTTAGAGTTCCATGATTACCATTTCTTACTGATAACTGATATATACTGCCTGTAGAACAGATATAGATCATTCACTTTTAGCTCTTGAGTGCCATTAGCACAGTCAGGAACTAAATAAAGCTTACCAGTTTCAAATTTAAATATATTTTAAACCCAGTGCTGTTGCTTTTCAGAATGATTATTATAAAACAAAGGTAAAACAATTGAAATCTGATTTAGTGTTTGGAGAGTTCCTGACTTGGATTTTGAGTATATACATCCTAACGTGCCCTTTAAAAAGTTTGAGTCTTCTAAGATTTTTCTCACATCAGAAGTGTTCATTCTTTCATGATCATAGGTGATTGGGGCACTTGAATAGTACTATGAACTATTAAGTCAAGTACAATGCCAGAAATGAGGACTGCGGAAGAAATAGCATTTTTTCCAGACTTCTATCTTGATTTCTTTTAGGATGGATTCAGTGACTCCTTTCTTGCCAGTAGTGGTGATCCAATTGATTAATTGTTAGTTTGTTAGTATCAGATGTGTCTTCCAACTAGAAGGAATATTTAGGGTTTATTTGGGTACTGTAAGGGGGAGGGTGGGAAGAAGGGTGGCATTTATGTTTTGAACTGTTTGTTCTCAATAAAGCAATTTTGAGAATGAGAGGAGAGAGTGCTGCTGATGGGTGCCTAGGTTAGCCGTTTTCTTCCTCAGTGACTCAGGGAGCTCCAGACCTACAGGGCCAACCTCCGAGAGAAGCTGCAGGTCCCTATCGACAGAGGCCTCATGCTGGTCCGCCAGGGGTTAGGAAGTCTTTTCCTGGTGGTATAGGAGGCCAAAAGATGGGAAGTGGCCCTGCTAGTGGTTATTCTGTGCACCAGCATTTTGTGGTTCACAATCCTTGAAACAGTACCTGGTCACAGAATAGGAAGAGTCATTTCCAAAATTAAGATTCACGTACTTTTTCCTCTGAGCAGTGGCTTTAGGCTGAGGCCCAGAAATGAGAGGGTAAGGCTACGAGATTTTTGATGTGAAGGTGAGTCCCAGTTGCAAATTCTAAATCAGGAAGAAAGTAGAAAACAGACATTTTATTCTCGTGAGTAGGTACAACGTTTTGGTAACATTTCTGGCATGTCAAATATATATGTATATGAATATTTTTTAAGTTAAAAAGCATTAATGTCATTACTTTGTTTCTCAGCTGCATACATTTAAAAATAAAGAACGGAATGATATGAATGTTTGGCTGAATAGCATGTGATCAAGAGGTCAACGTCCAGGTCTCTTGGCTTGAAAATGACAAACTTTTGTTTTGGGCTAATGTTCAGTTGGTCCTGGAATAAATTTCATTTATTTTCTGACGTTAAAAAATTAGGTTGTGACACTTTTATTCGGAAGGTACTTCCCAAACTTGTGGCACACTGAAGTGTGGTATGTGATGCCAGTGACTGAGATGGGTTCCAATTCCATGGACTGTCTTTTTTTTTTTTTTTAATACTAGATCTCAGACCTTGTTGCAAAGAAATGAAAGACAAGTGCCCACCCAGTCCAGTTAGATGAAATAATCTCTCCTTGCTTGCATTTACATTTAACTTAATTTGCCCTCAGTTTACTTAAGCTTTGATTTTTTTCCCCTATTTGAGTGAAACAGCATGAACATTTTATTTTTTTAATTGAGGATAAGTTCTGTTTCTTAGCCGGGTAAGAAAGTGACAGGGCTGCTTAGTGCTGCTAACTTTAAGTGCTGTTTGTAGTTCGTTATGAGCTCCAGAAATCTTATATAGAGAAAAGAAAGGGATCTGGTGGAAAGTCAAGTCCTAGAAAAAAGTCAATTAGAGACTGCTGCCTGCCAGAGTGCAAGACGAGGAGCAGAGCATCCGTTCTGAATTGGTACACCAAGATGCAGAAGTCCAATTAACAAATTCACATTTCTGCAGCAGAAGACAGTGATTACAGTTTTGGTGAACTCTTCAAAATTCCTGCCACACACGTCAAAATGCTGACAATTTACCGAGGCTTTAAAAAAAAAAAGGAAAACAGTTCTTCATTTTAAAAACAAATATGTAAATAGAGAACTGATTGTGCTTCTTATTCTAAAATGACCTTTAATTGTGTGGGATGAGACTGCGTTTTTTTTTATTATTTAATCCTTCCATTTTAGTGAACTTTATGTTCAAAAATATCACTACTAAAAACACTTAGCTTCAGAGACTTTGATCTTGCATTTGATAGCATTAGAGGGACAGATACCTGATTTCTAGAAATGTAAACAAATGAAAATGTCTTTAAAGTTTTGATCCTAATTTCAGATTTACTCAATCAGCTGAAGCATTTAATGAATTAAGCTCGATGCATCTAGTACTGTGTTAGGCACTGGGGACATGAAGGTGAATAGCTACTGCTTGCCTTTGACTCTAGTGGGAGGAACACTTATTAGACCAAATTGTAGAGCAGTGTGTGTAGGGCTCTGGTGGGAGAATGAGCAGCATCAGCGGGTGTACAGAGGGTGGTTTCTGACCCTGGCTGTGGACATGCCAGCTGGTTTTACGGAGACGTGCCCTGGGGCCATGAAGGCTGAACTGTGCTTTGATAGGAAATGAAGCCAGCCTGTCACTGCCCCGGCTGGCTCAGGATGCTATTGCTATCAGTGCATTTTTAATTATTTTAGAATCAGGCTAGCCCACTATGTATTATATTTTAGTACTATGAGTATGTACGCTTGGTTATCAATTTAATCAATTAATTATTTTTTTCTCACTGTAAATTGGAAGGCTAGTCTCATTGTATCCAGCTAACCTAAAGAATCTAGTATCTTTATATATAATTAATAGTTTTACATATTAATTTTGGAAGTGTAAATGCCATTTATGTGCTGATGACTTCCAGATTTACTTGATATCTTTTCTTGGCCATCTAATGGGCATCTCAGACCTAGCATATTCAAAATCAGACTCTTCCTCTCTGCTACCAAACCATCTTAGTTAATTGCAACAATACCTTCCAGGAGCTCAAATCAAAAACCTTAGAATCATTCTTGATCCTTTTTCTCTCACGTTCCATAATCTGTTTGTCAGAAAATTCTGTTGATTCTTCTTTCAAATATATCCAGAATCTGATCTTCATACCACCTCCAGCTGCTATCACTCTGGTCCAAGTCAGATACCAATTGACTACATTAATGCAGTATAGCCTCTCTCTGCTTCCAGCTTTGCTTTTCATTATAGACCCACACAGAAGCTAGAAGATCGTTTAAAAATGTAAGTTAGATCATGGCATAGTCTGACACCAAACCCTCCAGTGGTTTCCCAAATTCCTGAGAGCAAAATATAAAATCCTTACCTTGTTTTACAAGGTTTCATATATTCTGCCCATCTTCACTCACGTCTTTGGCTATGTCTCCTGTTAGTTTTTTTTTTTTTTCTGTTAGATCTGCTAGAGTATGTCTGGCTCCCCAATCCAAAATGCTTCTCCTGTTCCCATCCCAGGGCCTTTGCACTGAGTCTGGCCCAGACATCAACATGTGTCCTGTGCTCCCTCGCCTCCTTCAAATCTGTGCTCCATCATCTTTTCAATGAGATCATCCTTGGCTGTCTATTTAAAATCACTCCCATCTCCTCCTTTTCCTCCACTGTTTTCCATCTGCCTTGCCTTGCTTTAATTTTTTCTATAGTACTTTTTTTATATAGTACTTTTAACATACTATATAAATTTACTTATTTTATTTATTATTTCCCTTACTTCTTTCCAGTTAGGAATATCAGCACCCTATGGACAGGGATTTTTTTTTTTGTATGTTTACTGCTGTATTTAAAATTTTTTTTTACATTTATTTATTTTTGAGAGAGACAGAGCACAAGTGGGGAAGGTGCATAGAGGGAGGGAGACACAGAATCTGAAGCAGGCTCCAGGTTCTGAGCTGTTAGCACAGAGCCCGACATGGGGCTTGAACCCACAAACCTTGAGATCATGACCTGAGCCAAAGTCAGACGCTTAACTGACTGACCCAGGTGCTCTATGTTTACTGCTGTATTTTTAGCAACTAGAATGCTGTTTTGTCCTTATAGGTACCCAATAAATAGTTATTGGTCATATGAATAATATCTCCTGCATTCTTTTTAAAAAATTTTTAATGTTTATTTACTTTTGAGAGAGGGAGTGATGGAGTGTGAGCAGGGGAGGGGCAGAGAGAGGGGGAGACACAGAATCCAAAGCAGGCTCCAGGCTCCACACTGTTAGCACAGAGCCTGACACAGGACTCAAACCCATGAACTATGAGATCATGACCTAAGCTGAAGTTAGACGCTTAACTGACTGAGCCACCCCTCTTCTGGATTCTTTATTTGAGGAATTAAAAAGGCCGAGCTTTATGAACTAGTTTTACACTTTCAGGGTTTAAATATCAGTAGCTCTGCATTAGAGATGTGGCTCCCAATTCAAGTTAGGAACACCTGGATATCTTTTTCAGAAATACTATTGACTGGCCTCACCCAAGCCAGTGAATCAGATGTCTAAGGATGGGGTCTTGTTATCAGTATTGTTTTTAAAGTTCCCCATATGATCCACGTGTGCAGCCAAGTTAGAGTCAGGTGTTAAGGAGACATTTAAGTAAGTATACATGAATGAATGAAAATTCACAACTATCCAGATTTGGACCAGCTCAAGCATTAAGATTGGATGCCAAATGTTTGGGATGAGAGACTCTTCCTGAGCAGCAAAGCCTGGGGAGGGCTGGCTGAGTAGCAGGGATGGGGAGGGGAGGGGAAGCGAAGGAGTTGAGAAGGACTAGCAGGAAGGGAAGGTAGTACCCTGGTCCCTTGGCCGCTGCTGCCAATTGATGATTCCTGTCTAAAGGGCATAGTTATGTTGGAGACTGTCTGGTTAATAATTTGTGTTAGGCAAGTATATTGTATTTCCAATACTCACTAATTTTTACTCTTTCTAAAGTAATTGAGAAGGCTTTGTGGAGAAGATGATATAGGAACTAGTCAGCTGAATAAGTGGCAGGGAGAGAAGAAGACACACTTCCAAGTTATCTGCATAAAAAGAATGAAGTGAGAGGAATTTTAAATGAGCACAGCTCTTTGAGTACATTGAGAACAGCCTCTCAAAATTTGGGGAAAGAGATTTCAGCGAGCTCAACAGATTCCAGGAAATGGCAGTAATAGATAGTGAAGGGCTTTGATAGGCAAGTTCTGGGATTCTTTTCTTGCAGTTGATATATTTTTGTTTCCTGAAAGTTTCAGAGAAGGTGAGAAACATGGTCAAGTTATTTAAGGAAGATTAATCTGGCTGGTAATGGGCCAAGAAGGAGTTAGAAGGCACAGCTCTGAGAAGCAGTGCAGTAAAGTGTGCTAGAAAGCAAAACAGGGTGTGAATAAAATGGCAAAAACATGTCAGATCTCATAGGAGAATGGCAGAGTGAAACAGACCCTGGATTTGGAAATAATGCAAAGAGACAGCAGCCCAGTGTGATTAAGAAGGCAGTGGATGGAAGGAATACATAGAGAAAGTGTCAGAGAATCAACATGGTAGCTACTGTGGATGTGACAGCATTCAAGACCCTGAAAGTCCTGTTTTCATGGTTAGATTTTGAAATTTTTATTGTCTATGCCAGGATCTCAGGCTGTTTAAAAGCTTTCAGTTATGCCCTGAGGTTCTCGGTTCTGTGAGGTGCTGGGAAGGTTTCACCTGATGTCCTAAATGTAGCATATCTAGCTTTTATTACCATTTCTATACTTGAGTGCAAGCCTTAACCAAGCTGAGATTCAGACCTAATTGGTGAGCAGAAGGGCTGCCCCTCATTTTCTCTTGTCTAACCAAGTCCTTAAATGCAGATATCAGGCCCTGTCAGGATGTAGAAGCCATCCAATGCGCAGGGGCAGAAATTCCCTCTCTGCCCCTTTCTTTCCATTCCCAGCAGTCCTAATTTCTTCACCCCTCCTCCTTTTTTCTGTTTTTCCTGTTCAAGACCTGCGCTACAACTCCTTTCCCTTATTTCTTGTGTCTCCCTCCCTGTCCCTAATAGAAGACTCTTCCCCAGAGAAACTGCCTTTTTTGTCCTTTTTGTCTTCCTGGACCTCTGCTCTCTCCCATGACCTCCATCTTGGCAGATGAGTGTGTGGTGCTGATCTGTAGCCCCCATAACCCTGATATCGGCAAGGCAGACTCTCTTACCCCTTGACTTTGCTCCCTAAAGATTATAACTGATTGCTTTGAAACCCAGTTCCACTAAATCCAACATCTACAGGACTGGTAAGAAGTAATTTAGGACTGTTTGGCATTTGGACATATTTAACTATGCAGAAGTCTTTTTTCTTTTTAAAAATGATCACTTCCAACTGGCTTCATCTAAATTATTATTGTTAGCCTGAATTGGTGGAACATTCCTGCTGCCTCTGCCAAGGTCCCATGATTCCTCTTATGTTGGTTCGTCCACCATAGTCAATCTGCACAATTGAGGATTTTGTTTAATTTTTTACTTTTTCAGAGTCTTATGAGAACTTGGAAGTCATTTGGGTCTTTTTATAAACCTTCAAGACTGTGTTTCCTAGGTAACATTTTAGTGTCTCGTTTTATACTTAAGTACATACATGGTCATACAAATCATTGACTAATTTTAGTATTTAACCTGAATTAGTTATAAATAATATTTTTCTCAATAAAACCAGAATTAAACTGAAAGTTGATTACCTGTAGTCTACATTATGGCTTGGGCTTCTCTTAAAATACCTTACTAAATATTTAAGAATTGGAGAGAAGTGTTTAGAAGGTCTTGGTTGTAAACTTTGTTTATTCAGATCCTCTGTGGTTTGTATAACCTGACTACCAGTGAATTTATAAGGAAAGTAAGTTTAATTAAAATGTCAGTTTCCTAAATGTAATTATTTGTTTCACACTATGAAGGATTATTTTAGGTAGCTTTTTATGAAACACTGGAGGGCACTATTATGAAATTCCCATAGCAAGGGAAGGAACGTGATGAATTTGACAGAGCTGTTTGTGGAGTTTTCAATAAAAAGTGCCCAGTACGTGTCTTGTAATAATGCTGGTTTCCAGGAATTGGCCTCATGAATACTGTCATATTGAATACTGTCGTATTTAATGCTGAACTGGCCAAAATGGTCGTAGGGAAGGCCGCAAGAGCTTAGTCAATGACTGTCAGCTCATAATAAAATGAGCCTTAATTGACTTTGAGAGCAAAAACGCTCTTTGAAGATCTCAGAATGCTACATGTGAGAGCCGCAGTAAATTGTTTCCTCATGCATGAGTTTGAGCTCCATCGTAAGTGTAAAAAATGTTCCATTTATGGACAATTAACAGGGAAGCACCAGCCACAGGTGGACTGGTGTCATCCTTTGACCTGCTCGGCACTGAGGAGTGGGTCTGGATGTGGGATTTCTAAAAGTTACAGAGTCAATCAACTAAAATTAGAGGTTTTATTACACATAGACAGTTTTTGGAATTGTTACTTCTTACTATTCCATTAATTTAGAAGGTATCTTTGAATTTCAAGTCTATAAAATAATTTAGATTTGCTAACATCTCTCTCCCTATTAGAGAGTTATCTTTCCTCATGTGAGGGGACTGAACTGCACATACAACTTTAAATTTTCCTTTCTACGTAACTTTATTATAGCCTCCTTCTAAGTCCTGGTTGATGAAGCGATTTTTCTTTTTTATCTTGGTCAAATGTACCTAACATACATAGTTTACCTTCCTAACCATTTTTAAGTGTACACTTCCATGGTACCAAGTACATTCACAATGTTATGATAAAGATAATTTACAGTGAAGGAACCTAAGAGATATGTAAGATTTCATATAGAAACTTTGTCTCAGAAGCTGTGCTTGACCCCAAAATATACACGTGTAGGAAGTATTTATATGGCTAGGTAAAATTTTTATGGATTTGTGTCATTTTAGTTAGTATAATAAAGAATAATTGGAAAATACAGTGATCATGTATATGTATTATACATGGCTATATTTAATAGTTCACATACACATATGGTTACACATAGCAAAATTCATCTTTAACACTCATAGTTTTAATAGTAATGCTTCAAAGTGTTTTTTAGCATCTCTGTGGGTCCGTTTTATGTATTTCCAATTTGCTTTGGTACACATATGTCAGGACATAAGCCCAGCAAGCTGTCTAGCACCTGTAACTCAGATTATTTGTTTCTTTATACATTGTCAGAGCAATATATCCCTAACAGTAATACAGATTTTTGGGTGTTCACACCTAAAGGAATTAGAAAAAGAACAAAGTTCAAAGATAGAAGAAAGAAGGAAATAGTAAAGATTAGAGCAGAGATAAATGGAATAGAAACTAAAAACCAACCAACCAACCAAACAAACAAACAAACAAAAAAACAAAAAACAAAAGAAAATATCAGTGAAACCAGTATCTGGTTCATTGAAAAGATAAACACAATCGATAAACTTTTAGTGAGACTCATCAAGAAAAAAAGAGAGGCCTGAAATACTATGAGAAATGAAGAAGGAGAAATAACAACTGACACTATAGAAACATAAAGAAATATAACAGAATATTATAAAAAACTATATGCCAACAGATAGACAACCTAGAATGAATGGATAAATTCTTGGAAGCGATCAATCCAAAACTGGATCAGGAAGAAATAGAAAATTTGAACAGATGGATTACTAGTAATGAAATTGAGTCAATAATAAAAAAAACTCCCAACAAATAAAATAAAAGTCCAGGACCAGGTGACTTCATAGGTAAATTCTACCAAACATTTAAAGAAGACGTCTCACCATTTGTGACAACATGGATGGACCTACAGGGTATAGTCCTCAAGTCCTCATAGTGAAATTAGTCAGAGAAAGACAAATACCATCTGATATCACTTATATGTAGAATCTAAAAAACAAAACAAACAAACAGAAACAGACTCTTAAAGACAGAGAACAAACAAGTAGTTACCAGTGGGAATTGGGTGTATGTGGGGGTGTGTAGCAATAGGTGAAACAGATAAAGAAGATTAAGAGGTACAAACTTCCAGATATAAAATAAATAAGTCATGGAGATGAAGAGTCATGGAATATAGTCAAAATATTGTAATAACATTTTATGGCGACAGATGGTGACTATACTTTTGTGGTGAGTGAACCTTGAGTAACTTATAGAATTGTCGAATCAGTATATTTTACACCTAAAACTAATGTAATATTCTGTGTTAATTATTCAATTTAAAAATATAAAAACATATCTTGTAAAGAATATTAAGTATAAAAATAATGTGGCTTAAGAAAATTGTGATTTTTGTGTAGGAAATGCAAGTATAGGATACATTACTCAGAGGAGCTTGAGAAGAGTATCAAATTTAATAGTAATTGATCCTTGATATGTACAAGTTCATCTTTGCTTAACCAAGAACAAGAGAGCTTGACCAGTGAAACAGTTAGCTACTTTTTTTAGTCCTGATACAAATTCTCATGAAAAATAAAAGTTTTGTGAAAGTAAAAAGACAGGTCCATACATATATGTGGGAAACATGTGACTGTTTACAAAATGCAAATTGAGGGGTACCTGGGTAGCTCAGTTGATTGAGCGTCTGACTTCAGTTCAGGTCATGATCTTGTTCATGAGTTTGAGTCCCATATTGGTCTCCCTGCTGGCAGTGTTAATGCAGAACACAGTTCGGATCCTCTGCATTTCCCTCTTTCTTCCTTCCTTTGCCTGCCCTCTCTCTCTTTCAAGAAATAAACAAAACACTAAAAAAATACAAATTGAGTAAAATCCAGGGACTGTGCAAACATTTTCATGAAGCAATTCCAATAAACTCACCTTTCCCTGAGTGAGGATTGGTTTGAGAAATTTAGCAAGACCCCCCCCCGCCCCCACTACAGTGTGGAGCTAACAGGAGTGGCCATATCAGAGCTGCCTGTTTTCCCAGGAAGTACTTTCTTGGCCACTGAAGATACATCCAGAGGAGAAGGCTGAATGGACCAATGGTCTCCTTCTCTGCCTTTGTGAACGTATGCAACTAAAGGAGGGCCATGGGCCTTAGGGTTTAAAGTGGTTAAGAATATTACTCTTGTCTTAAGAAAAACTTGGCTTCTCTTCAAAAGCACAGAGAGCTCTGTAGCTCTTCTGTATTAATTTTTTATTGCTGCATAACAAATTAACACCAATTTAGAGCCTAAAACACTGAGACTTTGGGACCTATGCCATTTGGTGTTTGCTGTCTCCCATTTTATTGCCATCTTCTATACTCCTGGTGTTTCCTGCTCCTTCATGAAAGATGTTGGCACTTGACTCACAGCCTTCCATTTTGTTCCATGCCCAACTGCTACACTGAATGACATCATTTTCTGTGCCCACCACATAGAGGCATGGCAGGAAGAAAATGTAATAAGAATGTATTATCTCTTTGATTCTTTATTAGAATTTTGGTGATATCAGAAAGACTATAAAAACTTTGGGGATGCCTGCATGGCTCAGTCAAGTGAGCATCTGACTTTTTATTTCGACTCAGGTCATGATTCGAGCCTCATATCAGGCTCTGTGCTGACAGCATGGAGCCCACTTGGGATTCCATTTGCTTCTTTCTCTGCTCTTTCCACCCTCTCAAAAATTAATAAACATTTTTAAACACTTACAAAACCATATTTTACTGTTTGTGTTTTATATATTTATTTTGTACTCCTATAGATAATTCCCAAATTTTTGATCATTGTTGTTTTATTTAATGCTAGTCTGCCTTATTTATGATAAGAGGTAAAGGGTAAGGATCGAGAGTCATGTTTGGGGCAGGATGTTAGAGCCTGAGGAGCTCATCTCTGGGCCCTGGGCTTGGTATTGCTTCTAGTCATCACAGAGAGGAGTGAGGAGAACCTTGAGGAAGGGGAAAGAGGGAGACTGCCCTGATTCTGACTGGTCAGGTGTATGGAGCTGGTGAAGTGGTCAAAACAGTCTGTTTTATTTTAACAAAGTGAATGCATTCCCTGTGTGCTTTGGTTGTGAATTACCGATCATATTCTGATGTTGGTAAAGCTCGGAGACCATGGTAACTTGAGTAGGAACTTTGTTAGAACCCACTTATTATTTTCTTTCTCTCTTTCTTTTTTATAAATGTCTATTTATTTCAAGAGAAAGAGAGAGTGGGAGTTGGGGGGAGCAGCAGAGAGAGAGAGACTATTCTGAGCAGGTTCTGCTCTGCCAGTGCAGAGCCTGATGCGGGGCTCAAATCCATGAACCATGAGATCATGACCTGAACCAAAATCAAGAGTCAGTTGCTTAACCAACTGAGCTGCCCAGGAGCCCCAGAATCCACTTCTTCTTTCTTGGTCCTGCCTCCATTCTGGAGTGTTGTCCTGAGTTTCACATTGGATTGGTGGCTTTCTTTGAGTATCTGACCCTATAGGCTGTACAGAAGCTTACTGTCTCAATTAGAAAGCATGTACCTACTGTTGTGGACATTTTCATATTTCCTCTCTCTTAGCTGTCTCTGTTTCTCTCCTCAGTTCTGCAGCAAATATCAGGGAGCAGTGAGTAGTGTCTCTGTGTGAACCTTCTCTGTGTCGCTACTTCCTTTTTGAGCTGAGGTGAAAAAGAGGGGTTGATGGACTCAGTTCTCTAGAGCTGCTCTGTCCAGCACTGTAGCCACTAGCCACATACAGATATAAAAAGTAAATGTAGGGGCGCCTGGGTGGCTCAGTCGGTTAGGCATCTGGTTTCCAGCTTCGGCTCCGGTCATGATCTCACGGTTTGTGGGTTCGAGCCCTGCGTCGGGCTCTGTGCTGACAGCTAGCTCAGAACCTGGAGCCTGCTTCGGATTCTATGTCTCCTTCTCTCTCTGACCCTCACCTGCTCATGCTGTCTCTCTCTGTCTCTCAAAAATAAATAAAAAATATTTTTTAAAAAGTAAATGTAAACTAAACAAAGTTAAATATGATAAAAATTCAGGTCCTCCCTCACATTGGTCACATTGTAAGTGCTCATTAGCCATATGTGACCATGGTTACCATATTGGGCAGCAGTGATATAGAACACCTCCATGATCAGAAAGTTCTCTGGGACTGTGCTATTTTAGAGCATTTCTTTTCCTCTGGCCTGACAACAGTGGAGATTCCAGTGTCTTACCTTATCTTGGGATTGAAGCTCAATGGACCCTTGGGTAGAACTTGGCTTCCTGAATCCTCTGAGGTCTTTGGGTTGGGTTACACCTTCAGGTCAGCTTCCTGCAGGACTAACCTGATCCCTCTACAGAAGGATTTGAGGGTAAGCATAGAGAAGCCTGGCCAGTTCTGGGAAAGCTCCTTCACAGTGCTAGAAATGCCCTATACTCATTTTCCATTGCTGATATGAGAAATTACCACACACTTAGTAGCTTAAAACAGCACAAATGTACTGTTCCATAGCTGCATAAGCCAGAAGTCCAACATGGGTCTCACCAGGCTAAAATCAAGGTGTTGGCTGGGTTGTGTTCCCTTGTAGCAGCTTGAGGGGACAGTCTTTTCTTGCACCTTCAGATTTTTGATGGAATTTAGTTTCTTAAGATCTGAAGATCCTTGTAGATCTGAAGTCCCTATTTCTTACTGGCTTTTTAGCTCAGGGCTGTTCCAGTTTCTAGAGGATGCCCACATCCTTAGCTCCTTGCTCTCTTTCTCCTTATTCAAAGCCAATAAAGGCAGGTTGAATCCCTTTCACAATCCAAATGTCTCCTGCATCATCTTCCATTGCATCTCTCTGACTTTAGGTGGGAAAGGTGGTCTGCATGTAAAGGCTCAGGTAATTAGATTGGGCCTACTCTGTTAACTCAGGATAATCTCTCCATCGCAGAATCCATGATTTTAATTACATCTACAAAGTCTCATTTGCCATTTAAGTAACATATTAGGGCTTAAACATATTTTGGGAGGGTTGCTGCTTGGTTTGCACTTCGCATGTTATTAAACAAAAATACCTTAGTTGATTTGTAGCTTATTTAAAGAGGATGATTTCCATCTTAGTATAAATGATATTATTAATTTTCTTTGGAGACTAAATGTCAAGGGGAAGACAAGAAACTTCAGGAAAGGGGGAGAGAAAATGGAGCAATGGGGAGGTGACACTTGGAGAAAAATATTTACTACTTTAAAAAATGTTTTTAAAATATTTATTCATTTTTTGAGAGGCTGGGAGAAACAGAGTGTGAGCAGGAGAGGGACAGAGAGAGAGGGAGACACAGCATCTGAAGCAGGCTCCAGGCTCTGAGCTGTCAGCACAGAACCTGATGTGGGGTTCCAGACTCACGAACCAACCGTGAGATCATGACCTGAGCTGAAGTCAGGCGTTCAACTGACTGAACCACCCAGGTGCCCTGAAAAATCTTTACTTCTTAAACAACATTTTATATTGCTTTCCACATGGTGAAACACACCATGCATAGTATTTCTGTTTGGGGTACATTGATAAAGTATCACCAGAGTATCTCTGAATTAACCATTTACTCATATCTCATCTTTTAAAAAGTGAAAAAACCTACACAGAAGTGGTACTATAATCATGAATATAAATATCTGAAATTGAACAATGTTAGAATAATCTTACAAACTGTAGGTACTTAATGTGACATGTTTAACAGCTTTGCCACCTATTAAGTTGCTATTTTTTATTTTTATGAAACATCAGTAAAATACATTTGATTATAATATTTACTGCATTCATATATTCACTTTAGATTTCTCCATTCATTTCTAACTACTATGTAAAATATTATATGAATGAGCTTAATTTGATTAGACTATTAGCTATTTTCAGTATTGTACAGTGATACTCTACTTTGTAATAAACTTTATAACTTTTGAGAATCAATGTAACATTAACATTTCTCATCTTTATTTTTTTTTATCTCATTAGCTACGAAATCTTTCCAGCTTGGACCTACGTCATATCACTGAACTGGATAATGAAACTGTGATGGAAATTGTCAAGAGGTGCAAAAATCTTAGCTCTCTCAATCTCTGTCTGAACTGGATCATAAATGACAGGTAACCATTCTGACATCTTAAAAACAATTTTCCAGAGGGAAACGTGTTCTATTGACCAAATACTAATTATCATTATAACAAGGCATGTAAATCTTAAGGAAAATTTAATGTAGTCATGCCTTTTGAAATAGGTATGTTTAAGATTTGAACACCATCTAGATGTGTACTTTTAACCCATCCATTGCTTATATTTACAAGATTTTATGTGCTTTGATTCAGTGTTTGCCTAAACAGTTATAACAATAGCAGTCAGTTGAACTTTTCTTTGTTATCCATCCAGGATATATTGCTTGTTACTTTAATATTTTTGCAACTTTTGTGGTTGATTTACTGTTCACTTATCAAGGAGAATGATTCTAAGAAACCATTTCAAACAGTATGCATTCAGGTCCTTTCTCAAGGATCATATTTTGTTCTTTGTTGATACAATATAACTAATATTGTATAATCCACTTTTAAAAATGGAAGTCACATCATGGATAGTTTAATGTGTAGTGTCAAAATGTGTAAAATGGGCACTTTTCTTCTTATAAGCAATGATAAACCCAGTTTTCTTTGAACTATTGCATGAAAGAGAAAAAGATGAAAGAACCCTTGAGAGTAGACTTCTTTATAATGAAATCACCTGTGGAATAGGACGCTTTTGCTGCTACTGATTAGCTTATGTAGGTTCTGAAATACAAACCTGAGACAAGATGCTGGCCCTGTAACTTTGAGGGATAAATTTTGATTTTGTTCTTTTTTTAAAGATAAGCCGCCCAAAATATTTTGCTCTTAAAATAGAAAGTACTACTTCACCTAAAATAGTACCTATTTAGATTTAAATACTTTTGCATAAATAGGAGCAGTGATTAAGTTTGTGTCAGATAATGCTTTAAGTCAAAATAATTTTCCCTTTCCCCTTTAATTTCCTTTTGTACTTAAAATTAAAGTTACGTGGACTCCATTTTCCCCAATTATTGTAAGTCCTAATGATAGTTTCTTAACTTCCCCCCACATTACCCTTACAGTTATGTGATAGCCTTTGACTTGAAAAATCTTAGTAAAATTTTTCTTGAAAAATTTTCTAATCTGGATCACACGGTCATTTATAAAAGGTATTTATTGTTTTTGAGTAATAGTTGCCATATAGAGCATATTGAAATCTTCAGAAAATTAAAAATTTTTTAATAAAATTCTTCTTTATAATCAACATTCTTCTACCAATTACATGGTACCTTAAAATAATCTTTTAAGTGTTTTTCATAACATCTAATAAGATTAAATGCATAAGGAAACATTAACCTGTGGTGTTTCGCCTTAGTTTAATATTGAGATAAACTGCTTAGTAATACAACGAATTGAAAGGAAAAAACTGTTTCTCCAACAAAATGATTATGAAAATGATTGCTTTTTATTCCACAATAATTTTCTGTGTAGCTGACACAGGTAGAAGCATCAGTAATTAAACAATACAGAGGTAAATAAGAAGCAGTCCACGTATAATTAGAAGGGTTGTCTTCTAAGTAAACATTTTGCTTAGGTTTATATCATTTAAATAAAGATATTTAGGTATTTCTCATCTTCTGGCTCTTCAAATGCTTATTTAATTCTAACTGGATATTTACAGATGAGAATGTGGGCAGCCCTTACTTTGCCTTTCTTTGTTAGGCTTCATCTATTCAAAGCTCTTGCTATTTCAGTAATTTTTTTCCTACTTAACTGTAATGGTTATTTGGTATTTGATCCTAAATATATGTACTGTAGAGATTTATTTGCGAGGAATGAAAGTGTATTTTTATGTTTTTAATGGAAAAGTTTGGATTAATTGAGAAAACATGCATTTTAATGAGGCTGAGCAGTAGAGTTTTAAAAATCAGACTCTTTTAGGTTTTAATTACACTACTTGCACTTATCCTGTGTACTGTAATAGGAGTTTCAAACATTAAAACCCACTTTGCAGTATCATCTAAATTACTCATCTCATTGTTCTTGCCATAGTCTATCACTAAGCTAAGTAATATTTGTAATTATATTGGTATAAATCTAGGACTTCTCGTTAGACTTAATTATAATTTCAGCACTTAGCCGAGATGGGTTAGTAACCTTTCATATAGAGGGCACTGGAATGCACTAATGCATTTAGCCTATCAATTAGCGTCTGTTTTACATTTGTTCATTATTATTATCCTCTAGTAAATCAGGAAGCATTTATTAACCCCCTACTAAATACTTGGTACTATGTCTCAGACTGTAGGGCACTGAGTCCTTCGTGCTCTCAAAGGTTGCTCTCTTTAAGTGACATAAGACTTAATGAGTGAGATAGATAATAGTGAGCCTTGTAAGGAGAGAAGGGAGGAAAGTAACCTTTATTACCCAGGTAATTGATAGGCACTTTATACGTTTTCTCTTTTAATTCTCTCAAGTCTTTTGTTTAGTGGAAGGTCATACTATTCCTATTAAATTTAGACCATCTATATGACCTTTTTGGCTTTTCCAACAGATGTATTTTTTTTTTTATCATTGATGCATTAAAAACTGGGTGAGGACAGACAAGGAAAAGCAAATGGTGGCTAATGAGTCAATTTCCATTTCATAGTTGGGATTCACACACAACTGACACTATATGTAAATTTCTTAATTTTTTAAAAAGGAATCTCATTATTTTCTTTGCTAATAAAAGTATAATAGAAACTTTAGATGTTGTTTTATATGTAGTACATCTGAAAAAGATCTATATTTAATGCTGCTAGCTTTAAGAAAGGAATCCTTGCATGAAGATAAACTTTGATATCCAGATCTTTACATATAAGTTTTGTCTTGAACTTAAAAAGTTTCTATCTCTAAACTTTCTTTTGAAGTTCAAATTTTAAAATATGTAATAATTGAAGGTCTTTATTGTTATGCTCTTGGTATCTTTTAGCATTTTTAGGTTCTTCAATTGATGTGTATGACTAAGACATGCTGTTCTTTATCTTTGTTTTTCTAAAAGCACTTTTTGTATTTAGAGAGTTAAACAGCATGATATTTTCTTGTATTCAGAAGGATGGTCTAGTAGTCATTTGACATTTACCATTGCTTTTGAATACAAATAAAATCCAAGTGGTTTATGAAAAGAGGACACTGACTATTTCTATTAGTGACTTAAACATCTGGTTGTTATATCTCCTCTTCTCTCTCTAAGTTTATTGAAATGTTTATTTACTTTGGATATAAATCTTTCATTATTTCACATCCGGTTTGGTCATCACCATTTTTGTATGGTTGGCACAGAGTCTAAAAGCAGCATGCTTTGGATGTAACAAGCTGATATATAAAAACCTGAATGGTTCTGAGCATCTTTAGTTATAGGCTTATAATGACTCTTTTTTTCCTTTTTGCCAAGAAGAATTAAATGAAATCTAATTGATTTTAATAGATCTTTACAAAAACTATTTAAAGAGTTTAAATTGGCTATCAAAGAGGTAATTAATCTCCCCATTTTCAGTTTTTAACATTAGTCTTGAAAAAAGTTGAATCACATGGTCTATATACCCATTATCAAATATATGATCCATTCATTAACAGTTGACCATGCTTGCTAATGAATTAGGATAACAGTGTAAGAAAAATGAAAATTTCTCTAGCTTCCATCAGCTAAAATCACAAAACATAGTAAATACCAGGTTAAAGTAAGTTATATTGCCCACTAGTTGAACTTGCCTAGCTAGTGATTTATGTTTTGAATTTGCAGTTAAACAGATTGAATGTATTAAAGTTGTTGAATATTAGTAACTGAGGACACTTTCTTTAAGGAGTTATTTTGCTGTGTGAATCTTCTGTTCATGTAAAGGGAGCTGTTTTATCAGTGGACATTCTTAAACTTGGAGAGTTTTAAATCTTAGGCTTTTGTGACCAATTTCTTCCAAATATAAAATGGCATTTATAATCTGTTAACATTTTACTTTATATGTCCTAGTGTTTAGAATAGAAACTGGTAGTTTCTCTTTAAATGATGCTTTTAAATAAGTTGAAGCTGCAAATCGGTAGGCTACAGCTGAGTCCAGTCCATAAAGCTGTTTTGTTTCACCTAGACAATATTTACAAAGTTGAACTAGTTGCCAACCCTTTAAAAATTGGAGTAGTTCACATAAGAATTGTGAAGTTGGGCTCCCTGTTGGAAGAGTTGCAGATCTGGCAACACTGGACTCAGTCTCTCCGGGGTGAGAACCAGGCTGTTCCCTCTGGTGATTCTCTGGTCCTCCATCATTCCTGCAGGCATAGGATTTTTGTACTTTTGTATTAACTGTCTATCCCCGGTCTACAAACTGAATTCTCCTATATTCAAATCAAGAATGCAGAGACTTTAAAAGGAATTTCTTATTTCAAAACAAATCGTTCTTCTAAAATCGAGTCTGATAAACTGTTTTACCAGACAATAGAGAGCTAATTGGTCTACGTAGTTAGTTCTTCATTATTTTAGGCATCAGAACTTTGGCAAAAGGGTAGATGTTACAACAAGAGACAAAATTCAGCTTAAAATTAGTTTAAAACTTTAATTTCATCTACTGCCATCCAAAATGGACACTTCCACTTAGTGTCCAAACAAGAGTTTTCTAAAAAAAAGTCTCCTGAATTACGAAGAGAGTTGAGCTACTTAATTAAATTCCTTCCGACTTCAAGGCTGTGATTTAAAATTACTTGTCTCAAAATGAATTTATTTCCAGTGCTCAGTATTTGAATCATGATTTCTTTGTTTATAGCATTAAGAAAAATCTTAATACTGGAATTCCTTCTCTTTTCTTCTTCTGCATATAGCCCTATTTAGTCTTTTAGGTATACTTAGGTTGAAGTTGCAGAATGACAGATTACTCCACCACCCCTTTGAGGGAGACTGACAGCGCCCTGGCTCATGGAAAACTCAATGAGGCTTTCTATAAAGATTTTTCTAACTCCCTTGATCTTCTCTGGATGTTTATTCTGTTTCTTCTTTCAAATTTCCGTTGATTCAATAAAAAACGGTGACATTTAGAAATAAAGTTCAGAGAGGATTTGAGCAGGTGGTGGTGATATAAACTATTTGCTGAGTGCCCATTGTGTTTTATTTCTAAGAATTGTTTTGTGAGCATATGCTATATATTGTATTTATAAGTGTTCGAGGACTGGGTGGATAATCTACCATCTTACTGTGAATGTCATGTCACAGTGGACTTAGAATTTTATTTCATTTCAATCCCCTAATATTACTTAATTCTCCTAGAGACTGAGGTTTAAAGGTTGCCCAGGGGGGACAAACCTATCCATTAAATCCAGCAGGCATAGTTGAATTTGAGTTTGAAAATATTTTGTTTTCTATTAAAGTTAAGTGGTCTGGAGGAGAGGAATACTTTTCACCTTGGAGTATTGAGTGTGAAGTTTGAACAATTTTCTCTTATAAAAGTCTGAAAACTTGGAAATAAAGAGGCAGCAAAAATAACACTGACTATTGAAGCAACGCCATTGTGGCATTTATAGCAGCACTGCCCTGCGTGCGTAGAATATGTGGAGCGGTCTGTCTGCCTACTTTTGGTGCCTAATATTGTGGCTGGGCTGGTCACCTGGAGCTTTTGTACAACTAGATTTTAGCTTATTTTTGTAATCTGCATAATTTTGTATGCTTTCCATGATATTTGTATTTTTTGCTAAAAGAATAAGAAATATTTTATTGAGTTCTAAGGGAATTCTAAGGACAGAATGGAGTCTTTCTGAGCTCGTGACACTTACTTAAGCTTGGCATATTTTTTGACACTCCTTTATATTCACATTACTTGTAAGACCATCCTTAGACGAATAGTCTGATATTAGAGTAACTACTATTCAATCTCTCAAGCCATCTGTAAATATGTCTTCTGTGTCCTTCTATCCATTAGAGCTTCTCTTTAAAACTGTGATTGGTTCTTGTAATGCTAGAGAGGTCAGAGAGTATAATATTTTCTCCCTTTTGTTTCTTGGACCAAGGATAATAAAGATAGCTAATAATAGCTATCATTTATTATAGTCTGTGCCATACACTGTGCTAAGTGTTTACATGTAATGTTTTGTTTAGTCTTTACCTGAGGAAGAAATTAACCCCATTTTCAAATGAAAGAATTAAGGTCCAGAGAGATTAGATAACTCACAAGTAGTAAGTGGTAGAACCAAGATGAATTCATTTTAATCTGTCTTCAGAGTCTAAGCTCTAACCACGAGGAGCTCATGTTCTCCCAGTACCTCATTCTGCCTCAGACCTGGAATGACCCAGTGGCCTGATTTGCTCAGGACATTTCCAGCCCATTCTTGTTCTTTTGAGATTCTGTCAGGTTTAGCATTTGTGCTATGCAGTTGCCTTCTGTGCTCTAAAGTGTCCTGGTTTGGGTGATAAATCGTATGGCCATCCTACCTCAGGCATCACGCTGTGCTTGATCATTCTGAGCATCATCAGAATGTTACCTTCTCTTTTGCCTCTGGGATATCTGATAGGTGACAAGTGTTGGATATCTTACTGTGTACATAGAATTGTGGATTTACAAAACAGCTAATTTTGTAATGAAAAGCAAATTTTCCCCAACAGCCCCATTTGTAAATACTCATTTCTTACTAAGTTCCTTGAGGAAAAGTAGAAAGTCGTGCCCCTCTTTGTGTCTTGTACCACACCTCTTTCATAGTTGGTATCGAAAGGAATTCCACAAATGAAATTTGAATAGGCATTTATTTAAGCATGTGATAACACACATTTGTCTTTACAGATATCTTATTATCTGTAAAAGCTCCCTGTCATTTGTAGCAAATACTTAACCACTGCAGAGTAAAGGACAACACTGAGTGTATATTTTGAGTACGTTGTCACTGGGTTAAAAAGAAGGAAGTTAACCTCACTGAACATCTCAGTACCTTTGGCAAGAAATAATTGCTGTAACAGATCTGTACTGGTTTCCTGGTATATGTGATTTTTCAAATAGCTGATGATATTTTTGTACAAAAGGCAAAGTCCCTGGTAAAATGATTTGTGCATCTATCCTTAGATGAAATTTTTAGTGCATTCAAATTAAAGGAACTTTTTCATTGTTTGGTACACAGTGGTATTAGATATTCGTTCTTTTAGTACATCTAGTGGCTAAGTCTCATTTTGAAGGAAAGGGTTAATTGATATATGTTCAAGAGTATTTAACCTAATAAAATTGCTTGAAAGAAAATCTGTATGAGATGTATATGTCTCAGCTTGCTTTAATTTTTAACTCCATTTCTGAAGATGGGATGGAAGCCGGATTTGATGTGGATGAGTTTGTCTTATTGATTGTCCATGTTCCCATTAATTTGTCCCACAGAATAATGTGAATCTTTTGGTAGTTTTGACATGTAATGGTAATTTTAAATTTCTGTTTTGTGGGTGGTTCCTATTGAGTGATAAATAGTAAGTAAAGATTTCCGCAAATAATAATTAGCCGAGCTTCTGTAGAAGTGTATCACTGGCTTTCCCAGATCTGGCACTCTAAACACTGCTACTCCTTTTGTGTCTTCCAGGCATTATAAATGTGAGTAAACATATATTAATCATTCAGTTTGGGGGACTAAAAAACATATGTCTTGCATGATATAAAATCTAAATTCATGATCAAATTATGGGAAGAATGGCATGTGTTTTATGTGATGATAAATGCAGCACTATATACTCATGAATTTAGAGGCTTCCTAACCTCAAACCTGTTTTAAAATTGCCAACAGAGAAGAAAATCTTCATTTATTGATGACAGGCTAATCGTTTATTGATTGCTCCAACTTAGGACCATCCCTCTCTTCTCCAGTTCCCCCAGGAGTTGTCATATACTTAATCTCCAACCAGAAATGGTAATTAAAATAACTCACTGTTGTCAAAATTTTTGAATGTATGATAAATGAAGCCCAGTAAATAGTGAAAATATGAGAAAGGTGATTAAATCTGACAATTTTTCTGTAAAAGGCTTGAGATGATAAATATCTCCTGTGATTAGTTATTAATTTAGTGCAAGGGATTTGCATCAGCTTAAAATATTTTATGAACTGTGGCATAAAGAAATTTTTTAGCAGATAGGTACACACGTGTTTAACCAGAGAAGAAATTGTTGGAATTTGATAGGTAATAATTAAAAATGGCAGACCAGACACACATGTGCCTGGGCTACTTTCTGTGTGACAGTCTTTTCAGAAATTAAGAAAGAAGACTTGAAGACATGGAGACATGAAGAATGACAGAGTACTTGCAGCTGAACCCTTTGCTTCATGAAAACAGAAAAGTTTTACGTACATTATTCCCCAGCTGATAACATATTTAATTTAAGGCAGTATAAAATATCTCCTCACTTACTGAAGGCAAAAAAGCAAACTTGTTTCATTAACAATTATGATTGCACTCCTGATGATTTCCCTTAAAGTGAATGTGGATTTCTTTATATTTAAAGAAAAGAAATGATGATGGTGGTTGTAATGAAGTGCTGTATCGTGTTTCTGTCTGGCTGAATCCACAGCAGTCGCTCTGTTTGTGGCATAGATCGTTTTGTGGCTGCATAATGTTTTGTGTATGAGTTTCTCCCCAGGTAAGGAGGACCTGTGTCTTCATCGCAGACCCCCTGCCCCCTTCCCAGCATCCCGTGGCACCTCGCATAGGGCCCAGCTCCGAGAAGCCATTTAATACCTGTATGATGCAAGAATTATAAATTCTGTTTTTGTAGGATGTATAAATCTGCTTTTAAATTTGGCTTGAACTCTGGTTGAAATCCAGGCAGTTGGTTCAAATGCCCTCTTTCTTCCAGATTCATTTATTTCTGAATACAGTTGACGCTTCATAAAGTGAGGATTTGTCATTGTCTGATTCGGATAGAGCTTGGTTTTTGTTTTGCATGCTATTTACCTGAAACCCGTAGCCTCATTTTTTGAACAATAAATAGGATTTTAGTGTCAAATCCTTGGGTTTGCCCTCTTAATAGGTCTTTGGAATATTTCTAAATGAAGAACCAGAAACTTCACTTGCCTTTCATATGTAATTTTACCTTGTGTTAATTGAAAAGAGGCAGAGGAGACAGTTACAGCTTTTTTTCTGCTTGGTGAGAAAAGTATGGCTGTCTGAGAAAAAAAATGGAGGTTTTTCTTAACTCTTCTTGTAGCACTTATAAGTTTTGTTCTTTAAAGTATGTTTAATATTTGGTTAATTGCTACCATGAACCTAAACATACTGATTAAGGCCAGGTTCACATTAGAACAATTATCTGGTTAATTGCTCTGGTGCAAAAATAGGCTAAAAAATCATCAGAACATCAAGTTGTGAAAGCACTGGCAGGAGTTTCAAAACCACCAAGCATACCTACTGCAAATCACATCAGCAAAGCAATTAATTTAGGCTAATTGCTTTTCTGTTTGTTCAAGATGCACTTTGGAACTGTCTTTTGAAATCGTGGCAATTAAGATTAGTAAGCAGTATAATTAAAGAATGTTAGAATAGTCACTATTTTTCAAAGTGATAACTATTCCATACATATTTATATAGTGTATCTATCACTCCTGTAGGGCTTTGAAATAAGGCAAAATGAGAATGTTTTAGATATTTACAGGATTTTCTATAAAAATAAATTGAGAAGTGGATTATCTGTACAGGAGCTGTAGCATGGGGTTATCTTTAATCTTTAATTATCAGTTAGGATTATCTGATTTCAGTATGTGCGCTAAATTGCCTTGTTCACATAGGAGAAGAAATACCAAAGATGGCACTGGCTAGTGATAGTTCCTCTAGCTGAATGTGTATTTGGCTTCTTATGTGGCTTCATAAAGTAATCAGGATTTTTAATGTCTGAAAAACCAGATTAGGCACACTTCATGTTATTGAAGTTTTCTGTTATTGAGTATTATAATTTTGGCAGCATCAATTTGTCTAAAATTGAAAACTACTTGAGTTTCCAACTGTTTCTCTATGAAGCAATGTTGTAACAGATTCTCAGCTGAAAAAAAAATGGCAAGTTTAGGAATGAGTTCTTCATTGGAAAATGTAGAAATGTCAGTGGGGGAATTAGCCATTCCCCAGACTGCTTCTCTGCTCACCATATTGTCAAACAGCAAGTGGCTCTTTCTTTCACCTCTCTCCTTCCATAAGGAGCAATTCTTAACCATGCAGTGTGTTTAGTGGCATATCCTGCCCCATGAAATTCTCCAAAACAAACATATTTTATTGTATGAAGGACTGTGGCTCTCAAGATAAATCTTTCAGAGACACACACCGTAAAGAAAGTCTTGGTAGCAGTTATCATTTTGTGACTTTCTGAGGCTGTGACAAGAAATTTAGAAAGAATTTCATTAAAATGAGATTTGACACAATAATTTAAAGATAAGTTTCAAGTTTTGTTTGGCATTCTACTTTTTTTTTGATAGAAGATATAAAGATTATTTAATTTATTTATTTTTATTTCTCCTTAATTCAGTATGAATAGCTAGCTAATTGCATCACAAAACTAAATTTTTCTTTAGTGATCCTTTTGTGGAGAAGAACAAAAGCATATATACTTTTTACAGTGGTATATCTTTCTTTATTTTCTTTTACACATTTCATAGTCTCTAGAAGTACTTCACGCTCGATCCCAATTTCTTGGTGATGCTGTTTGTTGTGGAATCTTCGGTTAGACAGCTGCTTGTTGGAGGTAAAGCCATCAAGTCAGATGAAAATAAATGTATTGATTAATCCAATAGAAACGTGCTGAAGACCTTTAGACCAAAAGCAACATGATAATAGCAGTTACTGGGACTGGTTGTTGTGTTTCTTCTGAAATCTGTCATTGAAGCAGCAGAACAGATGTTACTGTAGGTTGGAGAAAACTCAAGCTAATACTTCTTCTTGTCCTTCAAAACTTGAATTCTGCAATTATTTAAAGTTGAAAGATAGCATAGCTGCTATAAGAATTGGTCACTATTTTGCACACTTCGGAAGATTGCAGATTACAGCTATAAGTGTTTCCCAGCACTCTACGCATGCTTTGTGCACTATGACACTGCCTAGCCTCCCATCCATAGGTGGCATCCATTCCCCTATTCTTCTGCATCTAGACAGGCTTTGTGACTTTTTCAAACCAACAGTATATAGTGGAAATTATGTTGTGAGACTTCCCAAGCTTTGGCTTCAAGCGGCCTAGCAACTTCTGTTCTTGCCTTTCTGGAATGCTGCCATCGCCTGAAGAAGCCCAGGCCAGTCTCTCTGAAGATGAGAGACCACATGGAGATGGAGGGCTAAGCCAGCAGCCAGGATCAATGGTCATATATATGTGAGCGGGACCATCTTAGATTAGCCGGCCTCAGTCAAGCCTTTGGATTCCTGCAGTCCTGTGTAGAGAATGAGACCAGCAGAACTACTCAGCTAAGCTCAGTCCAGATTCTGGCCCATGGAGTAATGAGCAAATAAGAGCTGGGTTTTTTTGTTTGTTTGCTTTTTAAGCTACTAAGTTTTGATGTGGTTTGTTATACAGCAGTTGATTATGAGACTTTGTAGCTACTCTGTATTGAGAATTTTATATTGTTAGGCAAAGTGCCAAGAGTATTTTAGTTATTATCTTATTTCACTATCCCATTAACTCTATGACATAGGTATCATTATACCTTGTTTTATAGATGAACTAACATGAGACTCACAGAGGTAGTATCTTGCTGATGATCACAGCTAGTAAATGCAGAGTCAGGATTGAATATAGATCTGTCTCACCTCAATCCCATCTATCAAACTGCCTCCACCAGCTTATTCCAAGTTTAAAAATATACTCGGTTGCCATCAGCAGTTAAATCTACCATTGGAGTCTATAGAATCGAAGTGCCAGCTAAATAGCATTATAATAAAATAAATATCATTGAATAGGTATTACAATAAAATAACATCCATTTGCAGTTTCTAGTGTTACTACTTAGTCTTGAGTACTCGTCTAAAAGATGCATGGAACAAAAGACAGCTCTTCTGCTGTCACACGAGCTCTGAGTCTGAAGGGAATAGTATGAATATAGATTTAAAAATACATAAATATAAGACCTGAATTTTATGTATAAAGGTGAGCCTCAAACAGTGCAGGGGTTAGGATCTCTGGCCCCCTGCACATTTGACAATTGGCGTGTAACATTTGACTCCCCCAAATGTAACTGCCAATAGCCTGCCATTGCCTGGAAGCCTTATAGATAAAAAGAATAGTTGGTTAACACAAATTATGTTGTATATATTATATGCTGTCCTTTTATAATAAAGTGAGCCAGAGAAAAGAAAATGTTACTTTAATAATCATAAGGAAAAGAAAATACATTTACAGCACTGTACTGTATTTATAAAAAAACAATGTGTAAAAGCAGACCATTGTGGTTAAAATCTGGTTGTTCAGTAGTCAACTGTTGTATTAAAAACAATTTTAGGTGTTTTATAGTTTTAATATATTTTTTTACTCAATTGTCAAGTTAGGGAGAAATGGAAAGGAAAAGACTCTCTCTTAGAAGGAAGTATTATGGCTGAAGTTTAATCACCATATTGTTATTTACCTTCAGCATTTGTCTTCTAATAATAAGTCTTATAAGGACATAGCTTCTATAGCATATATAAGTAATGGTACTAAATACCTACCACAAAAATCCCACAAATACAAGTGGGATCTTTTCAATTTTGAAATGCTTTTATTGTTTTAACTATCACTGTAACAACTATACATCAATAAACCAGTTAATAGTAGTAGTTGATTCTGACATATATATCATTGCTCATCTTATCATTTACCATAGCAGCGCACTAATCAGACCTGCCTCAGGGCTTTATTGCCTGTTAAATAAAGCCTGGGAGCATTTCCTCCGTGATTTATTATAGCATTTTGAGAACTAGTTTCGTTTGGGAAATACAGTTCCCATTTGTTTTCCTTCTAGCTTGAAATTTAAGCTGAATTCTTATTTTTGGTTTTGATTAGTCTCTTCTTTTCCACCAATAAATCACCAGTGTATTTTAATATTTTTATGTTGTATTACATGTATATAAACAAATACTTTGCTTTGTGTGAGTATATATCTAGAAAACCTTACTTGATATTTGGGTAGAGAAGAGACATGAAGTTGCATTTTTGTCTACTAGTTTTAATTTATACTTAGATGGTTTATAAATTTCTTAGAATGTGCCATTGATAGCAGCATAAGTATTAAAACTGTATCTGGACATTGTGACTTTTCCACATTCCTAGGCTCCTAACTGGAAGCTTAGTAAATATGTGTTGATTGATTACATGACAATCCGACAATAAGTTTGTGTTCAAGGTAACAGGAAAAAAAAAAAGAACTGCTCAAGTTGGTCAAGAAATAGAGCAAGTCAAAATAAGACATTCAGAATAGTCAAGTTCATTTGATGGGTATAGACATAACCTCTAAAAATGCTTGCAGAGTTAAAGAGGCAGTAACTGAGGAGTTAAAGAGACACTGACTGGATTCCCTAACAGAGAGTGGTGGTTTGTGTATGAGGTACGTAGATACAGTTTTAGTCTAGCTGACAACATGTTCACCTTACTAGTGAAGAAAACTGAATGAAGAAGGTGGGGTTGCGGGGCGGGAGGGGGGGGGACCCAGGAGAAACAGGATATCCTTGTGGCAGCAATTTATTGGGAAAGGGAATGACAAAATGTGTCAAGACAATGCCCTAGCTTCATTAAATTGAGTAATGAATTTGGAAAAAACAAAAAAGAGCTGTGTTCTGTAACATTTTCTATAAGTGTCTATATTTATAGACATTTATGGGATAACTGTCTTTGAAAAAATATATATTACTTACCATACAGCTAATATTTTGCTCCTTACAGTGGTTTTATTGAACTTAGAAGTGTTTAGTAATTTACATCTTCAGAGAGATGTCTGTCATCTTTTTGGTTCCAAGATTTTTCATCACAAGTTTATTCCCAGTATGGAGACATCTTTATGTTACAGAAGAGCTTTGGGAGGGGCGAGGGGAGCGGCTAATGGCTCTTGGCAGCCATCCATCTCCAAGCAGGATGTAACAGTGAAGCTTATTAGAGGCAGAGAAGTATAAAGTGGCACCCAGGGGACCCTGACAGATATTTTGACCATCCACACAGACATTGCTGCTACTGGATGGTCCTCTCCCATTTTGAAAATGTAGCTATTTAAGAAGGGACTAGGTCACAGTGAATTTACAATGTCTTGCTTCTTGTATGCATTTTACTTGTGTATTTTACTTGTGATTCTTTTTCCATTGACAGTATTTTTCTAATGTTTGCTTTGAATGGTTACATTTATCTTCACTAACTTGTAACTGTTATTTGCATAGTATATTTCAGTCCACTAAGTAAGTTCTGTTAAGTGCATATTGCATTTGACAAAGGTTTTATAATTTGTGATGATCCACAGTGATGGGCTTGGGGGTGTGTATAAGAGGGAATATGGGAGAGTAGTTCCGGGTAGCAAGAAATTCCAACATGAACCTCTCTCTGCTTTATTAACATTCATATTAGCATCCATTTGCTTCATTGTTGGGAGGATGGGTGTCCTGTGAGCTTTTAGTTAGAAGAAACTGCCTAAGATTAAATCTGGACTGTGGTTAATCTTCAGAACAGTTTATCCACAGGCAGGTAATCTAAAAGTATAAACATGTTGTTTTGAAGGTTCTATTAAAGCTTTATTTAAAAGTACCAATCATATGTAGGTGAAAATTCCAGAATATACAAAAAATATATTCTTATCATCAGTAATAAACTGCAATTATTAAAAAATTTTAAGTCTATTTATTTATTTTGAGACAGAGAGAGAGAAAGCACAGAGGGGCAGAGAGAGAGGGAGAGAGAATGAATCCCAAGCAGGCTCCACACTGTCAGCCTGAACCCACAAACTGTGAGATCATGACCTAAGCCAAAACCAAGAGTCGGATGCTCAACAAACTGAGCCACTCAGGCGCCCCATGAATTGCAGTCATTGACTTAATTAATCTCAACTGACTGAGCTACCCAGGAGCCTCATGAATTGTAATCACTGATTTTAATAATCACATTTGAAGCTAGGTCCATTTTTTAAAAATTGAATTTAATTAATTGATTTTTTAAAGCTAGATGCATTTAGAAAAAAATCCCAAATCTTAGTGTAAAATAATTTTCTCAGTAAAATCCAAAAATACATACATACATATCATATATATTTATTTAAATTTCAAAAGGGTAGACATATCCAACTGGATTGTTTAAATTAAAAAAATTTTTTTTAATGTTTTTAATTTATTATTGAGACACAGAGCATGAGTGGGGGAAGGTCAGAGAGAGAGGAGGAGACACAGAATCAGAAGCAGGCTCCAGGCTCTGAGCTAGCCGTCAGCACAGAGCCCGGACACGGGGCTCAAACCCAGTAACCGTGAGATCGTGACCTGAGCTGAAGTCGGCTGCTTAACTGACTGAGCCACCCAGGTGCACTTGCATTGTTTAATTTTAAGTATTTTCACAGGTGAAACTTATTTCCAAAGACTTTAGAATGGGAAAACCAACAACTTTTGGCTTTCTATTTTAAGGGCAACAAGGAGGAAATTTGTGTTCAGTTTCTATTTAATTTGCTGTGACTACTTATGACATTCACAAATTATGTCATTCATTTTGACATGCACATGCGAAAATGAGTGACTTTGGGATTCAGACCTAAAGAATTCTCACAGGTGCTTAGACATGTTGCCTCCAACTGTGGCCGATTCCTTTTCCCCCAGAAACTACAGGATGATTTCTAAAGGAGACATAGTTTTTCCACCAGCCTCCATAAAAGGAGTCTTTCCTTTCCTTTCTGATCCATTAGAGAGCAGTGGATCCTCAGGTAATTTTTTCCATTTGATTTGGGTCGTCTTCTTTTATTTAAAGCTGTGTTCTGTTTTACTTTTTTGTTGCTGTAGTCACTGATGACATTTTCTCGGGTAACTTTTTTTCCCCCTTTAACTTGGATCTTCTTTTGTTCCTTAAATCTGTAGAATATTTTCTTTTTTTGTTGTCAGTGTCACTGATGACATTTTCATCTGATTCTTGACATATTCATTTTAAAATATATGGCATTGTGTGGAGTTTTTTGGTCAGTGACATTTTGGCAAACACTTGCCAGTGGCTACCAGAGAAGGTCAGTTAGAAATAAATTACTGTTGAAAGGCTTCTCTGCAATACTAATGAATAGGGCTTGCAGTGGGAGTTGGGAGTCTGGGGTCTTTTGTGTTCTTATTTTGCTCTTGTTCCAAACTTTTGTCATTCAGTCAGTGACTATATATATATACATACACACACACAGTGTGGGTACATATGTGTATATGTATATGTTTATATATATATATATATCCTTGGTAATCTTACTTAAGTTCTCTTTTATAAGATTGGGGTAATGAGAACCTACCTTTGTGGAATGTTTGGAGGCTTAATCATGTTTCAAAAGCACCTTGAGTGTGAATCAAGTTAGTGTGAGTGAGTTCATTATTAGAATGGTGGCTTGGGTGGTACCATTTATCACTGATGCTTCATCATCATTGTAGCTTCATGGTTTCCTGCAAATTGACAGTGGACATCTTAAGTCACATTTTTTAAAATTACCAGCAGACTCTTGAAAGTTACTTAGTTGCTTATCGTATAGTAACACTGAAGTGTTTGCAAATTTTACAATTCTCTGAAGAAAATAAGACATTGAGAGTATACAGAGTATTACGTATTTTCATAAATGTGTTTGTTTTCAGATTAAATGGACAAAGTACATTCAGATTCAGAAATAGAGACTAAAAAAAACACAACAGTGTCTCCTACTTATTGCCATTAGATAAGATACCTTCATATATAGCTCCTTACCTTTGGGAAATGTTTTTCACTTGCAGCTTTTATCCAAATGTATTTTAATGAGTTACACTTTTCAAAATTTACTTTAACATTGTATACACACACACACACACACACACACACACACACATGCACGATGTGGGTAATGAGAGATTAAATGAAATTCAAAATATTCTAGGAAGCAGGGCTTTTAATTTCCAATTTCTAGTTCAGTTGAGAAAATGACATGACTGAAAATTAAGGAAAATTAACTATTTACTTTGAATGTGTGTATGTTATTCTGAATTTGATATATGGCAAGAGTCACAGGATCTGATTTGGAAGTAGTTTCAGCCTTCTGTGTACAAGCTCCTGGCTCTTCATCCATTGCATATATTCTCTCCCTGTGTTTCTCTTGTTTCTCTCTCTCTCTCTCTTTTATTCCATCTTCTTACCATCTTTTTTCCTTTATCCATCTTCTGGGTCTATTTAGTTAACATAAAATCATACTCTGACTATATGACCGTCAAAATGCTTCTTAAAAGATCAGCAGTCTCTTAAAGTATTTTTAAAATCAGGTTATTTATTCTTGATTAAAAAAAAACACCATAATACATGCTCCTAACTTTGGAACTTGGGCAGTTCTGTGAGCGGTTTTAAAATCCAGAGAAGTCTCCGGAGTGCGTGTTTTGTGGGAGCGGAGCAGGGAGGACAGTGGGCTGCCAAGGGGCAGACTGCCGGAGGGAGACATTGCACATGCTGATTTCCTTTTGCTCTGTCTCGCTCGGTTTTTCCAGCCCTGTGGCTTTCAGGTTTATTAAAATGCTAATGATGTTTATTCTGCTTTTATTGGCAGCTCTCCAGATTTGATTATTGATATATCTGAATAACAGTGGAATGCAACATCAAAGTCTCACTTGACTATTCCTTAGATTTTTGTCAGTAGACATATAAATACCACAATGTCAGATGGATCACTGGACTTTTTTTTTTATCTGTATAAAAGTGAAATGTTATAAATGAACTGTCAGCTGTTTGGAAATGAACTTTTATTGGGATGGAGAGGGTCTTCCGCGGGCTCCTTTCTTAGGAGGGCATACTATCCCACTCTCTGTGGAACAGTCATATTTCCAATAACAAATTGTCTGAGTGGGTTTGTGGGTTTCTATTGTTCTAATTTTCTGGAGTTTGCTATTTCACATCCTGTCCAAACAGATTAAAGGTTACACTGATAAACTGCAGAATAATCCAGGGCACCTGGGTGGCACAGTCAGTTAAGCGACTGACTCTTGATTTCAGCTCAGGTCATGATCTCATGGTTTGTTAGATCAAGTTCCGAGTCGGGCTCTATGCTGACCAGATGGAGCGTGCTTGTGATTCTCTCTCTCCCTCTCTCTCTGCCCCTTCCCACTCACGTGAGTACATGCTCACTTGCTCTATCTCTGTCTCTCACTCTCTCAAAATAAATAAAGAAACATTAAAGAGAAGAATAATTCAGAGCACCTGGGTGACTCATTTGGTTGAGCGTCCAACTTCAGCTCAAGTCATGATCTCGCAGTTTGTTGGTTCCAGCCACTGGTCAGGCTCTGTGCTGATGGCTCAGAGCCTGGAGCCTGCTTCAGATTCTGTGTCTCCCTCTCTCTCTGCTCCTCCCCCTGCTCACACTCTGTTTCTCTTTCAAAAATAAATAAACATAAAATTTTAAAAAGAGTAATCCACTCATGACTAGCAAGGACTGGAGGAGTTGTCCTTTTCTTATGTATTCTTTCTGAAAATTTAAACCAGAAACCCTTAGAAATGAAAAGAACTTCCGAGAATACCCCATGTAACTCCTTCATTTTGCAGTTCTGCAACAGGTGCAGAGATCATGTAGCTTGCCCAGCTTTACTCAACGTGCTTGTGGGGAAGGTGGTTCCTGAATGCTCTTCCTCCTGACCCATAGGCTGCTGCATCCCAGTTTGCTTGAGCTCCTCTCTCACTGTTCTTACTAGCTGGCCACTTATTTGCCGCCAACACTTGTTTCCTTTTGTGGCCTAGAATGGATGGAGTGTCTCTGGAGTGTAGGCTCTTGTAATTCTTGTATGCCCCTTTGAATGACAAAATAACGTATACACTCAATAGATGTTTAGTAAATATTTTTAAAACAGTGAGATAAATTATTGCCATTCAGACATTTCTACTGTTTGCATTTTAATGAACATCTTTTCAGATGTGCACGTATGTGTGTGTCCTCCCCCTGCTTCCTCTTGGAATTTCACTATGCATAGTATTTTGCAGCCTGTGTCTAAAAGTCAACAATACATTATGGATTTATTTTTGTTTTAATAAATATAGATTTATGTCACCATTTCTTATGGATTCATGGTAGTGTTTCAGCACAATCTATTCAAACAGTCTCTTATTGGTAGACCTTGAGTTATTTCCAATTTTTATTCCTACAAATAATTGTACAGTGAGCATTCTTATACCTGTAAATTTATATCCTTTTATTTTTGTCCTTAAGGTTAAATTCTTCAGTGGGAATTTCTACATCTAGGTGAATACATATCTAAATTTATTATACATCTCGCTTAACTCCCTGTAGAGTATGTAAGTCTATATCCCTGCAGAAGAATGTCTGTTTCTCCATTCCCGTGTAAATTCTGGATGCTCTCGCAACTATTTTAGAGCATTTAAAAATGACTTTAAGGTTTAATAGCTGAAAAAATAACTTGTAATAAATTATTAGCCACAAGGATATTTTCCACTAAGAGACAGTACAGCATAGTGGTTATCAACACAGGCTCTGGGGCACAGTCTGGGTTTATACGTGGCCCTGCCACTCCCTACATATTTATCATTAGGCAAATTGCTTGACCTCTCTTATTTTCTTATCTGTAAACTTGGGATTCCAGTAATACTTACCTAGGAGGTTTTTCTATGATTTAAATGTGATTATATGTGGAAAGTATTCAGAAAAGTTTCTGGCGCATAGTTAATTACTCAATACATGCTACCTAGAATAATAATTATTATTCCTATCAGCCAGTGAGTGAGTGACTCCTGTCTACAGTGTATACTACATAGTATACAGCGCTGGAATATGCGTTTGGGAAAGAAACATGATACCCTGTCACAGTGATCAAAAACATTCACCACATCCCAGAAGAAATAAGGCATAAATAATTGAAAAGTTACAAATGTAAGTTAAATATAACAACACAAAACTACATCATAAGAACAGACTTGGGCTAAAACATTATGAGTTACCAAATGTATGATGTATTCTTGAAACAGGACCCTCTTATAGTACTTGGTAGGGTAATACCAAAGTTTGCTCTCTGTTTTGTATTCTTATTTTCCACCTGGACCAAAACTTCTTGTAATGTAGGGTGATCGTATGTCTCAATTGGTGTAGCACAGTTCTGCTTTATGACTGGCTTAATGCCGTGGTTGGATGATAAATTATGTGGTTGCCATGTTTCCAGTTGGTATCTTCTTTCTGTGCATGTCATTGTGATGATGATGTGATGTCAAACTCTTGTTGTGGCCTGGGAGTTCTTTTGACTATTATCATTGCTCATTTGTTCTATTTTTAAAATTAATTTCATGGTTTAATTTAGGAAACAGTCTTATTTCTAGGTGCTCAGGGGAAAGCTCTTTCTTACCTATTATGTACTGCTTAAAATGCTAGGAGGGAAACCATGGAAAACTTTTATTGCCAGGTTTTAGATGATCCAGCATGTTGTATCGAGATACCACTTGAGATTATATTTTTCTGAAACCAAAGGGAGAAATATTTCGGGGTGAATAATGGCAGTTGGGTGGAAAAATTTTGATTTATGAATAAAGCAAGTCCACTCTTCTTAGCGTTCTAAAATATTATTTTGCACAAAAGTGTGCTTGTAATGCTAAATGCATTGGGTAATTCTCCATATCTTCAGAATAGATTAAAAAGTGTTTTAATGTCCTGCATTGTTGACATCTTAGCCCATTTCCCAATATTTGATTGTCAGTTGAACCTTCTTATCTGCTATCCTTGTCATTGATGTCACAGTAACACGTTGGAAGGATTGAGAGTTTAGTTTTTGCATGATGAATAAATGGTAAGGAAGAGGATAAAGGAATAGAGGTTGACTGTATAATGAACCTTGGTAAAAATGAAAATTTTTAAGCTCTTTCATTATAACTGTCTCTTAATTAGATATTATCAAATATTAGAGGAAAATGCCTGTCACATTTGGATTTATTATGTAGGAAATCCATGCTCTGAAACATAACGGGCCTAGAAGACTTTTTTTCTGATGAGAACATTGTAATATTAGTGTTTGCTTCGATACAATTTGTATTCTTTTTTTCCTTTTGGACCATTTATTATGTGCCTGGCATTGTGCTTAGTACTGACAATACATAGTTAATTAAGAAATGGTGTCTGGGGGCGCCTGGGTGGCTCAGTTGGTTAAGCCTCCAACTTCGCTCACATTCATGGGTTCGAGCCCCACATCAGGTTCTGTGCTGACAGCTAGCTCAGAGCCTGGAGTCTGCTTCTGGTTCTGTGTCTCCTTCTCTCTCTGCCCCTCCCCCTCTTATGCTCGCTCGCTCTCTCTCTCTCTCTCTCTCTCTGTATCAAAAATAAATAAAACATTTAAAAAAATTTTTTAAAAAGAAATGGTGTCTGCCCTGCAGTCAGGAGAGGGGCTAACAAGACCAGTGAATAGCCTTAGGGTTTTAAAAACTTCCCCAGAAATTATTACAGAATAACAGCAGAAACCACTAACACAGTCATTGTTCTAGCTCCTTTCTGTGTTTTAAACCCATAACAATGCTGTCAGGTAGACACTGTTATTATTTCCTTTTTTTTTTCTTTTGAGAGAGGGCGTGAGAGAGAGAGAGAGAGAGAGAGAGAGAGAGAGCGCGCGCGCAAGGGAGCTGGAGAGAGAGAAGGGGAGAGAGAATCTTAAGCAGCCTCCATGCTTAATGTGGAGCCTGGGATCATGATCATGAGCCAAAAGCAAGAGTCAGAAGTGTAACTGACTGGAAAACCAAGGCATCCCATTACTGCCATTTTTCAAATGAGCAAACCAGGGCACAAGAGATGAAGTTGCCCAGTGTTGCATCGGTAGAATACAGGTTTCTATCCCAAGTGAATTCTTTTGAGAAGCATTCTTCACATGTGTCTGTTAAGCATTTATGAGAAGTAATTACTGTGTAATCCAAGAATATGTAAGGGAAAATTCTCGAGTATGATATCACTTACTCTTCATTTATTTATTTATCAGATATTTATTAAGCACCTATCAGAACTAGGCATTTGGGATAGGGCAGTGAGCAGAACCTGCCTTCACGATGTTTATAGTTTTAGTAATCCTTGCCTCTGATATAGTCAAGGGATTTCTGAATAAGTGTATAATATTTCTGTTACTTTTCACTTTCATCATTTCTACTCCTTTTAACTCTGCTGAGCATACTCTGAAGCCTTGTTTGCTATTCCTATAATTGGGGAAATTAATGGTCTCTAATTTGCATGTGTGGATAGTTTTTAATTACTGTACATTGCACTTTTCTATAACCTGGATTTTCATAAATTGTACAGTGACTTCATTAAACTGCCTTTCATATGCCAAATTTCATTGTTCTCACTGACAAAAGATGGTACCTGGCTCTCATTTAGATTTTCTGACTTATTTTCAGTGACACATAGGGATATACTGTTTAACTAAAATTCCTATTACAACTGTATTTCTTTTACATGTAGAGGAGATGAGTAAGCTTTTACTGTCCTAATGAGAAAGGAATCCTGAGTCTTGAGTTGGTTCATCATTGCCCAGTGTAGTGACTACTTGCCAGCTGCCACAGATGGTAGGGAAGAGTCCGGCTTCTGTGGGAGCCTTAAGGTGCCACTGGTAGCCCCTTGCAGCAAGAACTGACCCACTGGTTGAGCTTGCGTTGATTTTTTTTTCCCCAGGACGCCATGATTTTTCTCCCCAGGGTCTCTCACACAGGTGATCGCTGACACACAGTCTTGGCTGATGAAAAAGAAATCTGGCACCTTTCCTCCAGGGACCTAGTGTTTCCCACTGTGGAGGCTTAAAGGGTTGAGGGCTGGCTGACCTTTTCCGGAGACTCAGAAACAGGGTAGAGAAAAGGGTGCTTGCTCTCAGGTGGGAGATACGGCTCCCTTCACAGCCTGAGTCATGAGTCCTCTGGTATGACTGGCAGCTGATTTCTCCCCAAGGCCCCAGTCAAGATTCTTACCCAAGGAACGTACGCCTGCATGGGCCACAATTAGGAACTCTTCTTATTTTAGATCAATAGGAATAAACCTTCTCTCCACTCTTGCCCCTCTTCTGACTGTCTCAAGTAATATCCTTAATTCAGGTTTTTGAAAAATGAAAATTTTTTTGCCTTTTTCTTTTAAACCATGAGGCTCGAACTCAGGATCCTGAGATCAAGAGTCGCGTGCTCTACTGACTGGGCCAGCCAAACACCCCTTGACTTTCAAACTTGTTTCCAGCACTGGTTTTTGCCCTCAAGTGGAGGGACCTCCTCTATGTATATGAAAGGACTTTACCTCTGGGATTTTTGTCCTTAGTCCAGATATATAAACAGAACATAATTTGTGAAAACCTTTTTCTTATTGATAGCTCATTTTTCCCCCGGTAGAATGCCAATCCCATTTTACTCTGCACTCTCAAAGCTGGTGACTGAGAGCTTTCTTCCTCTACTCTTTATTTCAGAAGTAAGTAGTGGTTTGTCTAATTACTGTATTGTAGTTACAATTATAGAGAAAAGGTCAGTGTAGTCATTGCCAATTAAAGTAGGGAAAAAGCTACATTTATAACCACTAAGAGCCATTATGTCAATTTAATGCTGTTCATCAGCGTGTAACCCATTTTCTAGGGTATATAAATCTAATCTTGGTATTATAGTACACTCACCCTGTTAAAGGCCTTTGATACTGTGGAGAACAGATTATTGCAAGCAACTTGTATTAATTGTGCATCCTTTCACTCATAGATTTTGGGACCTGGATTTTGTAAAACCTGGTCATCATAATGAGTAGAAATAGGTACTCCAAGTCCCTGGTCCCTTTTATTTTTAGGTATTGGACAAAGTAAAACAATCTGTTGAGATTTAGGTGTTCTTACTTTTTTCAGTGACTTCTTTGAGGATATACTATTTAACTAAAATTCTCATTGCAGTTGTGTTTTATTTTATATATGGGGAAAATGTATAAACTTTCACTATCCTAATGAGAAAATTTTTCTGGGATCCAAGTTGATTTATCATTGTTCTTTTCACTTTTATATCTTCATGTAGTATTTATGGATTTTTAACGAGACATCATGGATTTAGTACCAGTTAAGAAAATATAATAGAAAATGAAATATTAGTGTTAATTTCACCCCTTATGAAAAGCCTGAAAACACTTCTCAATATATCTTTATGCTATCATAGGATGTGTCACATATCACCAGATTTACACAAATTGGAAAGGTTGTCTTCCTAAGTAAACCTTTTACTTTAGTAGTTTCTTTACAACAAATTGCATAGTGTTTTGAACAAAGAAAAACTGGGTAGTAAAGTTGAGTTTGTCCTGCTTAGACTTGTGAAGGATGTAAGAACGTACCTACAACTTGACATTCTAGAGTAGATTTCTCTATTTAGGGTGCTTGTCATATTAGGGCAAGTACATTCTGATCTTTATTCTCTGAGTTCTTCATTAATGTAAAAGATGGATTGAAATACCACTATTTTCTTAATAGGTACCTATTACCTTAGTTCCCTTTTCTTTGTTTCAGTAGGGTTCAAGCTGTACCTTTAGGCTTTTGAAGCTTCCCATTGCTGTATTTGCCTGTTCTATCGTTCTTGAGTATCATCTATTCTCAGGAGAGAATGTAAGGCTGAGTAAACTTACCAAGGCTTTCTTTTCTAGTTTTAGCTCTCAGATGCTATGGTCTTGAACTTTTTTATCTGAATATGTCATGGTTGAGTACGTTAAAAGTTTTTTAAAGAAAGATCAAGGTTGAATTCACTGGTTATTGAGTCTTTATAGACTGTTCCTAAAGCCCCATAGAGCACAACAAACATGATCTTTTAAAATAAAAAAGTGGGTGACTCAGTCAGTTAAGTGTCCGACTCTTGGTTTCAGCTCAGGTCATGATCTCATGTTTGTGAGTTTGACCCTCCCCCCACTTGGGCTCCATACTAACAATGCAAAACCTGCTTGGGATTCTCTCTCTCCCTCCCTCTCTGCTTCTCCCATGTGTTCTCTCTCTCTCAAAAGAAATAAACTTTAAAATAAAATAAAATAAAAAGTAAAATTGTGTTGGATTGAGTTTTGTTGCATTTTCTCTTAAGGAAAAAAGAAAAACGCCTTCCTGTAAGAGATTTCTTGAGCTATTTCCATGACTAGATCTTCCTAAAACATACTTTCTTAGTGATTTAGACTTGTAGAATATTTGTTGACAGAATGTATCTTAATAACTCTGTTGCACAGCAAAATGAATTATTTGGAATGGAAAAGAATTTTGGAAAAAAATCATGCCCCTTTCATTTATTTAGAAAAATTGTTATTTCACATTTCTATGTTATCCTTAGCTTACTATTTTTTTTTCTAGTTTGTTCAGTGCCATTCATAGGAGCACATGAAGTGAAAAATCGAATACTACATGATGCATATTATCAGATGGTGGATGTCTGCATGTATAACAGCTAGATAATACTCTTGTGTTTCAATTCATTATATAAAGCATATTATTGAAACTGTTGCTTTTTTATTTGAATAAATAGATCACTTCAAGAATGGTTAAAAATATAAATATGTAATTTAAGGGATTTTAAATTTAGCTCTTTGTGTAACTATAATACCAATCCTCACTCTTTTAATTTCCTTATTTTTTGGTGTCTATTTGCCATGCAAAAGAGCTAACATGTGCCTTAGAATCAAATTATTATTCTTGGAACTTCAGAGTAGAGTTGGAATATAGTTGCTACTATTATTTTTTGGTTTTGTTTTTTATTTGATATGTAAAGCTAGACATATACTTCTAAGAAAAAGTTCATTTAGACAGAATCACAAATGATTCCTAAAACTTAATATGAAAATAGTTGAAAACTTACTGATATTAAGTGTTTTTAGTTACACAGTTGTAATTTCTCTAAGTAAGGAAATATAAATAATAGTGGTTGATTTAGAGTAAGATGATAAAATATCAGCAAGCTTTAATACATTCTGTACTCCAGAAAATTTTAAATCCTTAAGCTATGAAAAAAAGACAACTATTCTTTTTTTTTATACTTCAATATAGTACATCTAGGATATACCAGTAGGATTTTATAGCTAGGACAACATCAATGTACATTTCTCTGGAAATTATCTATTGATATAAGTACACAGATTTTGTTCCTAGGTTGAATATGTTTACATTTTATATTCCATAGAGGATTTTGTCCTCTCAATTAGTTTTATGAACTCAAAAACTCAATATATATATTGAGTATTCGATTTTTCACTTCATGCACTTCTATGTACATATATATATATGGAGAGAGAGAGAGCAAAAGAGCACCTATTAGGCACCTATTCTAACACTGTGCTAGAGCAAACACCTATTAGGCACCTATTCTAACACTGTGCTAATTGCTGGGCACAAAAAGGTAAATAAATAATGTGATTTCTTAAGTTGCTCACAAGTGTCAATATAAGGGGAAAGGCAGATTTATGAATGAACAACTATTCATTCGTTGTAACTATATGTTATAACTATACCATTATTATATGATGCTCATTATAATAAAAGTCATGAGAAGCAAATAAACCAAAAACAGGCAAAAAAACACTTAGCAGGATTATAGCAAATATTCATCTTAAATTTTAATAGTCTATGATGGATAAAGCTATACACAACTAACCAGAACTATATATAAGTTGCTTATTTAAAATTAAAATTAAGTTTTAATTAGTGCCTCATTTTTGACAAAAGGTAATCTCTTTGTTTATAATCCTCTAGTAGTAGTTTCTTCAGTACAGTCTTTGGCTTCTTGCTTTCAGAACAGTATGGGAAGATTATGGTCCTGGCTCGTTTCTTTCGGCATGTGCCCATCTCTCCACACCCTCGCCAGCATCTATAGACTCTTGATTTGTTCATTTTAGCCACTCTGACTGGTGTGAGGTGGTATCTCAGTGTGGTTTTGATTTGTGTTTCCCTGATGATGAGTGATGTTGAGCATTGTTT
>NC_043705.1:79614209-79891202 GCF_006229205.1 Suricata suricatta | reverse complement strand
CTAGTTTCATTCTTCTGCATGTTGCTGTCCAGTTCTCCCAGCACCACTTGCTAAAGAGATAGTCTTTTCTCCATCGGATACTCTTTCCTGCTTTGTCAAAAATTAATTGGTCGTACATTTGTGGGCCCAGTTCTGGGTTCTCTATTCTATTCCATTGATCTATGTGTCTGTTTTTGTGCCAATACCATACTGTCTTGATGATGAAAGCGTTGTAGTAGAGGCTAAAGTCTGGGATTGTGATGCTTCCCGTTTTGGTTTTCTTCTTCAATATGACTTTGGCTATTCAAGGTCTTTTGTGGTTCCATACGAATTTGAGGATAGTTTGTTCTAGCTTTGAGAAGAATGTTGGTGCAATTTTGATGGGGATTGCATTGAATGTGTAGATTGCTTTGGGTAGTAATGACATTTTCACAATGTTTATTCTTCTGATCCATGAACAGGGAATGTTTTTCCATTTCTTGGTGTCTTCTTTAATCTCTTTCATATGGTTTCTATAATTTTCATCATATAGGTCTTTTACATCCTTGGTTAGGTTTACACCTAGGTATTTTATGGTTTAATTTTTTAACGTTTTATTTATTTTTGAGAGCAAGAGAGAGCACGAGGGGGGTGAGGGGTAGACACAGAATCTGAAGCAGGCTCCAGGCTCTTAGCTGTCAGCACAGAGCCCATTGTGGGGCTTGAACTCACAGATCACAGGGTCCTGACCTGAGCCAAAGTCAGATGCCCAACTGAGTGAGCCTCCCAGGTGCCTCTCCAGGTTTACTCTCTTTACCCCTTTTATTCATGTTATTCCACATCATCCTTTGGTCTCTTTTGTCATATCTCCTTTCCAACCACCCCCATATCTTTCATTTAATCTTTGAGATTATCTGTAATCCTTTTCTTCTTCTTTCGTCTCTTGAATTTACCTATCCATAGTTCTCTTTTTTCTCTTTTTCTTGTCTGTCTTCCATCCTTCCCTTTTGACGTTAATCTTGTCTTCCAGATCAACTGTTCACATCTTGGGTGTTTGGTGGTATGTGAAACATAGTGAGGTCCACCCTTTGCTATTGACATCATGCTGAGGTTCACCTATGGTCCAGTTAGCATATATGACAAGTGGGCCCTTTGGGATGTGTAGAAGTCTCTGCACAGCCTGGGGAAGAAAGCACTGCCTGCAAGGGGAAACTTTTACAAGTCGACTGAGCCATGGACACCAAAGTAGTACACATAGACCTCAATGTCAAAGATGTTTGAGCATTTTGGACTTTAAAAAATAATTTAAAACATAGTTTTACACAATAATTGATCCTCTGTCAGCAGTCCTGACAACAGTGAAAGTGTCTTCTTGTGAATTTTACCCTTTACTCAGAGGCTAAAACTTTGTTTTCAAGACAACAAGCTAATCCTTGCTTTTTTCAGTGAAATTTCCCAACTCTTAGTCACAGATGCCATGGTCCCCAGACCAAGTGCTACTCCATTGAATGGTGGGGTTACTACCTATTAGATTGGATGGATGTTGGCTTCAACAATAAAACAATGTTTTATCTTAAAATCTCATTTCGCTAATGCTTACACTCTATAGGCATTTTCAGAAATATTAGGTTTCTTGAGGCTGTTCACTCTGTAAGGTATGGAGGGCAAATAATATTAAAATATTGAGTGGAAATAGTGAAGTTCAGAGAAGTAATTTATCAATGTTAGGCACCTAGTTGGTGCTAGAATTGTATTTGAATTCAGTTCAGTGCCTTGTGTCACAATGCTCCCTATTTGTTGAATAGTAGCTTCAAAATCGTAAAATAGGAATTTCTTATTTAGGTCCATATTTTACAATTCAAGTTATATATACTACCTACCACTTTAGGATTGTAAATAAAATACAAGATGCCCAGTCCAATTTGAATTTCAGACAAAAAACAAGTACTTTTTAGTAGAAATATAGATCATGCAGTGTTTGTATTTCTGTTTGCTAATTGTGGGCTCTACCTCACTTCCAAGGGTTTTTCCCTAATTCTCTTTCCCACCCCACCCCTGCCACCAAACAGGTAGCTCTGGTCTCCCTGAATTCTAGGAATTTTGTTTTCTCTCTATGGTACTTTGTATTTCATTTTACTTTTTTGTAAAACTGACTCTCCATTTCTTTCAGACTGAAATCTAGAATAGAGGAATTTAGTTTTAAACATTTGGGTGCTTCGCCTGTTGAAAGAATGAATCGAGCCTAATGGATAATTATTTTAAAGAATGTGTGCCCTTATATATACTTATCAAAATATCCTCCCATGTTTTGTATCAAGTGGAAAAAGTTAATAAAAGCTCTCTAACAAAAGTATGAATATATATAAAAGACATATTGGCCAATGTGTTGGACACCATTCTCAACCCTTATAAGTAAATCTTCCTGGCAGGAAACAGCCTCATGGACTGGGAATGGCCAGCTGACGGTAAATACCTGTTCCTGTTAATACAGTAATC
This sequence comes from Suricata suricatta, assembly GCF_006229205.1. Taxonomy (NCBI): domain Eukaryota; kingdom Metazoa; phylum Chordata; class Mammalia; order Carnivora; family Herpestidae; genus Suricata; species Suricata suricatta. The sequence goes on along the minus strand of NC_043705.1, from coordinate 79,888,748 downwards.
CAGGGTTATCAAACGAACAACCACCTGTCTTTGTTGAACATTTTGAAATTTGGTTTATTGTGGGGTTTTGCATTATTTTCATTTTTAAAAAATATTGTATTAAACTATTAATTATCTTGATTACTGAGTATTTTTGGTGCCCCTTTAAATCTGGTGCTTCTGCTTAAATCTTTTGGAGAAATGCAAGAGGTTATTTTATTTGGGTATCAACTTATGTTTTTATGTTAGTCAGCAATATGTTTAGGTTCACAGTTGACTTTGAAGATAATATCTTTAGAACTCATCAAATCTAATACTCTTTTTCATGGATGAAGAAACTGATCACAGTAGCAAAGTTGAGATTAGGGTTCCTTCTTCACCATGGTTTCTGCTGACCATTTAAGCTCCCCTGTGGGAGAATGCATAATTTAAGTCAAGCCTTTTTTTTTTTAACCTTTGGTGTTAAAAGTCCTGAGAATAAAGAATGTCATTGGAGCATATCACTGTTCATTATTGGAGGTGTTAATGCACATTGTTCATCCCTAGATTACTTACTTAAAAAGTCTGCTGGTTTTTCACAGAGGAAAAATATAAAGTGGAAAAATAGGTGTCCTTATTTAAATTGCTTTTCAATTTTGCATAATAGAAAGATCAGTTTTGATTTTTATGAGTAACATTTGAGCCTAGGTCACAGTTACTTTCTGAAAAAGTTCCACTATTGTAATTGTATGTTTTAGCGAAGTTTCTTGTAGGCATCTACAGATGGCTGTGCTCTTCCTACGATTGCCCTCTTGACTTCTGATTTGGAAATTAAGATTTTGATAGAAACCTTATTTCACCTTCCTATGTAGCTTGCTTCATTAGAGCTGATAAAGTAAGATCCATAGCAAATACAGAACGCTGGAGATATGACAGACAACCTGGTACAAATCTTTTAGGAGACAAGCTAAGAGTTTGATTGACAGATTGTCCTATAATTTTGTGAAGCAAAGAGAATTTTCTTTATTAACCGATGAGACAGATGGGCTCAAGTTTGATGGGTTTAGTTTAGTTCTGCTTGTGTATAGATGACTTTCTTTTTCTTTTTATAGAAAGTAAGGCGAGCAAATAGACTAGAGTTTGTTCATTATGAGCAATGAGACAACTTGTGTGTAAAATACAGCACACCATTATGCTAAAACTGTAGGCCTCACAGAAGGACTTTATGGTGTATTACTTAAGCAGGCATTCTGGGAAGGACAGGTTGGTTAATATAGCAATCATAAGGAATGAGGGGCCAACGTAAAAATTAAGGTTGTCATATTCATCAGTGATGCTAAAATCATTGTATAGAAAGTTGGGGGAAAGATAGTTTTATAATTATTAATTGTGAAGGGTAAATGTACTTTTACAATGGTAAAATCCAGTAGACTCTACTTTAATTGAGTGATCAGTTATCGCCACCAATAATGGGGAAAATGGACATTATGTACCTTCAGATGGGATCCTTTGGGAGGTACACAGCATCTCTTGCCAAAAATGCTTAATCTGAATTTAATCACAAAGTAGTAATCAGACAAATTGAGATTATGGGACATTCCAGAAAACAGTTGATGTGAACTCGTAAAAAATGCAATATAATGAAAGGCAAAAGAGTAGAAGTTATAGGAACATGACAGTTAAATATAATGAATAATCCTTCATTTGATCCTGGATTGAAAAAACTTGTCTGTTAAGAACATGATTGGGACAAATGGAGGTAGACTGTATTAGAGAAAAATGATTGTATCAAAGTTAAATTTCTTTCCCAATTTTAAAATTTATTTTAATGTCTTTATTTTATTTTGAGAGACAGAGACTGAGCGGGGGAGGGAGAGAGGGAGACACGGAATCAGAAGCAGGCTCCAGGTTCTGAGCTGTCAGCACAGAGCCCGACGCGGGGCTTGAATCCACCAACCGTGAGAGCATGACCTGAGCCGAAGTTGGATGCTTAACTGACTGAGCTACCCAGGCGCCCCTCAAAGTTAAATTTCTTGAGTGTGATAATATATTGTTATTTAATAGAAGAATGTCTTGGTTTTTAGGAGATATATTTATAGTATTTATAGATTAAATGTTTTACTGTTTGAAAGTTACTTTTAAATGATTCTGCAAAGGAAAAAATGTATTTTGAGAGAGCAAAAGAGCAAATTTGGTGGTATGTTAGCAATTAATAAATAGATGAAAGGTTCATAGGTATACGTTCTCTTCTTTCTTATTTTCAGCATGTTTGAACATTTTCATAAGTAAAAACCAAAATCAAACAAATAAGCTTCAGATCCCTAATTATATACAGGATTAAAATTTAAGGGACATGGGATGGGGGGAAATCTTCCGAGAGTTCCCTCCGTTTGACTTAATGCATTGGACTTAGGGGCAGAAAAATAATGAGGATTATTTTAAAAACACAAGTCGTGTGGTACATAGAACATGGCAAATGAAATGGTTCTACTTGTATGACCTCAAAGCCCATTCTCCTCGCCTCGTTTTGTGTCATGTGCCACAGTGCAGCTTTAGGATAACCGTGATCTGCAAACACACCATGTCTCATTCAACAGCCTATAAATTCAAGGGTAGAATTCTTTGTCCTTGACAAAGTGACCTGATTCTTGGTTTTATCATGAGCAAAGTGAGAAACTCCTTCTTTGTTTATGAGTTATGATGAGCGATAATACCCTAACATAGCACAGTGACTGACTCATAGTTAGCACTTCATAGGTAATAATAATAATGATATCCTTGGGACCCTATTCTATATTTTCTCCAGAACTTAGAGCATCAACTGCCCCTTGATTGTATTATATATGTTAATGTAGAGGATGAAATTACTTTGAGCTGTTGTACCCTTTGAAACCTCCCTGAGATATTAATCTCTAATCTGTGGGTGCACTTAATTTATCTATTTTAGTTTGTATATTTGGATGGTTTCCAGTTTTGGGCTCTTATGAGCAATGTTGCTCATGTGAATGTTCTCATGCATGTCTCCCAAGCACATATGCAAAAGTTTCTTGAGGTCATATTCCTCAAGAATTGTAGGATTGTGGATGTTCCCAATGGGATGCCAAACTGTTTTCCAAAGCGGTTGAGTAATTTTACACTCACAACAGCAGTGGATGAGAGTCCCTTTGCCTCATATTCTCACAAATGCTTGTGAGACCATCTTCTTAATTATTGCTTGAACTAGTAAGGTTTAAAAAGAAATCTCAGTGTAGTTTAATTTGCACTTTTCTGGATTGGACAGCACACTTTTCAGTTTATTTAGGTCTTTTCTAATGTCTTATAGTAAGATTTTATAATTTTCTCCATCAAGAGCTAGTACATATTTTGTTAATGATTCCTAGGTATCGTATTGCTGTTGTAAATGGTATTTTTAAGAAAGTTTTATAACTCTTACAGGTATATAGAAATACAGTAGACTTTTTAATGTTGATTTTTATATTCAACAACTTTACTATCCTCTCTTATTAATTTATCTGTTAAATTCTTTCGTGTTTTCTACATAGACAGTCATAACATTTATAAATGATGGCAATTTTGTTTCTTATCTATTGCTATGTAACTCTTTTTGCTTTAGGCTTTGTTATTAGAGTCTTACAGGTTTAGAGTTTCTGTATATTTCTGTTGAGGAGAATGTCTTATTATTCCATCATGACGCTCTTTTTCTCTTTTAATGCTTTTGACTTCAGGTATCTTTTGTCTGATATTAATATAGCTCATTGGCTTTCTTTTTAAATAGTTCAATTTTAGCTGCTGAGTTATTTGCATTTGTGTGACTTCTAATATAGATCTTTCTTGACTTACACTGTAGTTATTTCCTGATAAACCCACCTTAAGATGAATTTATATTATGTTGAAAGAGCATTTAATATACCTAACCTACTGAACATCATAGCTTTGCCTAAATGTGCTCAGAACATTCACATTAGCCTACAGTTGGGCAAAATCATCTGACAAAAAAACCAATTTTATAATGAAGTGCTGAGTGCTTCAAGTAATTCATTGAATACTATACTGAACGTGAAAAGTAGGATGGCTGTGTGGTACAGAGTGGTTTTAAGTGTAAGGGTTGTTTACCCTTGTGATTGCGTGGCCGACTAGGAGCTGCAGCTGCTACCGCCTAGCATCATGAGGGTGTCGTACCCCATATCCCTGGCCTGGGAAAAGATCAATAGTCTAAATTTGAAGTGCGGTTTCTACTAAATGGGTATCACTCTCGCACCATTGTAAATGTGAAAAATCATAAGTTAAACTATTGTAAGTTGGAGGCTGTCTGTATATTGGGTTTTTTAGACTAAGTTGTTATATTTTTTAAGCTTCCTTAAAACCTTTATTGATTATGAGAGAGAGAGAGAGAGAGAGAGAGAGAATGAGAATATCTCAAGCAGGCTCCACGCTATCAGCCCAGAGCCTGACTCAGGACTCGAACTCTCAAAACTGTCAGACTATGACCTGACCTGAAATCAAGAGTTGTATGCTTAACTGACTGAGCCTCCTGGGCACCCCTGACCAAATTATTATACTTTTTATTTACCTCTCTCTCCCAGCCTTTCCCTCATCTCCTCTTATCTTCTTTTAGATTCACTGACTTTTTTATTTTTTCTGTGTTTCTACTTTTAATGGTTACTGTATTTATTTTAATATGCATACTTAACAAGGTATAAAGATAATTAATATGTACTTCTTTGGTCAAATATACGCTTACCTCTCATCAGAAATTATCTTTTTATAACATTGATATTTATTTAGATTTACAATATATTTACTAGTATTTTCCATTAACCTTTCTTCTTGCATTTCTGTCTTTCTGCCTGGGATCATTTTCCTTCCTCCTCCAATGGTATTCTTTAGAATTTGCTTTGATGAGAGGCTCTTTCAGTTTTTGTTCTTCTGAATATATCTTTGTGTTTTCATTTTTCTTTTGGAAGACTGGTTGGCTGAGCATTAAATTCTAGTTTATAAGTTATTTTATTTGAGCTAAATAAAGATATTAGTTTAGTGCCTTCTGGCATCCTTTGTTGTTGTTAACAAGTCATTTTAAGTTTAATTAATATATTTTTTATAGATGATTAGTCTTTACATTCTGGCAGGTTTGAACATCTCCTTTTTGTCTTTATTTGTTTTTAATGTTTATTTTTGAAAGAGAGAGGGAGAGAGACAGACAGAAAAAGGGATAGAGAGAGGAGGAGACGGAGGATCTGAAGTGGGCTCCGAGCTGACACCAGACAGCCCCATGCGGGGCTGGAACTCACGAACCTGTGAGATCATGACCTGAGCCAAAGTTGCACGTCCAACTGACTGAGCCACGCAGGCACACCTCCTCTTTGTCTTTAATATAGTTTGGTTTCATGATGTATTGAGGTTCAGATTTCTTTTTATTGTGCTTATAATTTATTGAGCTCTTTAAGTCCAAAGATTGGTGTTTATCAGCTGTCAAACACCTTTGCCCTTATCTCTTTAAAAAATTTCACTTTCCCACACGCTGTGTGTTCTTCTGGAATTTTGATTACATATGTGTCGCTTCCTCCTATTTAACTCCTACTCCATATCTCTTTACCTCTCTTTGTCTTCACCTCTTTGTGGTCCATTCTGGATAATTTCCTCAGATCTATCTTAAACTACGTTGGTGTTGATTTTGATTGTCTCTAAATTACAGGGAAAAAAAACAGTCAAGGCAACTGAGATTTAGTACTATATTCAATAAAAAATTTAGGCATGAAAGTGCCTAAACTTACTCTTGACTCCATAGCTTGCTCTAGTAGAATAATCACACAGTCCTATAGAAAAATGAAAAAAATTCATTTCTTGCATAAATAGTTATGTGGATCGAGACTTACTTTCACAAAAATCTCCTATGTCACTTCTTAATTTGAAAAGCCAGTCAATAGAACCAGGGCTAACTTCAAGGTTTCCTTTCTTTCTTTCTTTCTTTTTTTGTTTTTTTAAATCTTTGCATCTCTATCTTTTGTCTGTCATCTGTATCAATTCTTCTAATGTGAGTTTAAGAGAAATCTTTTACTTTTAAAAGTCCTGCTCCTGCTAGAGATGAATTTTATTCATCTTTCTCCATCTTTTTTCTTCTCATTATCAGTAAACACTTATGTTTATTTGAACTTGAATTGCTGAATAATTTGATATTCCTTTAAAAAATTCAGTTAAATTTCAAGAAGGCGTATAATGAACAAAACAGAAAGGTCCTTTAAAGGACATGGAACCATGGCCATAGATTTTACTTTAAGGAGAGTTCTTTTAGAAGGGAGAAAAAAACTTGAAGGTAACAACACTATGATTATACATTGTTAAAAATTACATACAAGTATATACACACAATTTAAAAGACAGAAATAAGCCTTCAAAAAAGGTAAGTAGTTTAATAATGCCAAAAAAGCATATCTGTAAAAAAAAAAAAATTAGCTCTATAGAAGGGTACCTGAGTGGCTCGGACATTTGAAGGCCAACTCTTGATTTCTGCTCAGGTCATGATCCCAGGGTCCTGGGTGGAGCCTCGTGTTGGGCTCTGCACTGAGTATAGAGGATGCTTAAGATTCTCTCTCTCTCTCTCTCTCTCTCTCTCTCAAAAAAAATTAACTCTATAAAACATAAATGAAAAATGGGATTTGGTAAATTATGAGTGATTTGTATTTTATTTTGAAAAGGTAAGAATGTAATTGTTTTGTGTGGGTTTTTTTTCTGTGTAGAAAGGTCATTAAAATTGTGTTTCTGCCAGTTTTCTCTAAGCACAGTATTTCCTATTGATGGTTTGGTGGAGGAGAGCAGGTGGAGAGGGAGAGAAGAGGATGTTACATGAGTAGATTCTTACTCTGCTCGCAGTTCATGCTCTCTGTGGAAACCTCTGAGTTCAAAATGGTTTTTCTGACCTTTATTAGATAGGATCTCAGCTACATAGATTCTTTATTGCTTGAGCCTGTTTGGGGGTCTCTAGCCTACACTACCAGTACACCTACCCCAGGACACAACATTTCTGAATTTATATCTCCTCCTCTGTGGGTAAATTTTAGATAGATCTTTGATTGATGCCATAAACCATATAGCTTAAGTCTTTAAGGTTTTTGAAGCTTAAAATGCAGGTCATTGCAACTTAAAGGCCTGGTTTTATGAAACTCAAAGAAGGGTTTGCTTCTTGTTTTCCTAAGATTCCTTCTCTAAGACTGTGTGGTAGATCCTCCTAGCCACTTGGACTAAGGGAAGAACTTGGCAAAGTAGGACCTGAGCTGGAAGGGAGAAACTGTTGGTGTGTCCTACTATAGTGATAATGAAATAGGAAGTAAGCCCAGAGTTAACTTCGAGGCCATGAATTAAAATAATCCCCATTTAAATATGAGGATTTGAAAGTCCTTTTTTATGTTAAAGAGTGACCATTTATTTCAGATTCTAAGATTCTGCTTTGGAGATGAGAGACTTAACAGCTTATGTTTACTATTAGTTTCTTTGTGCATTTCTCTATCAGTCTTGATAGTGATTGTCTCTAATCTGTAAGGTTTTTGTTTGTTTGTTTTTAATTAAGGTAACTGTGATGTTGTCCTCATCCTATATTCTACAAGGGTTTTTTTCCTCTGTCCTTTAAAAGGGGCCTTTGGAAACTTACTTAGGCACCTAATGTTCTAACTTCAAATAAGTCTTTAAAACTGACCTTTCTGTTATTTAGAATAATTCTTTTTATTCACTTTCTTTATTTGCAGAACTCAGCCTAAAAATATAACCTGTTTCATATCCTTGACTTCCCCACAGTAATAAACATTGTAAGACGCTTTTTAACATTTGTGTTTTTAAATGAAAGTGAGTGCAGAATGAAGGAAATTGTGAGTTAGTGTGTGTTTAATGTAGTATGTGTTTAATGAGGGAAATTTTTAAGTAGGCTGGTTTGGTGAGGCGATAAAATGGAATTTGTCTTGACCTGTCTGACATTGGATTATACAAACTTCAAAGTTCTGTCTAAGCGCTAACAGTTCTGAGAGAGGATCTGAGATGCTGGTGTCCTTGAAGAATAGAGTTCTGCTTGTTGCCACATGATCCCTGCGCATTTACTTTTATGAAGTTGATTGTTTTGTTCTTGATGTATTTATTCTACAAGTATTTCTTAATGCACAATGACAGAAGTAGAAAATTATCTGTCAAGTAAACTTCATGAATACTTTTAAAGTCACAAATTATGTTCCTCAGTTCATCATTGGCGAATGCCATAGCTAGACTACATCAAAGTATATGGAAAATTGGGTCCCATTTCACCATTAAAAAAAAACTTTGTGAAACTCTGATAATGAAGCCTCTCTTTTCTCTATTGAATGCCATTAATTTATTGGTTCTGGTGGTTTTGGGCTGAAAGTATGTAATTCTAAAACAATCTATTTAAAATGTTACTGGGTTTCTCATCACATTTGCACTTTTAAATATAGAAAAGTTTGCAAAATTATCAGTCTGTGAGTTTAACCAAATTACTTGAATATTAAACATGTTTATTTTCAATATATATGGAGATTTAGTCATGAGCCCTGTTTTACTAGTTTCTCCAAGTTAAATAGGCTAACTAGAAGATTTTGTCAGTTTCATTCCTATTATGATTTAATTTAGTTTGAGAATTTCTGTAGATTATATGTTTTAAAGAAGTTTCTGATAAGAAAAAGTATGCAAAATCTATTAGACATACTGTATGAGCAATGTTTATGAAATAGTTTAAAATATATTGGCAGTACAGAATTACTAGGTAGTTTTTTGCCTACAGCAGTTGACTATCAAATGATTAGAAATGTTGGAACACTTGGTGTATCTTTGAAGGAGAAATCTGCAAAAGTCCGTATCTACCAATGGCAAGTTGCCAAACCCATGTATTATGCCATTTTAATATAATTTTATTCTCATATCAGATTTTTAAATAGTTTTAGCTGTGGAAAATTGCTTTCTCCAGTTGACAAACGATTAAATGAGGGCTTTTTCATGTTAGAAATAATTCTAGTATATTTATATGGGTCCATGACAGTACATAAATGTGAGCCAAATAATTTAATGTTTATCATATTATTTTAGGTTCATATAGGATTAGCTCATTAAGCATCTTTTAAGAATCACCGTCCCTATAGCACATGCATTAACTCGTGGAGGGCATTGGAGTATAATTGAATGCATTAGATCACATTAATCTAGTGAAGTAGTCGGTTTCCTTTTTTTGACAAATGGTTTGAATAAAAAACCTTATATTTAACTTTCGATTATTTTCAATCTGGTCTAAGTCTGTCAGAATACGAAAGAATTATAAAACCAAAGAGAGCTTTCCAAAGACATCACAGGTCCTCGGTTCTACTATGATCTTAGAAACGAGTTGCTCGTTGAGTTCTTAAAAGCTGCAAATGGAAAGATGTTACAACATTTCTCTATAATTCTTCAGTCATAAGTTCTTTCCATTAACTCGGGTTTTTTTGTTTTTGTTTTTGTTTTTGTTTTTCTTAATTAAGATCTCTTTACCAGCTTCCTGGGACACAAATTCAAGAATTCAAGAGGGTGAGTTGTGTTTTTCCTGCCAAAATGAGGTCTTCTCTCAATTTCACTGGAGACATATTGCAGAAGCACCCACAGGCAGGCAGGATGTGTGTCCATCTAAGAAGGAAGCTGTGTGTATTCTGTTTTCATGAAAAATGTAAGGTCATAGGTGTAAAGAGTAGTAGAAACGCCTTCACTTCAAGTAAGGGGCTCAAAGAGGGTTTATTGGATGTGATTTTGTTAGGGCTGGTGGACTCCAAAATATATTTAAATCTTTACATATATGAATGAGGATGGAGGGATTTTTGATGAAGATGTTGGCAAAAGCAGAGGCAGGAGAAAGCAGGGTATAGCCAGAAGGCCAAGTTTTCCATTATGACCAAATATCCATTGTAGAAAGTCTGGGCATGAAGAGATGCCTGGTGTTGCATTTGAGATCCTTCATAAAACACTGTAGCAGTGAATGAATACCTTAATAGCATGTTCTTCTTAACATGCTTCTGACAAAACACACTACTAGTCTGTATTTGTTTATTGAAGAATATATTTAATATCTGAATAATTCTACCTGGTGATACTTGTAACATCAGAAATTTTCTTTTTTAGCATTGGAATTCATCATATAAGAACATTTTACAGTTAAAATAAATCTTGCCCCCATTCCTCATCAATGTATTTTTTTCCTATGGTTTTCCTTGTTTCTAATTAGTTCTTAAATGCAGTGATTAGTATTACTTATGTATGCTTCAGGGGGAAAATCAGTTAACAAATTGATATTTATTTATAAACAGACAGCATTTTTTGGACAGAGGTGCTCTTGTGAATGCTGGAGAACCGCTGCTTTGAGTCGATTTAAGGAAATAATAAGGAGCATCTGGAAATTCAAGCCCAACTGATTTACCACTTACTGTATCGTTTTGGGTCTGTACAGATTTAGCTCATTAAACACCTTTTAAGAATTTCCTTTTGCTGGAAGTAGAGTGGGAAAAATATTCCCTAACCAGTCTTTGAAAAAATTACTGTTTGCAAAAAAGATTACCAGGGAAGCAAAACATTGAATTCAAAATAATTATCATTAGAATGTAGCCTCTTACAGTTTCTAAAGTGCCCATGCTAACATGATAAGATTAGAGGGGAAGGAAGGGGAGAGTGTCTTAAGTGTAGACAAATTAATGTCAAGTAAAGTGAGTTAGAATGTGTTTGTATTTTTGTGTTTGTACAATGCTCATCTTCTTACTCATCATGCTAGCACTTGAAACATAGGCTTTTTTGTGTGTGCCAGACGTTTACAGATAAATGTAATAGTCTCTACTCTGGAGGAGTTAACATTCTAGTAGGAGAAACAGACAAATACATTAAAGTACATGAAAGTGAATGGAAAACAGAGAGTTGCATGAAAGGTATACCAGAGAACACGTGAATCAATTCAGCCAGCACTGGGAGTAGTTAGGTCAGAAATGCTTGTATAGGTATGACGTCCAGACATTCAATGCTTCATAGAGCTGTAATGCCTTGAAGGATGAAGGGATTTTCCTGTTGGGGCCCTGACAGAATGCAGTATCCATGTGTGCAAGCCTAGATGCATAAAACAACATGGACCCTGTTATTGCTAGAATGTCTGTCTTGATGGCGGGGGTGGGTAGAAAGGGATTGTGGAAAAGCAAACAAAGATCAAGTAGGTCATGGAGTGACTTGAATGCCAAATTGAAGTATTTGAAAATTTCTTCAAATGTTCTATTGCCTTTAGATTGATTAGGGTGTAACCTGATCAGATCTGCCTTTAGAAGTAGAACTCATAGATGTATGGAAGGAGAAAAGTGATTGGAAGTAAAAAAAAAATGGTAACCTTATTTTCATTGAAAAACTATTGATTGGTTCCTACAGTGGCTTGAGCATGATTTGAAACTGTGGGGTCACAAAGCAAAGAAGACCTGAACTGGCCCTGCTCACAGAATATCAGGCAAACAGGCATTTCAAGAAACTAGAATATCATGTGGAAAGATCTATAGTTAGAGCAGTCATTTGACAAAAGGAAAAGGAATGTGAGAAAGTGCCAGGTCTCTATGTGTGTTGGGGGTAGAGGGTGAGAAGAGGGAATCCAAAGATGGTTTACACTGGACCTCAGACCTAGAAGCTGAGTAGAATTTTGTTAAGGAGTTTCTGCCTGGTAAATAAGTCATTTTGGGCAGACAGAATTAGGCCATAGCAGGGAATAGACATAGTTTACTGATACTAGAGCATAAAGGGTAGGAGATGTAACAAGAGAGGTAGGCAGGAGCCACCCTGAAGAAAACTCTTAAGTGGAGGAGTGAGGTCATCATATTTTCCATGTCAGGACAAATAGAAGTTTAAGATCAGGATTCAGGATAATTAACGTAGGGAGATAATTTGGGTGGTCCAGGCAAGAGATGACAATGTCTAGACTTAAGGCAGGGATAGGGAGGAAATATTAGGGGAAATACATTAAAAAATCAGTAGGTGGATTTAATGAGTTTTGGTATCTGATGTGATGTGGGGAGGGAATAAAAGGGATGACTCAAGTTTCTTGTGTGTATAATTGGGTGGTGCCAATTCACTGAATAAGGTGGGGTATCCTTGAGTTTATACCTACTTGGCTACTGAATCTAGAGGGTAGAACTTGGGAAATAAATCTGAGCCAGGTATTTGGAGATGTCAGTATTTGGTGTCTGTTAAAACCTTGGGTTGTGGATGTGCTCTTTCAAGATTACCATGGTATAACGTTCCAGATTTAACCCAGTAGATACCATTGGTTGAGGAGTGGGCAGAGGATGCTGATGCCCCAGAGAGAATAAAAAGGAGGAATCCAAAAAAATAGGCAAGTTGCTGTTCCTTGAAACCAAAGGAAGAAAATTTCAAGAAGGAGGTGCCACACACTTTAGTGGTAGTTATGAAGTTGAGGACTGAGGAAAGAACTTTGGATTAAGTATTTCAGAGATTCTTGCTGATTCTAGTGAAAACTTTTAGCAAAGAAGTGGTCGGGGAAAATCCCCGGATTATAGTGGATGGAGGAGTTTTGCTTACTTTTTTTAAGGTGGGGTGACACTTGAATATGTTTGGCAGTGGAGGCAAAGGAGATGAGAGAAGTGAAGAGATAGAAGTGAAGAGGGTTCATGGAGTGAGGTCTTGGAGAAGTTCAAGAGGCCTGGTTAGGAATACAACAAGTCAGGAGGAATTAACCTTGAAAAGAAAGACCAGGAGATACCCTCTACCTCAGAGAACCAGAACCGAGGGTAAATATTGATTAAACACTGTTTGTGGAGTATAAGAAATTGAAAGAGTGCAACTTGATGGCCCCTAATTATTCTTTGAAGCCAAACAAGTTCTGAGATAAAAGCCTGAGGCAAGGAAGGAGTTGGGTAGGCCCCTGGGGACAGGAGCTAACTTTTGGAAGAGTTGCTGTGGCGGAGGGAGCTGACCAGCAGAATGTAGAATTGCTGAGTAGTTAAGAGAGCTTGGAAACCATAAATTTGTAGTGGCACCAGTCCACATGATTGTTGTATTTCCTCCAGCAGAACTCAGCAGCCCAGTTATGAAAACTCAAAAAATGTTGATTGAAACTGAATCTGGAGATTCTGTGAACCAACGATGGTATAAGACAGCTATCAAATTCCATGAATTCAAATTTGTAGATTTCAGAGTAGACTGAATAATTCTGTAAATTCTAAAATTAATAAATGCTGTATCTTGGGTCCTAAGTAGACATAATTTGTTTCCTATTTAGTGTCTTCTATTTAGGAATATCCTCAGTTACTTAAACACTGTGTGTAATCATCATGCACGCCATCCTACCCCCCACCCCCAAGGCTGTGATCTTAATTCTAAGCGCATTTTTACCTGGAAGTTTCATTTTTTCAGTCAGATCATTTCATCTGAGTATTAAAATTTTCTACATGGTCATGTAAGAATAAGAGTTTATGCCTTTATGAGTGATGTCTCTTGAAGGGAGATAAATGCTTACTACCAAATGAATTAGTAAATCTGAGACACTTCTTACCTCAAAGTCTAGCTCTTATGTGACCCTCTCCTTAAAATCTGCCCCAGGTTATTCCCCCTTTGGACAAATAATCTGATCTCCTTTACCTGCCTTTTCTTATAGCCTCTTTTCCATACCTTGTGTATATAGCAGCCATCACAGAATTTCTCGGCATTTTCTGTATATTTTTGAATTCTCTGAATACAGGGACTGGGTCTTACTCCTTATTGCCAGGCCCAAATTAGACACTGAATCAGCAGTAAATAAATGTATGAATAAGATGTACTAATGAATGTATGCATGACATTACGTCTTCAGTATAAAAGCGATGACTGAGAGAGGAAGAATAAGACTTTGTGACTCTAATTTTTTTTTGCCCCTCCTCCCACTGCAGTATCATCTGGTTTACCTGTGGCCAACTCAAGAAGAGATGTTCACTTATCTGTTTGATATCAGACCCAATTATTCTAGGCATTGGAATGGAGAAAACCATAAAAGGCATATACAATCGGAAAGCCCAGACAAAGTCTTTGACCAACGTTACTGATGGGCCAAAAAAAAAAAAAAAAAAAAAAGTCAAGAGTTGTAAATTTTCTCTTTTCTTTTCTATGCTTAAAGTTTTATAGATGATGCATATTTCAAGCAAAACCAATGAAAAATTAGCCAGACATATTAGGGAGAAAAAGAAAATATGAAACATAAAGGTTTTCTAAATATGTCAACAGTCTTGAGATTTGCAGTCTGGAACATACTCTCTTTGCTTGACCTTGTTTTGCTTATAAGAATGCCCCAATTAGCTAGGGCCTGTTTGTAAAATAACTCTGGAAAAATTACTGAATAGTATTACTTTGCCGATAATCTTGTTTTCCTTTTGATTTAGAATCTTTAAGTTATCTTTATATTTGTAAATAAAAATAGTCAAATGTGGGGGGAAAAAAAAAGACATGTTAGTCCTAAAAACTTCTATGGGAAGTTACAAAAAATAGGCACAAAGATTCTAGAAAAATAAGGCAACTTAAAATTCAAGTAGGAAGCAGTTATAAATAGTTTTTAAAAATTTTTTTAATGTTTTATTTATTTTTGAATCAGAAGAGACAGAGCATGAGAGGGGGAGGGTCAGAGAGAGAAGGAGACACAGAACTGGAAGCAGGCTCCAGGCTCTGAGCTGTCAGCACAGCTAATGCACAGAGCCTGACGCGGGGCTCGAACCCACGAACGTGAGATCATGACCTGGGCCGAAGTCAGAGGCTTAACCGACTGAGCCACCCAGGCGCCCCTAAAAATAGTTTTAGTAGCTGGGGAGCTTTCATCTTGGAAGCGTTGTGCTCAGGGGCCTGGCTGCCTGTCAGTAGGACATGCGACTCTTGATCTCGGGAACAGGAGTTTGAGCACCATCTTGGGTAAAGAGATTACTTAAAAATAATCTCTTTAAAAAAGTGTTGTGCCCAGATTATCAATAAGCTTGGTGTCTATCATGTTTTTTTTTTAAATAGAAAAACTCTAGAAAACAGAAGGTACATTTACATAGTATTTAGGTGGAGGCCCTTTTAACAAAGTGACATTAAATAATGATACGAAGGCAATTTGATACTCATTCATTTATTGCCTCCCCAGTGGTTTTTCTTTTTGTTGACTTGATAACCCACACAAACTAATGACAATCTCTCTAAGCTTTTCTAAACTTTGTTTTTTAAATTTAATTTATATTTTAATAAGTGACCTGTTTTGTTTCATGTATGTGGGCAAGTAATGTGTCAAAAATTTCCATTATGGAAGTTAGACTCTATGCTAGTATTTTTGTGTATAGTGCGTCTCTCAATAACTCATCTGATTTTCACTGGACCTAGAGTTAAATGTGCTGTTCCTCTTTTCCCCATCATTTGAAGTTTTAGCTCAACAGATATCATATGAAATAAATATATAAGTGGTCATGTTAGACTACTTATTATGAGGAAGAGGGGCACAGCTAAGATTCCTGTCCAGAAATTTTGGTTATCAACCTGACTTCATGACTTTCCCTAGAACTGGATAATTTAAAAGTATAGTGCCTTTTGTGAAGCAGATCGTTGTCGGGTGGTGATAAGCTCCAGAGTAATTAAGTACTCCCGTCGGTGGGCAGTTACCGTCTGTGCCGCTGCACTCCTGTGTGTGATTGCTAGCGGGTGATCCACGCGTGCTGGTTTTTAAAAACACGGACGCTCTCAGTGATATTCCTGATTTTGTGAATGTAGGTGGTGGGGAGATAAGGAGCAGCATGTCACAGTGTGGAGACAGAGACCAGGGAGGGGGCTTTTCCAAGTAATGCAGAAGAGAGGGCAGTGTCTGATACGCGCCCCCCTGCCCCGCCCCGGCTTGCCAACACGTGCTGTACGTCTTGCACAGATAACCAATTTCCACAGAGTTAGAATGAAATAAAGTATACTTATGAGAGATTACACTGAATGTACACTGAATTACTTTTTAGGATTTTTCCGTATTTCACGATTAACGTTATGATGTTCATCCTAGAGATAATGTATTTACCTCCTAGAGAATTCCAGCTAATGGCATCTCTTACAGTACTAAGGTTAATATCTAATTTCTGAGGACTCTGTTTTTAAATTTCTATTGTCCTTTGCTTAAAAAACTGGTTGGTGTTACCTGATTATTGAAAAGTTTCTTGGAACTTAAAGTATATGTTACTATATACATATAAAATTTTAAGTTATAACTTTAAAGTAATCAATGCATTAAAGCTGGGTTTCAAAATAATCTCAGCAATCCTGGATTCATTAACATTTTTTGCTGTATTAAGAAAAAGTAGAGTAATCAAAACAGATTTTGAGGCTAACTTAGAAACAGGAGTTTCCCTCTGAGTTTAGACCACATACCTAACAATAGTTACTCCTAGAAAATTCTGTAATTAGCAAGCTTTTGTAATTACCAAGTTTTTGCTAGGTTGTGCTCTTTTCAAAGTGGAAATTTATTATGATTTAAAATGTTTTTCCTAAAGGATCAGTTTTATATATTAATATGTGTATTTTTTGATGTGAGCAAAGTGCTACTAAGTTGTGTTTATATGGATTGGCTACAGAAGTCCTTATAGCCACTTCTTGGACCTTACTCTCACTCTGTATTGCTTAACTGGGCAAAAAAAACTAGTTATGTCCACAGCCCACTTTGAGTCAAGATATACCATTGTGTAAAGTTGATTATAGCATACCAAGAAACATGTTACTGAAGCTTGCTATCACTATAACTTAGTGGTTATAACTTAGGTTTTGAATTTGATATTTGAATACTTAAATTGTTTTACATGAAGCAAGCTTAAAATGTAGTAGCCCATTTTCTCTTTTGTGAAAATAAATGCAACTTATTCAGAGGAAATGAATGATTTAAGAAACATTAATCAGTCATAGTTTGACTTAGTTCTGGAGTTAAGTTTATAGATAGGTAAATTTAAGAAGTGAACCTATCTGCAAAAATTTTTTTTCAAATACACAGCACACATATGTACATATATTTTGAGATGAAAACAAAATCATTTCTTCAAAAGTAACACTACTTCTTTTCTCTTCTATGCTGAAACAGAAACCATCGTTGCTCATTGATGTTCAAATACCCCTTATCCTCCCCTTGCCTACAAAGACCGATGTTAGAGACATTGACAAGTAGATGGTATAAGAGGAGAGGATGTTTTTGAACTTCCTTGCCCCTTTCCTTCTTCCTCCTAAAATATTCATCTAATTAATTAATTTTTTAAGATTTTATTTTTAAGCAATCTATACACCCAACGTCAGGGTTGAACTCGTGACCCTGAGATCAAGAGTTGTGTGCCCCACCGACTGAGTCAGCCAGGTGCCCCCAGGTGTCATATTTAAGATAAAGGTCCTTTTAGCTTCCTTACTTCTCTGGTTTTCTCAAAATTCCATGTGTAACCTCAGTTCATTACTGTTTAAATAAAGACATTTTTAGGAGTATAAAAATTGTGAAGGAGAATAGACAATGGAGAATCTAGATTTGTTCACTTCACTACTGTTGAGTATTTAAGGCATTAGTGAAGGACTGAATCTCTTTTTTTTAATATTTTTATTTATTTTTGAGAGACAGAGAGAGAGAGACAGCATGAGTAGGGGAGGGTCAGAGAGAGTGGGAGATAGAGACTCCGAAGACCAGCTCCAGGCTCTGAGCTAGCTGTCACACAGAGCCTGATGTGGGGCTGGAACCCAAAGACTGTGAGATCATGGCCTGAGCTGAAGTCGGACGCTTAACTGACTCAGCCACCCAGGCGCCCCAAAGGACTGAATCTCTTACAAACATGGTTTGAATCTCAAGGATGTGTGAAGTTAGCCAAGGCCATTTTCTGACCAAGGTCCAGATGCTTGCATAATTCTTACCCTTTTGAATGTCAGGGTAATATTACCAGGAACAAAAACAGCATACTGTGAATAAGCTTCCTTTGACTCCTACCTTCAACCCTACTTCTCATTGAAACATCCCCTTTAAACATGAAGGAGCTATATCAAGGAGTGATTTATGGGGTTCTTAGCCTTTCTCAGAGCCCCCATCAGCTTTCTCCCTCTAAGAGCCGTGCTGAAGGAGCAGATAAAAGCTTTGGGGCAGTTTATGAACACACTGGTAAGATGGTTTCTGTGGCTGCTCCCCCTCCCGCCTGACTGACGGCCCTCAGACCCTTCTCTAGTGAAACTCAGAAGCTGCCACTAAGGACATGGAATATATTAGATAGGTGGCTGCTAACCTTTTTAGTCTGTAAGTTTCTCGTCTCAAAGCATTATTGAGACAGTAGGAAATAGCAGTAATACTTTCTACCTAAACATGGAAAGACAAAAAATAATTCATTTAGATGTTGTTATTATTAAGATACAAACTCCTTAAACACTTTACTAAGTTCCTAGCAGCTTTATTTGTCAATAAGGAAGAGAAAGAAAAGGACCTGCAATGCAGGTTTAACATGCAACAGAATAGAGGGTAAGGAATCGTGATCTGAGGATTTCTGCAGAAGAAACTGCCAACCTGTGGGAGACTTTGGGGCCCAGGAGGCTATTGGAATTAGGATTGGAAATCAGTGGACACATCCATATTGCACACATCTGACACATATGTGTGATTTTCAAATCGACTCCTTCATGGAGAACTTGCAGTATTTACTGCTGTCACAATGTGAGTTCCCTGTGGTGCCTCTGCACATATCGTGGGCTTTTCTTTTTCTTTTTTCGTTTTTTGGGCTTTTCTTTTTTCACTATACTGTGCCAGACACTCCTTGGAAAGAGAACTCTGTTATTATCCCAGAAAGAGTGGCTACAGTTCAGTTACGTGGTTTGAGGAAAAAAGCAGTTACATTTTTTATTTGTCATTTTCTGAAATTACATCTATCTGTTATTTTAAAACTTATGGGTTTTAAGTATACAAGTATGTCCCCGTTTAAGAAAACTTGATATATTCAATTATAAACTTAAAAATGAGACAGTTAAAATGGGTTTATTTTCACTATAGAATGATTTCTTCAAACAAAAAAGAAGAGTCATTCTTTGGATCCCCTGGTACATTTTCTGTTTGTTACCACATATATATTCATATATTTGCTTTCAACTCTAATTTTGAGGGTTTTTTCCTTCCATATAATTTTCCTCAGTGGACTATTATGGTCATATACCAAGTACTAAAGTTGTTTGCCATTAGACTGATCAAAGAATTGTTCTTTATTGTTTTGTGCCATTTTTGGAGAAACTAAAGCTAGGTCTTTGGGCTTTTCAAAGTAATGATTATATACCTTCAGAATAGCTAATAAGGACAGACAGTGTTTAGCCTCACTTTACTGGCAGTGCTTATATTTGTAGTATTGGAAAATTAGGAGTGACTTTAAAATACAAATTCTTCAAAGTATATTGAGGTATTAGTAGGGCAGCCAGTATTTACTGAGCACCTACTTCTGTTAAACCTTTTACAGATGCTATCTCATTTGACTCTCATATTAACCAATAAGGAAAAGGGAACATTTTAAATACATTCAAGATTATCAACTAGTAAGAATAGATACAGAATCCAAGCTGTTTGACTACAAAGCCAAAATGTTTTTTTAACTCTTCTTCTACCTTTTCTTTCCCTTCTTTTATTGTGCTACATACATTCCTTCCTTGCCTCTCACCTCTCCATTTTTTTCTCTTCCAACAAATCTCTGTGTACTGTCTGTACTCCTGACACTGTGGTTGCCACTAGGAATTCAGTGTGGCTTCCCCTCTGGGAATTTAAAGTTCAGTCTCCAGAATGGGCTGCTCATTTGTACTCTGAATGAGTGAATGAAAAAAAAAATGAATGAATGGAGAAAGCAAAATAGAAACTTTATATTTCTTTCATATCTCCAAATAGCTTATTATAGCTGTTCGTAAATAAGACTAAGTTGGCAGATAGACTTCAAATGCATAATGCATTAGCAAATACTTAAGTATAGTGTATTAAAATCTCAGTGATGGCCACTTCCTTCAGGCATAGTACCATTTGGTGACCCCTCAAAGAAAAAGCTAAACTTAATGTAAAAATTCTTAGACATATGGGCAGTCTGAAAGAGGATAATTGAGAGAGGAAATAGTTTATGAGAGAAGTTTAATATTTACCTTAAAATTTTCATAATTTTGAGTGCACTTGTGTGGCTCAATCAGTTAAGCATCCAACCCTTGATTTTTGCTCAGGTCATGAACTCATGATTCATAAGTTCGAACCCCACACAGGCTCTGACAGTGTGGAGCCTGCTTGAGATTCTCTCTCTCTGCCGCCCCCCGCCCCCAGCTCTCTCGCTCACTCACTCTCTCTCTGCCCCTACCCTACTTGAAATCTCTCTATCTCCCTTCTGTCTCTCTCTGAAAAATAGATAAGCATTTACATTTTTCTCAGAATTTTTAATGTTTTCTTCTCCTGTCCTTTTATTGGTAGTGCTTTTTGAATTGTAATCACAGTGCTTATGCAGTTTCACTTTGCCTCCATGTTTCTCCAGAATCTTCAGAATGATAATATGAATGACTAGATTGCTACCAGTTGTGGCTCTGAGTAGATATTTACTGCATTTTACTTAGCTATTTCCATTTTCCTCTTTGAAGGAATAATTTATTAAAGTTTCCTAGTTTGTCCCACTGTCCATAATACTGTAGGCAACCTTTTTCTGCAAATAACATTCCTTTCTCTTGGTTCCATGTTTATATGGTGGGGTTTGAGGTAAACTAATGAAGGATATCCAAATTGAGATGTTGAGATGTTCTATTCACATTTGGGATTACAAAGTGTTGATGAGATCTGGCTAAGTAAGCTTAAATTGTTTGTGGTGATGTTTACGCAGACTGTCCTGAGAATCAGATTACTTCTTGTTCTGTAAGACCACTGTTATTAAATAGTTAAATGACATGTTTGTTAAGAGGAGATAATAATGAAGGTAAAGGTATTTTGTAGATCATGGTTTACTTGAATGCTACTGAAATGTAAACTTTTAAACTTTGACAATCAAATCAATTAGAAAATCCTCCTAATAATTCTTAAAGAAAAATTTTATCTAGATAGGGTTTGAATATTTGTTATAAACACAACATGTTATATGAAGCAAAAAAAAAAGTTTATTCATTTATACAAAACACACCCAAATACAGTTGGCCTGGCTGGCTTGGTCCATAGAGCATGACTCTTGATCTCTGGATTGTGAGTATGAGCCCCATGTTGGGTATAGAATTTACTAAAAAAACAACACACACACCCAAGTAATATTCCTAAGGAAAGTGTTCACTTTGGCTAATATCTGTTAATAAGGCATAAATGCTAGTATATTAACTAATTAGGGTTTTCCATTATTTTGTATTTAGCATTAATAACAGCTCAGAGATTTCAGTCTAACGTGATCATTGTTATCTGTGTGTAAGAGATAATGTGAGTTTTCAGAGCTATGTGTGAATTGTTCACATTTTTGTATTTCTTAAAAGGGACTACCTTTAGCCAAAGTTAATATAAAATATTTTTTTTTGGAAAAACACATGATTATGCTTCTAACAGAATACTAGCTTGATTATGATTGTACATGTAAATTTGTGTGCCAATTACTGTACATAACCAAAAGGATTTTATGAAAAAAATCCCTAAAATTCAGCCTTGACATTTATTGAGATAATTTTAGAAATTATAAGAGAAAACTAGAAGTTATAATGGAACCATAATTACTATAGCTATATAATAATTAGCATTCATAATTATAATAAATACTATAATAATTATTTGTCTTACTAACCAGTCCGTGTTCTAAATTTCTGTAGTAAGAATTTATATTTTGATGAAAATGTGGTCTCTTGCTGCTCTGAGAATGTAAGAGAATTCACAGTGGTGATTAGCTTGTGAGAAGCATATCCTTTCCCCCACTTCTTTTCCTAATGGAATGTTTTATTAGGATTTTTCTTCAAAGGTGTGGGTTCTCATTATTAAAACCAATAGTGCCCATGTAAGTTTCTTTCTATGGAAGCATCTGCCTCACTACAATTTTAAATCATTTATAGTCATCCTATTAATGAGGACTCTGGGGGTCTGTTCATTTGTGATTTTGGTACCTGAATTCTTAGGCTGCTTGCAAATCTTTCACAAATCACACTTATAGCAAAATATTATTACCAAACAGTCATGGATTTATTTATAATAGAATTCAGAACTTCCATTGGTGAATAGTAAAGGAAACACATTTATTATTTAAGATTCATTAGATGCTTAAAGAACCTTTTAATGGAACCAGGAAGTAGTAATTTACTGGTGTCAGAAGTAACTTGAACCAAGAAGTTTGTGTCAGAATAGACATAAAACAGAAGTAGATCTAAACCAGCAAAATTGTTCCTATTCCTGCTTGAAATACGTTATTTATTTCAGTAGCACAGTCAGGAATTGCATAGAGATTTATGTCGATAGTATATCTCTTGAATTTTTCTGTTTTTCTAAAATTTGAAGGTTTAGAAAGACTTGCAAATTCTTGCATTTTTCAGAAACAAAATCTAAATAAGAAATAAATGAAAATTGAGAACTGGTGGGGCACCTGGGTGGCTTGGTTAAGCATCTGGCTTCGGCTCAGGTCATGATCTCATGGTTCCTGGGTTCGAGCCCTGCACTCGGCTCTCTGCTGACAGCTCAGAGCCGGGAGCCTGTCTTCAGATTCTGTGTCTCCCTCTCCCCTGCTCACGCTGTCTCTCTCTTTCTCTCAAAAATAAATAAAACATTAAAAAAAATTAAAAAAAAATTGAGAACTGAGAACTTAAAGTCAGCCTTTCAGGTTAGGTCACAATAATATGGACCTATTAATGAATTTGTAAGAGCCATCCTAATCTCGGCACACCTGGCAAGTGTGGTTATGGCCATCTTTGAGTGCATAAATCTCATTCTGAAGTTAGAACACAACTGGCAGTATATGTAAAGTTAAAAAAAACATGGTGGAATATTAAGTGTTTTTTTTAACACTTTAAACCGTAGATGTTGATAAATATGCCTTTAAAACGGTAGCAATAGAAAATAATTGGTTTGGGAAATTTGCAGCATATAGAAAACCAGACTTTACAGATTTAACCAGCTGGAGTAAAATCTTGGACAGATAACCTTTTTTTCTTTTATCCATATAAGTTGAATCCATGTATAATATCAGCCCTTGGTATCCTATCCTTAAGCCTGGTAATTACATTGACACATAATCATTTCACTGTAGTTTTAAGGACCTCTCCCCAAATTATATTACTACTTGCAGATATTAATGAATATTTTTTCTTTTTTTCTTTCCCATGTCTACCCACTAAATGAGATATGTGATATTTTTGCCAGTTTTAAGGTTTGCAATTAATAGGATAGAATGGCAAGTTCACATGTGTATATTAAAAAGAAATTCTCCTTCCTCTGATTAATTTCCTATTCTAAGTCTCAGTTTTGACATCACGAAACCTTTTTAGTGTTTGTTTTCTCACCTATAATAAAAATTACGCTTCAAAAGTCAGTTATATTTATTATGTTCATGGTTATATAATATATATTATATAAATATATTATTATGTTCATGGTATGACAAGGTCTGGATGAGAACATGAAAAATATAAATTATGTATAATTATCTTTCCTTTAAAACAAGTTTTCTCTTATTAAAATATTATTTTAATAAAACAAAATATAGAATTGTTTACATAGACTTATCAGAACTTGTATAAATTCTTACATTTATACTGGTCATTTTTATTAGATTATTAAGTATATGCAATTAAAAGACATAGTTATTTAGATAACAGACCTGGAAGCAGTCTCTGAAAAAAAAACCTCTCTGAAAAAATTGATAATTTAACATTATTTTAAATTTAAAAGATCTTAGTATACCAGCCAATAATTATTTTCATTTATTTTGAAAAATTCTTGTTCTAGTCAGGCTTTAGAATAGATTTAACCATCTACCATGGTAATGAATTACTGCTTTAAGGAATACTATTTGATATATTCTTAGGAGTTACGTAACTACCATGACATATTTTTACTCAGTAATTTTCATCTCAGGAGAGACATATTTAAATAAGTAATGTTATTCAAAACTGTTCGTGAAGTCTTTTGACTCCTTTTCACTGTTTAGAAAATATTAAGGTTAAAACTGCAAAGTGATTGAAGCTAAATGGGAGCCTACTTTGATTATAAAGGAAAATGATATTCAATTAGACAATTTCATACCTGTGAGACTTTTCAACAGATAGTGGTAGGTTGTCTATTTTAAGAACATAAATCAGACTGCAAATGGATTCCTTGGAAATATGTATGCAACCTGCTCGAAGATGCATCCCCTTAATTTACAATACTGTCATCCTGTGACTGACAACTAGTGAATACATTGCATTGATTTCATAATACCTGACACCCTATACAACCACAGAACAAATTGGGAAAATCCTACTTTGTGAAAAGTGGTGCTAAAAGAGCCTTTCTTTTGGTTTTCTGTTTCTTAACTTGTGTGCTCTGTCAGGATGTAATATAGGTAGATTGATTGCTTACAGTTGAAAGAAAATACTTAAATTCAGATTTTCTGCTAACAATAATCAACATTTGAGAGCATTTTTAAGTCAATCTATTTGATGCAATTCTCTGGGAATGCAATTTTCAGTAGCAATTGGTATCACATCTACTTAAAAATCACATCAACCAGAAAATCCCATTTAAATAGCTAGATGGAGAAATGAATTTCTACATACTGTGAACATAAATGTAATAATTGAACTTGGTTTAGCTTGTTTTTATATTGCAGATATTTAAATATCCAGATGTTCCTGCTGAAATTAAATATAATATTGAAAAGTGTATTTTCTTTACTCTTGGCATTATCTGCAGAAATTATACATTGGTAGCTGTACTCCCCGGCGTATCCCAGTGTGTTCTTTAGCTAGTGTTGTGCGATCTATATCTCATTAAAATTTTAAAGTGCTTGAAAAAAATTGGGCTGTGGATCTTCACATAATTTTTAACTGTGCTTTGTAGACCCTTGTTGATTTTGGTATTTTAATCTGCTGTGATGACAGGCCATCAGAAGTGCTGAATTAAAGGAAGTTATCTTGGCTGTTGTTTTTATCATAGAGTTGCTGTGTGCCACAGGGCAAGGCATAATAAGGTGATAAATTATTGTCTTATCTTAACCCTTTCACTTGTCATCTGTTTCACAGCCTTCTTTCTTATTGTAATAGCATTGTTAATATTGAAGCTGGGCCAGGCTCATTGACTAAGGAATCCCCAGTAGCACAACTGACTGTTAATGTTAGAGGAAACAATACCAGAAATGAAGAGCATAAAGCATTGACCTTCATCACAGGCAAAATCCAGTGAAGAGTTATGACTGGGCAATGATTGGATTTTCTGGTTAAGGGAGGGTTAGGGAGGAATTCTTAATGATTGATAAGTAGAAAAAGCAGAAAAACAAATTTTTTTCATAAGAACTCACAACTCTAATTTAAAAACCTTATATAGGCTGTTATCCATTTTTTCAGTATTTCAGTGAATTTACCTCATAGCATATTTAAAAATCAACTTTTAATTGATGTTTGTTGTTTAGTAAATTGATTTCATTAAAAGAAATTGGCTTTAGGGAAGAAGGTTTTTTTTTTCTTTTTGCCATTTATTTATTTATTTATTTTTAACATATGCAGTTATTTTCCATCATTTACAATACAGTACTTACAATGACACTCCAAACAGAAAAGCAAAGTAAAAAATCAAAACACCAACTTCTATTTCGTGTAATTAGACTTATACAGAAATTAGAAGGTTAAGTAACAACTAGTTAATCACCTAATTTCACAGCTATCTGAAGTGGCAATCGTTATATAGCAGCTTATCTATGATACATTCAAGATACATGATACAATATATTACTTGCCCATAAGCTACAACACAGCCTGCTTAATACCTTTCCTTAAATTCCACCTCTATCCTACAATATGCTTGAGGTCCATGCAAAAAAGTAGCTACCTTTTATGTAGGAAATGGATGATTAAGTCTTTGAAGGTTTTTTAAAAAATGCTAAAAACTGTGATCTCTAGCTCATATCATAGTACAGAATCATTTTAGGCAGAATTTTAATAATCTATTAAAGATTTTTTTATTGGAAAAATGGCCTGCTACAGAATTTCCTTCTTCCTAGCTTCTTGTGTTTCTGAGCACCTCTTCTCATTGTCTAACACGAAAGCACCTCCCTTTCTCTAGGGGAACAAATGTGTGTCAATAACCTTTGAAACTCAAAGACCTATTAGTTATGCTGACTTTGCAGCTCACTTATAAGACTGGAGGGAGCAGTGAAGCAGTTTTGAAACGGGAATCAAGATGCATGACCCCCTGGAGCTGCACAGCTTTTTGACACTGTTTTCCTTCCTACCGAGGGTTGGACAAGACAATGGCAGCAGTTTGGTATTCGTCATCATTGTAGTTGAGTATCATACTTTGTCACTGTGACCTCACCATCTTCCCAATTTGTTCTCTTCTTAGGATGATGGGCAATTTGAAAGCTCCTTCTACAAAGACATACATATCTCAATCTTCCAAATTTGTAATTATTTTTAGACAAAAATGGCTTTTTAAATTTCATATTGATATCTTTCTTCTTATTCCTATGGGCACAAGCCAAACTACCACCACCACAACAAAGCACAATATAGAGAAGCAAAGACAAGATCGAAATTGTATTGATTTGAGGATTTTAGATACCTAAAGGCTTCTGGTGACTAAATAGAATCTGTGTGATGATGTTTGTAATACTCTCTTCACTGACCACAGACTTGTTTTCTTCTCACTTTTTGACCTTCAATGACCCTTTCCCCCCACAAATGTGTCTTTCAGTGAACTAAAGAATAGACCAAACCTGGTTGTCTAAAATGTACCTTGGTAGCATTAACGTCTATTTTCACCTGCCCCTTCTTATAGAAAATAGCCTGTAGCTGACCCATGCTGTACATACGCTCTAAGAAAAAATGATACACACACACACACACACACACACACACACACACACACAGAGTATGTGTGTGTAAAGTAAACTAGAACTATGTAAAAATACAAACTGGCAGTTTCTCATAGGGTCATAACTGTCTAGAATGTTAATAAACTCATTAAAAATATTTTTAATGTTTTACTTATTTTTTATTTTTGAGAGAGAGAGAGACCTTGAGCAGGGGAGGGTCGGAAAGGGAAGGAGATCCAGAATCCAAAGAGAGGTTCCAGGCTCTGAACTAGCTATCAGCACAGAGCCTGGCACGGCACTTGAACTCACAAACTGTGAGATCATGACCTGAGCCAAAGTCAGATGCTTAACCAACTGAGCCACCCAGGTGCCCCTTTTCTTTTTGAATTTTTTAAAATGTTTTATTTATTTTTGAGAGAGAGAAAGAGAGAGCGTGAGCAGAATAAACTCATTTTTAATCTGAAGTGAAAATAATCTGATTTAAAGAAGATGAAAATTCCAGGTTTAGTACTTTAGCAGACAAATTAAAAAAATGCTTCATGGTTCAACAAAAGAAACTGAATCTTAAATGAAAAGAGAGAGAAGTAAGTAAACCTTAGCTAGTTTTACCTACAAAACGTCCAAAATAGTTTTTAAGAAAATGTGTCCTTGGGCTGATATCTCAAATGCCAGGTTCTAGGCTAGGGCCCAATTTTTTTTTTCATACCTGATTTTTAAACTGATCATATTAGAGGCTAAATTATGCTTTCTATTTTAGTTAAGCCATGTGCTATTAGCAGGGAAACTAGGACTATCTCTGGTTGACAGCTGACCAGAAACTACTTGCCTTTGCATCTCTCATAACTGCACATGATTGCTCTAGAGAAAATTCTCAAAAGCTCCATTCCATCAGAGCAATCTAAAATTAAGGAGTTGAGAAATAGGATTTTTACACTTGTGGGCTTTCAAAATTTTTGTTGACTCTTTGGGCCCTTTGGACTGTGAGAATATACAGGTGTTGTGTTTCATTTGGTTACATTTCTCAGGAAAATAGAAGAACATATGTAGTTAAGGAAAGGTTTTCTAGTTGCTTCTGGGATTTGGATATTATTTGAATGACAGTAACAGAAACTCATCTAACTTAAAAAGAATCCCCTCACTCCCCTACACAAACTGTAACACAGTTCTAGTAACACCATAAAATTATATACAGATATCCATCAAAATGTCCATAAATATAGACTACCAAAGCTATCACTGTTAATCAAAACTGCTTTTTTAAAGAGATTTCATAGAATTCCATTAGCTACCCCCCTCTCAAAGATTCCTATAGTTACTCATAGATATAAATTTTGAATATCTCATTCAGGAAGTTCTTATTTCTGTCTAACTTATATTCTAATTGATGTTTAGGTCTTACTCATTTTGTTCAGTTTTGACCCTGATCTAATTTTATTGATTTTTCTGGAACTTTCATGAAGCTTTCGAGTTTGTCTAGTTTATTTTTATGTACATTTATCTTGTTGTCTTTCTCAATAGTACATGCAGAAACGCGGAAAAGGCTCCACCGATTACAATCCCTTATTTATGTTTCATTAATTTTTTTTTCTAGTATGTTCCATAGATATCTATATCTGATTTTAAATGCATCCCTTTTTAAAAGTAAAATGCAGGGTTTTTATGGCTTCTAGTACCTTGATAACAAGGAAAACTATTATTAATCAGCATCCAAACCACAGCCCTTTTTGTTGGGTAATTATTTAGATAATTTCAGGTATGGTTTAGTCGGACATGGAGTTTTTTACTTCAGATATTACCCTACTCGTTTTACTTTCTCAAAAAGAGGATATTTGATTGCAGTTAAATTGTGAAGTTCTAAAGCTATGTTAGCTAAATTTTTTACTATGTCAGCAAGCAGAATATTGTTTGCACTTCTTTCCTTTTTAAATGCTGCTCAGGGAGCTGCGTAAGTTATAATTGATGCACAGAAGAGATTTCGAATTTTATATGCCTATAAATTGGCACTGCTACATAGACTAGAAAGATGAGATTGGAGAAGTTATTTTCCCGTGAGAATGATACAAATTACTGTCAAACTGTTTATGCTTGCTGTAAAAATATTTTCGATGTACAGGTATTTGCTTACTAGCTGGGTAGCACTCTTATTAAAGTAGAATAACATTTTAAGCCAAAGTGAAATGTTTTCAGTAGTATTGCATATTGTTGTAATAGGCCAATTTAGTCATTTCAGGGTTTAAATACCTGTAATTAGGTTTGTTCTTTAAAACTGTGATAAATTTGCTTAAGTTTGGAGTTTAAAAAATTTAAAGTACCATAGAGTTTTTCTGGTCCTTTTTATCTTCTATAGAAAGAAACTCAGGCCTAAGTTAAGGAATATATACCAAGGTCAGAGACCTAGAAATTTGCATGAATAAAACTAAAATTAGGTTTTCTTTCTCTGTTGCTTTGGTTCTTTTCCATCATGCTTTCTATCTTAGGAAATTGCCACACTTAGTATGTTTATTCTAGGAATTAAATGCCTCTGCTTCTTACCAGCTTAACTTAACCTCTAGATGACCAGAAATTTGCAGTATTTTAGATGAATTTGTAGAACTTACTTGAAGTTGGTTAAAACTTTAAAGCCATAGACCAAAGTAAGGACAGGCAAATCTAATGTTTATCTTACTTTGTCAAGGCAGTTTAGTAAAATGTCAACAACAGGAGTGTGAAGTGAATTTCCCCCCCCCCCCCAACAAATTGACAGTCACTGACTCAAACTTAGTACATCCTTTAATATAGTTTCAAAAAGAATCCTAGCTGGTAGGCACTGTGTCATTGGGACTCAGGCGAGAAACTTACAGCCTGAGGTTACACAGGAAATTTCAATTCTTCGTTTTGTGAGTGGCTTCTAGTAATAATGTGATGTGTTTTGTATATGAAGATATTGATTTTGACTGACCATTTCAGAGTGTAGTTTCTTGGTTTTGCTTCTCCTTTACCCAAGAGCAGAATCTAGGAAATCTCATGCTTTGCAGTATTTTTTTTTCTCTGTTGGTACATAGAAGAGACACGGGAATAGGGAGCATCAGCTAATGAAAGGCGACAACGAGGCGACAGTTTGAGGTGTGTTGAAATAGGATGAAAACTAGGCTTTGCTTTCACTCAGACAGCTATTTTTTTTTTTCTTTCATTCTGGAAAGTAAGCTCTATGGGAAAGACTTCCTGATATGTCTCTACTAAGAATTCAACAATACAAAAACACCAGGATGCAATTTGTTTACCTTAAAGTTATCAAGTGGAAATGTACACATAGTAGCTGAATGTATCTATGCCCACGGTGATATTGAAGATTAATCTTTAGGAATTGACGTGCGTACTTAATTGCTAATCCTTAGGTAGCATCTTTTGATTTCTTTAAGAGTTGCTTGAAGTTGCTTGGTGTTACTTTTCAGAGCTTTGACTGTGGGGAGGGAAATAAAGAGGTGAGGCTGAGGGAAAATAACAGGCTAATGTACTTCTCCTTGGAGATAGCTGTATAAAAAATAGAGATATTTGAGTAATTCCTACAGAATCTTGACTTTCCTGTGGAAGATTTGGCCAAAACTGTGTCGTGGCAATTAAAAAAAGAAAAAGGCAAAAAGCTCAACCAAGTACATACTCATACAAAGCAGTTTCACCACAAAAACACCCTTTTCCAAAAAGGCCCAGTATGAGAAAGTAGGAAATCTATGCAGCTATGAAATGAGGAGTAAAAATCAGGCCGGAGGTGAGAATAATAATGCTTGTGCCCCTCTGTCCAGATTAAGGTCATTTGTTGGACATATCAAAAGCAGATGCTCTAGTGTACTAAATGTTGGGCTAATGAATGTGAGAGCCCCACCGATAATCGGGGGTAACCGTGGGAGCACGCTGTTTTCTTGCATGTGCTTTCCTGAAACACCGTAGGAATGAGAGCACACCACAGGAAGCAGCCGTGCAGTGCTGTCTGCGCAGCTCCTTGTGGGCATTTTCTGTAAAGCCTTTTGCTGACAAATAATGCAGTAGATACTATTGAGAGTCATTTATGTTTGGCTCACTGACTTGGAGTATGTTACTCAAAGGTCTTGTTTCTGTAGGAATACAAAATTGGCATATAGTTCTAAAGTCTTATAATGTTGATTTTCCAGTTTTAGATATTTGCCCTCAGAGGTTATTTGTTTCTTGTCTCTTGTATGCGTGTACTTCCTGTTTGTGGTAATAAAGGTTAGGTCCACGTTTTAAGGGCAATTCATAAGTGGGTTTATTAGAAGATATTACAAATATTCAACTTTATGTTTTCTAACAATATACTTCATTTCTGATACCTTCCTCCCAAATTAAAATCTTTTCTTTATGAAATACAGCATAGTGATTTAGAATATGAACTCAGGAGCCAGACTGAACTTAAATGTTGGCTCTGTTATTTATTAGCTGTGTGACTTATTAACAAGTTACTTAACCTCTGTGTGCTTCAGTTTCCTCATGTTTAAAATGGAGGAAATGATGGTAGGTACTTCATAGGTTTTTTTTATGAGGGCCAAATACATATATTTATATGTGTATGTACATGTGTATGAGTGTGCAAATGCACATGTAATGTATTATATACAACTTGGTATTTTATTTTATGTTATGCAAATTTTATAAAATCTATACCTATCATAGATAGTACTCACCCAGCACATAATAAGTTCTTCATAAGAGTTTGCTTTTGCTATTGTTGGTATTTTCATTCTGAAGGCCTAATATAGTGTCAACATTTGGCTTATAATTTAGAAAATGGCATTTTAATGCCTTTCACAGATGGTTTTACTATTTATTAATTTGATTCCACTCTCTTCCAGTGCATGGAATTAGAGTATTAGTTATCCAAATAAATTTAAAATGTTTAGGCTGGATTATAAAAATACCAAGTATAGTAGTAATGAAGTATTACTTTTCGGTATCTTTAAAAATAAGATGAAGAAAACATTTAAATTGTAACCACATTTTTGTATGCATACATTTATGTAGCATTTCCTTTTGTATAATGAACAGTTATACATTAAAATATGCATAGGCTCATTCATATAAGTTAGAAATATTTCTTTTCTGTTTTTGTCATGCTTTTTTTTAAATGTGGGGAATATACATGTGTGTCTATTACCACTTTATATATTCCATTGCCCAAAAAACATTAAAATTAAAATTTTATTAACATTGTAGCCTGTTTACTTGGAAATTATTTAAAGTGACAGACTAAATCTGAAACCCCTTTGTCCTTTTGAGCTTTTGACTAATACAAAGAACATAATAATCATGGTGGTAAGGACAGACCCATTTATTCAAACAGTCAGTAATTCAGTATTTGAACTATTCTAGGCCCTGAGATATGTCAGTGAATCTTTTGGGTCAGAAATAAACTAATACTTTTTTTTCAGAGTCATAATCATTGAACAACATCCAAATACATATTCAGGACACTGAGTTCTTCTTTACCTGTGTTATGTAGTTCAAATGTCTTTTCTCTTCCATAAGACACCTTAGATATTGTATGCAGTATCTCTTACAAAGGGGAGATTAACCACAATGAGATTGTTCAAAGAACTTCTGTCTTGATATGAACTGCTGTTTTCATCAAATTTGAATAATGAGTGGTCCTTGCCACCTGATTTAAACTTGTTTTATTTAGCCCATGGACCATCCTCTTTGTTTCAATAGGCCAAGCAGCTGGGATTGGGGGATTTTCTGTCCTTGCCCCTCCCCACAGGGAGTTTGTATTCCTCCTAGTAAAGATAAGGTACTTCTCTCAAGTGAATTTCTCTTTACCTAGCACCTTACTTTTGGAATGGGATGAAGGGTAGATGAATGTTAACTGTAAAGGCAATGCGAATAGCACAAACGCAGCATATGTTAACACTACAGCAGTTTAATGATGAATGCACAGTATGGAGCAGGGCTAATGCCAGGGCCTGGTCAGGCAGTGCCCTAGAGCCGGAGGGCGGCTCATCACATACCATTATTTCCGGGCCACCTTCTTTATTTTGTGAAGTTCTATACCATGGAAATCTAGTTACAGGCTAATCGCTATTAAATCTTGTTCTCTGGAATTATTTGAAAATGTAGAGAAAAGATCAAGAATTGCTGTTCTTGTTATAATGTAAGGGGACAAATAAATATCAAAATGAGTCGACCATGCTGGCCTGTATTCTCATTACATAGAAACCTCTGCAAAATATCTAATGTGTGTAACAAGTTACTATACAGCCAACTCCTCATTAGAGTCTTAGATGTACTTATTTAATTTTCTGACAAAAATATGAATGCTACAATTTTATTAATCCTTAAGGTCTACATTCCAGAACTTTCTTCATTGAGTTTTGAAGAAGATGGAAAATACATTCTTTCCAAAGTTGAGGCTCCTGATTTTCGCAGTGTTAACAATGGGCCCTATTATGCTGCTTCCAACTGAGCAAGGCTAGGAAGAACTTCACAGCTGGCTGGGCACCTGACATGCCCAAGGCAGGTGCTCTGACCTGCTCATAGAGCCCTGGTTCCTCCTGGGGAGAATAGCAGTTTCCATTCCCTGACGTGCCTAATTTATTCCAGGCTATGAATAGAATGAGCCTGTTGATTTGGGACTAGTGGCATTCCCCTTGCACAACCTCAGGACATGATTATCCATGCCGGGGTCAGGTGGGAGCTTCCCGTCTGACCCTGCGCAGTCCTCACCCTGAGCACTTAACAAGAGTGAGAAGAGGCTATTGGAATGCCACATTCTTTCACATTTATTTGTATTTTTAATAAGGTACTGACATCTTCTTTTGCTTTTATCTGAGCCTGACTTTATCGTAACTTGATTACAAAAGGGATGTTAACCCAGTGAGTTGTTAGATGAACGATATTAATACATGAAAATCGCAATCCTGGAATGTTGCCTTTTGGAACACATGTGTTCTTTGAGTTCATAATGTATGCAGAGCACCATACTAGGTTCTATCTGCGACAACAAAAATATAACAGGAAACAATGCTTCTGTTCCCGAGGCAAGAAAAACCTAGAGAAATGGAGAAGTTGAGAAACAAATAGAAGAAAACTTAGGAATGAATAAAATCTTACATACTGTGGTCTCACCAAATACGTATGTTATATTTAAATGCAAAGGACAAATCACAGAGATACCGTGACTAGGAAAGTTCTCTTGCAGATAGTAAGTTGTACTAGAAGTCCTAGAATAGTTCAGTAGGGTCCAAAAGAATGGAAAGCTAGCTGTTATGAGTGGTTTTGGGCAGGTAGGGTAAAATGAATCTTCTTAGCAGGGGCTGCACCTCTCCTAGGAGTAACTTCTGCTTAGTGGTTGTTCAGTAAATATTTGTGGAATTGAATTAACTTTCTTCTTAAGGGAAGAGAGGCTGAGGTCTCCGACACCGTCCGCAGAGTCAGCCCACACCCTCCCGATCCTCATATCCTTCAGGCATAAGGATTTCTAACAAGGAGAGACCTACATGAAAATTAAGATATTTGAAACTTTTGTATATTTACGCTTTAGTTGTAGTAGATAGAAGGGAACATTTATGACTTATTGTTGACCAGGAAAATAAAAGAAAAGGGAAGAAAGAGAAAGGACTGGAAGGGAAGGGAAGAAAAATCAGTTGAGAGAATAGATGGAAGATGGGAGCTAGGGTTTTCAGCTCAAGTTTCTAAGAGGGTTATTAGAACAAGGCAAAGAAGGACATGATCCAATTGCAAACTTAGGATTTTAAAAACTTATTTTAGGAGATACTGACTCAATATAGGTAGTATACTACATAATTAAAAATTTTTTTAAACACCTAGAAAATAATCTATGCCACCTCAGTCTTAGTGGACAAGGCAGCTATGTAAAGTAAATAATCGCAGAGTGTGTTTGCATATTTGAATAAAGTGCAGTGAATTAGCCCAGACTGGGAAGTATGCAAAGGGCAGAGGAGGCTCCCTGAGGAGGAGACATTTCACTTGAGTCTTAATGAATAAGGGAGGAGTTTTTCTGGAAGAAGGAATAATAGTAAGGGCTCTCCAAACAGAGAAAACCACATGGAAAATATTTAGAGATTTGAAGGGCGCCCTGGTGGGTCAGTCAGTTAAGTGTCTGACTTTAGCTCAGGTCATGATCTCACAGTTCGTGGGTTTGAGCCCCGCGTCAGGCTCTGGGCTGATAGCTCAGAGCCTGGAGCCTGTTTCAGATTCTGTGTCTCCTCTCTCTGCCCCTACCCTGCTCATGCTCTGTCTGTCTGTCTCTCTCTCTCTCTGTGTCTTGCAAAAATAAATAAATAAATAAAATGTTAAAAAAAAGTTTTTAAAAAAATATTTAGAGATTTGAAGAGTCATCATGACAGATACTAGGAAGTGTAAGAAGTTGCAAGTGTCTAGAACACAGAGTTAAGTGTGGCAGTCTTAATGAGAGGGGAGTCTAAATAGGTAAATAGGAGACAGAGCATGAGGGGCAGTGGTATCATACCAAGAATTTAAAAAATTACCATATACAGATTATGGAAAGGCATTGAATGTTTTGTACCAAAAAACAAAAGAGTTAAGTGGATTAAAGGCAGTGACAAGTAGGGAAATGTGATAACAGACTATTGCAGAGGTCCAGGGGAAAATTTAGACATCTGGAATATCAATAGCAGAAACAGAATGGAAAGGAAAGGATAAATTTGAGAGTCATTAAGGGTGTGATAGGTCCTAGTGATATGAAGGCTGAAGGACTAGAGATATGTTGAGGAATACCTAGAATTTTTCATCCCAATCCAAAGATGGACATCAAACTGAAAATAAAGATTTTGAAACCACCAGGATGTAGATCATAGTGAAAATCATGCATCTGGATCGGGCTTAAAGAAAAGAGGAGGCTCATATATAATACTCAGGAAAGCGCAAGCATTCGTTGTGGATCCTGGCAATACATGAACATCTCTTGGGGCAGAAATTTCCCATTTCATTAAGGCAGCCTACCTGCCAACTGTTGTATTACAGTAACAGATAATGGAAACCTTGATCTCCTATAACTGCTTTTTGATTCCTTATGGTGCCAGTATTCTGACAAAGAAAAACCCTTGAAGGAGGTTTTCACAACTATCTAATATAGAGTTTCCCAAACTGTGTTCCATGGAGCACCTTCTGCAATTCTGCAAGATGTTAAAAGGCATTAAATTTTCATGGTCCAAAAAGCAGAAGTGGAACATTACTTTATTCCAGGACTTCTCAAAACCTTTAATAATGTACACTAGAAATTTCTGGGGGAAGGAGGGTAGTTAATAGCTTCTTCCTGAGCTTCTCTTTCTTCTTTAAAAAAATATTTATTTTTGAGATAGAGACAAAGCGCGAGCAGGGAAGGGGCAGAGAGAGAGAGAGGGAGACACAGAATCCGAAGTAGACTCTATGCTCTGAGCTGTCTGCACAGAGCTTGACGTGGGGCTTAAACTCTCACGGACTGTGAGATCATGACCTGAGCCGAAGCCAAACACTTAACCAACGGAGCCACCCAGGCACCCCTGAGCTTTTCTTTGTTTAAGCTACAAACCTTTCTCTTTGTGAATTATATATTGATATTTCAAGGTATGGGAAAAAATGCTTATCCCCTGATTGGAGAAATTAATGTCATCTTCATATAGCCATTTGGGCTTTTAATCTTTTGATAGTCTCTTATATTTGAAAGGAAAACTCATAATCCTTGCATTTTTAATTATTATTCATTTTTTAAAGTTTTAAATCTTAAATCTGAGTTTTATAAGCCTTTAAGCTCAATTTAAACATCTTGTCATTTT
The DNA here is from genome assembly GCF_006229205.1 of Suricata suricatta. Taxonomy (NCBI): domain Eukaryota; kingdom Metazoa; phylum Chordata; class Mammalia; order Carnivora; family Herpestidae; genus Suricata; species Suricata suricatta. The sequence continues at coordinate 79,852,021 of NC_043705.1, read as the reverse complement.
AGGGACGTCTGGGTGGCTCAGTCTGTTAAAGCGTCCGACTTCAGTTTAGGTCATGATCTTGCGGTCCATGAGTTCGAGCCCCTGCATCCGGCTCTGTGCCAACAGCTCAGAGCCTGGAATCTGCTTTGGGTTCTGTGTCTCTCTCTCTCTCTGCCCCTTCCCCACTCACACTCTGTTTCTCTGTCTCTGTCCCTCTCTCAAAAATAAACACTAAATTTTTTTTTAAATCTTGTCATTTTAAAATCTGGTAATTTTAGGGGTGCCTAACTGGCTCAGTTGGAAGAGCATATGCCTCTTGATCTTGGGGTCATGTGTTTGAGCCCTATGTTGGGTATAGAGATTACTTAAATAAATAAGACTTATTAAAAATATAATTTAGTAATTTTAGTTCAGATTTGAACACTCATTTTCATTTATTCCTTGATTAATGATCAATTGGCTTATAGGTTTGACAAATTCTCCTCAGCATTTTATACCATCTTTAAACTTGATTAATAAAATTCTTTTAAACATTTCAAACTTTAGCCTCTAATATACTTAATTTTCTCAAGTACTTTAACCTTAGCAAGATAGCCTTAGAGATTTCTTAGCCTTAGAGAAATCTTACTGAGCACTTAAATACAATTTACAGACTGAAAGCCTAACGTATACATCAATCAGCTTTTCAGACACTAGGTATAAACTTAGTCAAACTGTCCTTAAATATTTCTAATGAAAATCTCAAGTTTACCATTAGTCAACTTCTTTTAAATATTTTAAATAAAAGTCACAAGCCTAAAATGACAGCTTTCCTACGATGTCAGAATCCCTTAAATGTTTCAGACACCCTAACTCTCAAATAAAACATCCTTAACACTAACAAAAGTGTGATTTTTAAAAGTGTTTTGGTCCTCTTCATTATTTTTATATGTGTCCTTTCTCTTTTGGGGGTTGCAGAGTCACATACATGACGAAATACATGCGAGAATAAGTGTCTTAGTCTCACTAAAGCTAGGGATTCAGGATTGTTGGCCAAACGGGGAATGAAAAACCTGTGTGTTCATTGCAGGATGGATCTGTCTGAGGTACTTGAATGCAGTGAAGGGATCCTTCATCCCTTATTCATGATTTTAACTTCTACTGGTGTTAATTGTCTAGTTGGACTGCTGATATTCTTTACCCCCTCATGGATTGCTGGTAGTCTCCCATGATCTGGCTTGTTCTCACTCACCTCCTATTTTGCTTTCCTGTCTTTCTCGTGGAGCTGCCTTCTGGAGTCATTGATTACTGTCCGGCTGCAGGCTTCCATCTCCAGCACTGTGCTTCCTTCACTTTAGGACTTCTCTGTTCCTGTTTCCTTTCTGGCTCACTACATTCCATCAAAGGAGATTTTATTCCCAGTCCTCTTTATTTCACAATTTCTGTTCTATGTTTTTTCAAGCCAGAAAATTTTAGTAAAATTTCTAAATAAACCGATATTTATGTTTCTCAAAAGCAAAGAAACAAAAAAACAGTCATGAAAAGTGGCCAAACTGTGTTGTTACTTAATTTTGGTGTGATTGTATTGATTTTAATTCCTTTGAGCCTTGGTCATGTCAGCTTTTTAAACTTTTTAAACTTAGTCTTACCTGTCTGAAGGCAGGGGGCCAAATGTGACAATGTTTTGGATTTGCTCTTTCCTTTCTTTTTTAAAATTTTTTAAATTTTTAATTTTTGAGAAAAAAATTGAGAGAGAATGAGAGGGGCAGAGAGAGAGAGGGGGGCATAAGATCCAAAGTGGGCTCTGCACTGACAACAGTGAGCCTGCTATAGGGGCTCAAACCCACAAACCTCAGGACCATGACCCGGGCCGAAGTTGGATGCTTAACCGACTGAGCCACCTAGGCACCCCACCTTCTCTTTCATTTCTGTTGCCTCCAATTTTTGCTCCTTTTAATCTTGCTCAATTGCTTATACTATCATGGTCTGTATATGTGGGTCATTTTCTAGAACTACTCAGAGAAAGAACACTTTCTTTTTTTTTATTTTTGTAAATGTTTATCTATTTTTGAGAGAGAGAGAGAGCACAAGCAGGGGAGGGACAGAGAGAAAGAGAGAAAGAGAGAGAGAGAGAGAGAGAGAGAGAGAGAGAGAGAGAGAGAGAGAGAGAGAGAGAGAGAATCTGAAATAGGCTTCAGGTTCTGAGCTGTCAGCACAGAGTCCAACATGGGCCTTGAAGTCAGGATCGGTGAGATTATGACATGAGCCGAAGTCAGACATTTAACTGACTAATCCACCCAAGTGTCCCAGAGAAATAATATTTTCAATTTTGAAATACTTACAAAAGTTTAAAAGTTGAGAGATTTAAATTCTTTTCGTTTTTCCTAAAAATCAGAAGATGTGGAAATACCATATCTGCATTCCCACTTCTCCCCCAGTAACTTGAGCTGAATATTCTTTATGATTTCAGGATGGATGGGCCTGTGCTTTCCAGTTTGTCCCAGACCCCATGGCACCTTTCCTGTAATGAAGTGAGCCTATGGGCTATACCAAAAAACAAGTCTAAAAAATGAGGCTGGTCTAGAAGTTAAGGATTAATATGATGGTATACACATTTTAAAGAAAAAATTCAATTTACCATAAATATATTTTATATACCAGATTCAACATACATATATATTAAAATTTTACATGTAAAAATTTAGTTTAAAAATCAATGAGAGGGGGCCTGGGTGGCTCAGTCCAATTAAGTGTCCGACATTGGCTCAGGTCATGATGTCAGTTTGTAGGTTTGAGCCCCTCATCAGGCTCTGCATTGAGAGCTCAGAGTCTGCTTCAGATTCTGTCTCTCTCTCTCCCTCTTTCTCTCTGCCCCTGTCCCACTTGTGCACTCTGTCTCCGTCTCTTTCTCTCTCTCTCTAAAAAATAAATAAGCATTAAAAAAAATCAATGAATAAAGCCCATGTTTTTCCTGTTTCTGTTTTGTTTCCCCACTGGTAAGAGCTTTCTGATTTTACCATGGGTTCTTGGAAGGGGCAAATATTTTTGTTTGCATAACTTGATACTTACTGTTCTGTAAGATTATTGCACCTGCACACATATTTCCTATTGATTATTCCTCAATTTTTTCTAATAGTGTTGAATTTGGCAATTATCAAGTGATTGATGCATTCTTTTAGAAAATTGCTTGGGGACTGTGATCCTGTATATACTGAAAAGAGAGCATACCATATTGAAATGGCTTTGTTTTTCAGACTGCATTTTTATATAGGATTAAAGGCACTCTATTAATATTCCAGATAAGAAAAGAAATCTGCAACATGTTTGTCATTTACCTTGGTTCTCTGGACTTAGGACATGAAATTCTATCCAGCAGCTTGAGAGCAATATTAAAAAATGATGTAGCATCACAAGTCAATGATAAATATGTTCACCCTAAGAATTTAAATGTGGTGAGGAGATGCAGCAGAGTGATTAGCATTCAGTGGCCTATCTCTAATTCCCTTTTCAGGCATTTAAAAGCCAACCAAGCTTGAAACATTTTGCAATGTGCCAAGCATTTGTGTGCTCCATTCAGTATCAGGGTAAATTTTGCCCATTTGAATGTCTTTTTGATATACATAGTTTGAAAAACAAATGTCCACAGATAAGAATATAAAAGTCACTAGATATCCTACACCATTACAAACAAAGAATGTGGGGCTACTGAACATACAACAACTTTATTCCTCATTATTGTTTATAAAATTATTTTCTTGCCTAATTTGTTTCAATCAGACATTTAGTGATGTGTACCTAATTGTCTTTCAATAACAATAACAATTAATATAAATGATGATTTATGCTTGATGTCATGCTGAATTTATTGTAATTTGGAGGCTAGAGACAAGAACTTATAGGGAATTGAATGAAATGAATTCACTAAGAAAATAACAAATCAAAAGTATTTTAAGAGTAAGCACAATAAATCCATAAACAATTGGGAAGTTCTAGGGGTTGGTATATATATAATCTATAGACGTTATATTCATAAAGTGGCAAGTAAACTGTTTTGGGGGAGGGTGTTTTCTAGTTCATTTATTACAGATAATGATGACCAAGATCAGCTTTATGACCTTCATGTATGACACTAGTGTGTAATCCAAATAGTTATTGCCGCAAGTCTATTTCTATAACTGAAAGACATGTAAAGGATTATTGTTTAAATAACTTAACTGAAGTATTAGAGATTTCTTCTCTATGCACAAATTGTAAAAAAAAATAAGAGAAATTTAAATGTATCTCTCATAATTATTTGTGCCTTAATTCTGTTTACTTTTTCTTTTGAAAAACCAGTTTTCTGAAGAACAGTTTACGCAGCTACATTCCTAGCTTGGTTGTTTCAGGTGTGGTGTTCAGAAGTTACTTCAAGGCAGAGGACATAGTGTGTAGAGGGATTCTGGGGACAGACCTTTGTTAAATGTAGAATATTTTGACCTTAAAGCATATCAGCATATTATTTTATCTCTAGAAGTTCAATTTAGGTCTTATTTACATCTTTCAGTTTTCTTCTGACCATGCTGATGCTTTCCTTCTCCTTTCCGAGCAGTGATATATTTACAACACTGATTAAATATCCTTGTTCACTAATGTTATCATCTATGCCATTTCTTTGTCTGTTTCTGTTGATTGATTGTTCTCTTGGTTATGCGATATATTTTGTTGTTTCTTTTCACATTAGTAATTTTTTAAAATAGTTTATTGTCAAATTGGTTTCCATACAACACCCAGTGCTCTTCCCCACAAGTGCCCTCCTCCATTACCACCACCTCTTTCCCCTCCTCCCCCTTTCCCTTCAACCCTCAGTTCATTTTCAGTATTCAATAGTTTCTCAAGTTTTGCTTCCTCTCTCTCCCCAACTCTCTTTCCCTCTTCCCCTCCCCCTGGTCCTCCATTAGGTTTCTCCTGTTTTCCTGTTAGACCTATGGGTGAAACATATGGTTTCTGTCCTTCTCTGCCTGACTTATTTCGCTTAGCATGACACCTTCAAGGTCCATCCACTTTCCTACAAATGGCCATATTTCATTCTTTCTCATTGCCATGTAGTACTCCATTGTGTATATATACCACATCTTCTTGATCCACTCATCAGGTGATGGACATTTAGGCTTTTTTCATGTTTTGGCATGTTAGTAATTTTGAATGGATGCCGGACATTGTGAATATGAGTTTGTCGAGAGCTTGGTTTTTTGTATTCCTTTAAATATTTCTGGATTTTGTTCTGAGATGCAATTAAGTTATTTGGACACAGTTTGATCATTTGTGGCTTGCTTTTAAGCTTTGTTAGGTGGATCCAGGGAAATTTTGGCCATGGCAGTGAGGCATTGCCCTTCTGAGGCCCTGACTCATTCTCATTGCCTTGAGTTGATGCCCTATAGATTAGGAGCTCTTTCTATCCTGGCCCTTGGAAAACTCAATATTTCTGGGCCTTTGTGAGCTCCATACATTGTCCCAGTTGCTCCTTAATGATGATTTTTTTCTCTAGCCTCAGTAGCTTTCTTTTATGTATAGTCAGACCAGTATTCATGCAAATACTTGACCAGACTGCTGTGCCTATTTGCAGAGCTTGCTCATTTGCTCTTCTTATGCAGCTCCCTCCTTTCTGGTACTCTGTCCAGCAGATTCTGGCCACCTGGGTGTTTCAGAACTCCAAACTCTGTCTCCTGAACTGAGCACTGCTTTGGGCTCTGTGTGGCATCCCCTGCCCCATGTGCCAAGGTGGAAACTCTCCAGGCAAGAGTGTTTTACATGTAGGGCTCGCTTGTTTCCCTTCCCTTCTCTCAGAGGGCACTGTCCTGCATTGCCTGTTCAATGTCTGAATACCAATTTTGTTTGTTGGTTTGGCTTTTTTTTTTTTTAATATATGCTGTCCAGCTAAGTGGTTTTCTGAGGCAGGAGGGTAAATCTGGTTTCTTTCTCATCATGTCTAGTAGCTGAAACTGAAACTTTAATGTTATAACATTTAAAAATATTTAACCTGAATTTAATTTATTTAAGATTTTCTATCATCTGATCAGAAGCCTGAAGTCAGAATTTTTGGTGAGTTTACTATAGATTTTAGGACCTTACAAATTTGTGACACAGAATTGTAACATGAGACATGCAGTGGGTTCTCCATTAACAATGCCTGACCTTCTGTAAACTCCCCCTGAAACTAATAATCAATTCATTTGTCAAATATCCATTGAGAGTTCATTGAGAGTGATTGGATTTTGTCAGTCATGGAGAATGCAGAAATGAATAAAGCATGATCCCATACATAGCCTCGTGGAGAAAGCTGGCGTGTACAATTTTATACATTGACTGAAAGATCATGAGATTGGGAAGACTCTTCCTGAGGGATCAGAAGGTCTTAGAACACTTTGTGTTTGCTGGATGTGACGTATAATTAGATCTTGCACACAGTAGCACTCAGTAAGTGCCTGTGGATGAAGGATGCTGCAGATCATTTATAAGCATATTCTGCTCAGAAATGTTAACTTGTTTATTTCTTCGTTCGCTAGAAAAGACAGTTTAAATAAATACACAAGAAGAATATGATAATACATGTTGTAAGAAAAAGTCGGACTTGGTTTTGCTAGGACTCTCATGGATATTATGTATTGATCATTTCAAAGACTTTAAATGTAACATTGATATCTAAGTTATGTAGACCTGCTTTGTTTCTAATTGTCATATCAAACAGTCGAAAAGTACCCATTCAGTCAAACCTTCGTTTTTAACTTCTGCTCCCCGCTTTTTTGGCTATTCCTGTTCGTGTTTTGAAAAGCAGTGTCTGCAGATAGTTATTTATATGTATGAATTCACTGGTTCATTCTAGTGCGAAATAGGTCATTCTGGAACAGTGAGAAATGTGATTGCTGAATTTCAAGCAGTTTTTGCTGCTCAGCTGGATCGTAGGAAAAGAAAGGGGGTCAGGCCAGCACTTGTTGAAGATTTCTTGTTGCCATTGTCCTCATGAAAGGGGCTTGATGCTGGTGAATATGGACTCTTCAGTGCTGGCTGAGAGGGGACAGGAGGCTTCGATCCCACGTTTAGTAACTATTAGGATACTTTATTTGAACCACTAATTAGGATCAAGGAAACACATAAAATGCCATCCTAATTAAAATGTGTGGGCTTTTTTTGAATTAAGAAATTAAGGTACAGCAAATGACTGTGTGATATTTTTCAGGCACAGAATTGCTTTTTTTTCCCTTTCTCAAAGCATGCCAGTGTACTAAAAAGAAAGAAAGCCGCAGTAGGATTGGCAAGTGATGATAATTCTCATCAAAAATAACAAATTCTTAAATAGTAAAATAATGAATACTTAGAAAATATTCCACGTTACTCAGCATTTGAAAATTGGAATCATGCTAAGCCTTCTTTTCTTCTGTGTGGAAAGTGGGATTCTAAACAGGAAACTATTTTTAGGCAGTCAACTTTATTTACATATTTGATAAAGGGTCCATTAATTATAATCTAATTCCTACAGTCAGGTAGCATTTTTGCTTATGATACATGTATGAATTCATTCGTTTCTTTTTCTTTTTTAAATGGCATAGCTGATTATAATGGACTGTGGTTATTTCTCTTCATGTCCGGTTAAGAAATCTCAGAAATCCTATATTTGAAATTATGTATCTTAGCACATTTCAGTTGTTAACATAAATAAATATCTGGCATTCCTGAAGAATTTACTTCAAATTGAACTCAAAGAGAGGATCTTCTAAAAGATTAATACAAAATTATACTTCAGGTTCTCCTGGGGTGTTCTCGAATCCATGGGTCTTTATCGTATCCATTTTAAAGTGAGTGAGAACGGGAGCTCACAGAATAGTGAGAGCCTGCCTAGGCAGGCACAGGAGCCAGGGTGCGCTGGGGGCACGCCCATCCCATCCAGGAGCTGTGTACAGAACAGGGCCACACTTTAGTGTCTGTAAATTATGATGTTAATTGCCTTATTGGTCTGTAAGCTCGGAGAGAGTAAAGGTATTTGATTCTGTCATATGACAGACTTAAAATTTTTTTATTTGAACATAGTTTACACACCATGTTCTATTGGTTTCAGGTGTACAACATAATGGTTCAACTTCTCTCTACCTTATGCTATGCATATGAAAGACTTTTAAAAGAAAATCTTTATTATGCAGAAAAGGGATTCTTTATCTGACTTTGACAGAATGGATGTATCTCATGCCAACTTCTATCGGGGGCAGTGTATTTGATGTGTAAAAAGTGATTAGGTAAAACTTAGTATTCCTAATATCATGTTTCAATCATATATTGCCCTTATATTGGCATATATTGCTTATATTAAGCATATGCAATAAAAGAATATGGATCACAAAACAGCATGTTTGGGAATCCTAGAATTGGAGCTCTGGCCAGTATTCCATTTTCTCTGTTACCCTTGGTCCTTCCTTTTGCAAACCCTGGTGTTTCTCTGTCTGCTCTCCTTTCTACTTTCCTAATAGGTCTTTGTCTAAGGGTGTGGGTCTTTTGGCTCACTGGGGAAACCAGATCTAATGAGTGTGCTTCCCCCAATTTGTCTTGTTTTAAGTAAGGACACAGGTTATGTAAGGTGTGTTCTACTTAGTGCTGAAAAAAATGGAGATGAACAATTTTTTATAATAGGAAAGCCAAAGGAAATTCTTGAAAACCTTTAGTAATAGCTACTCATGTCTTTATTCAAATATATAGCTCTTTCCTAACCTGATTATATTTAAACACAGTAGCTTCATTCATTTATAAATCCAACCGTCCATCTTTTAGAATTACTAGATGCTCAGCCCTAAGGGTAGTAAGATGATTGCTGTATCTGAAGAGCTGATAATATTTCATAGTTTTCTAAGCAGTTTCACTGAGATTCATCTGATTATTTATTCATTTATTCAACATATACTTGCTGAGCTCCGTATTCTTGGCACTGGAGTTACAGCAGCGAACAAAACAGATAGACCCTGCCTTCGTGGAGTTACATTTCAGTAGGAGGGGTGGAGAATGAACAAGTCAGAATGCTCTTTATATCAGATAGTGCTAAGACAAGCATAAGAGTTTAAGTGGATGTGCCAGGGGGTTATTGTTTGCAGTGGTGAGGGTATGCCTCATCAAGGAGCTGGTACTGGAGCAGAGACTTGAAGCAGGGCCACATTTGTGTGTTTGAGAAACAGAAAGGAGTGTGGTGTAGCCAGAGCAAATTTACTGAAGGAAGGAGGGGTGGTAGGAAATTAGGTTGGAGTGCTAGCCAGCAAGCAGATTGTGTTGGGCCTCATAGGTCATGTGAAGGGGTCTGAATTTTTAGATGTGATGAAAAGTTGTTGGAAGGTTTGAATGAGAGAATGGCATGATCTCATTTATAGTTAAATTTTTTTAACATTGGTTTATTTTTGAGAAACCAAAAGAGACAGAGCATAGGTGCAGGGGGTGGGGGTGGGGGGCGGGGTGCAGAGAGAGAGGGAGACACAGAATCTGAAGCAGGCTCCAGGCTCTGAGCTGTCAGCACAGAGTGCGATGCAGGGTTCGAACTCCTGAACCATGAGATCATGACCTGAGCCGAAGCCTGAAGCTTAACCAACTGGGCCACGAGGTGCCCCTCATTTATAATTTAAAAGAATCCTGCAGGGGTGCCTGGGTGGCTCAGTTGGTTAAGCATCCAACTTCGGCCCAGGTCATGATCTCACAGTTCGTGGATTTGAGCCTCGTGTCGGACTCTGTGCTGACAGCTAGCTCAGAGCCTGGAGCCTGTCTTCAGATTTTGTGTCTCCCTCTTTCTCTGACCCTCCCCTGCTCATGCTGTCTCTCTCTCTCTCTCTCTCTCTCTCTCTCAAAAATAATAAAAAAACATTAAAAATAAAGGAATCATGCTGGCTGATAGGTTGAGAATACACAGTAGCAAAGAAAAGATGGAAGCAGAGAAATTTGTTAGGCAGTATTATAATAGCTCAAGTAAGATCTGATGGTGGTGTGAACCTGGATAATCGCAGTGGAGATTGTGGGAAGTAGTCATATATAGTGTGCATTCTAAGGCTATATAGCCAAGAGCATTTGCTGCTGGACTGTATGTAGGAACTAAAGAGAAGAGTAGATAATGACTTCTCTTGACCTCCCTTGGTACGTACACAAACCCTATGTTGCTGCTCCACACTGCAGCTAAGGAATGGAGTTTCCAAGGTGCTATTTATAATTAACCCTTGAATAAGTCTGGATTAGGGACACCAGTCTCTTGCACAGTCAAAAATCTGCGTATAATTGGTAGCCTACTGTCAACTGAAGTCTTACTGATAACATTAAGAGTTGATTACAGTTGATTAACATATATTTTGTATGTTAGATGTATTATAAACTGTACTCTTACAATAAAGTAAGCTAGAGAAAAGGAAATGTTATTAAGAAAGTCATAAGGAAGAGAAAATACATTTACAATGCTGTGAAAAAAAAAATCTGTGTACAAGTGGGCCCTCAGAGTTCACATCTGTGTTGTTTAATGGTCAAATGTACTTTCCCAGACTTTGTTCTGTTTCAGACCCTGGACTAGCTCTGAAAAAAAATGTTAAACTCTTTTTCTAATCCATTGTTCTTTCCATTTCCTTCTATTCAGAAAACTAAGACCATTCTGCATTTAAATGAGCAGGTAATATTGTGGATATCAACATTACAAATATAGTGAACACATTTTATTTTATCACTGTAAGGATTACAGAAATTTTTATTTTTTGAAAAATGCACACTCAAGATTTTAGATCAATTTCTTTAAGATTGTTTCCTCCCTTCTATTACATATCACCATTCCTAAGTAGTATAGCAATGAGTGACTAACAGCCATGTGCAGTTTTAGAGGAATACTTAGAAAGGACTCTTACAGAGCAGAAACAGAACAGGAAATAGAGGTGATAAGTGGATAGTAAAAAGGAACGTTAGGAATTAAAATGAGTTCATGTGCAAACTTTCTTTGCTGCATACTGTCATCTCTCTAGTGATGTACCTGACATCCGTTCCCTCTGATATGAGTCCAGAGAGCAAAGGGTGATTCAGTGGTTTCAGTGGAGTAGGTGAAATAGGGAACAAAGGTAATAGTCCAGCTCCCTGCCCTGTGCTCCGTCAGCCCAGGTGATCAGCTAGGTTAAGGCTGACCCTGGTGCAAGCTGTAAATAAATTAAGGGACTTCAGATTTTTCCTGTTTTCATTATTAAAGAATTAGTTAACTCTTAGGCTGTGCTTATGTTGTATTATGTGCATGGAACTGATCAAAGTGCTTCACTTATATTAATATTAATTCATTTAATCCTCACACAGCTTGCAAGGAAGTTACTATTATTTTCCCATTTTAAGATGAGGAACCTGACCCAGGGAGGTCAAGAGACTTGTCCTGGGTTTATAGAGTTAGAGCTAATGAAAAGCAGAGCTAGGATTAGAACCTGGGAAGTCTGGCTCTGCTGCTCTGCTATTACCCTCTACACCATATGTCTCAAAAGAAATAAATATATGTATTGGGTCAAATGAAAGGGGAGAATGTTCTTTACATTTCATAGTACAGATTTTCAAGTTTTCGAAAAACAAAAAGGAATGTAAGCTTAGGGGAAAAATGTTGCCTAGGATATAATTAATTCAATTTAAGTAAAGACAGAATCAAAATAAGAGCCCTTTTTTGGCAGACATCCATTAGAAGGAGACATGACACCGAAGAGAGGTGAGCTGAAGGAGGAGATGGGAGGGACTTACACGAGTCAGTCCTAAGGAAATGTGTGCCCATCCTGACCCGTCAAAGTCTTCGTGACTCCCAAGACGCGAATTTACTTTATGTATGTGTCCTCTATCCCTTTAAAAAGATCTATCACTTTATCTCTCCCTCCATATTCCATTCAACTAAAATCTTTTCTAAATATAGTTTGATTCTGTAATTCACCTTCCTCATGTCTTTAAGACTGGTGAATGAAAAGAATGAGGTTTCCCTTAAAGAAGGCTATCGAAATGATGTTTTCAAACTGCAAAGGAAACTGAATCATAAAATGAAAAACTGCCTAATCAAAGTTAAAAACGCTTCTTTTCACTATGTCAGTTAACAAAAAAAATCCCACAGTTAATAATAACAGACATTATTAAGAAAGAAACTGTGTGTATAAATATTTTCTATTTCTTTTAATTTTTTACCTCTTTTTTAAAATAATAGTTTCATACAGATGTATTTCACTTATTTTAAAATTCACCATCTTAAAGTGTGCAGTTCAGTGGTGTTCACTATATTTCACAGGTTGTGCAGCCATCACCAATATCTAATTTTAGGGTATTTTCACCAGTCTAGAGAGAACCCTGTGACCAGTAGCGGTCACTCTCCATTATCCCCCTCTTCCAGCCCTTGGCAGCCTGTCTACTTTCTGTTGCTATAGGTTTACCTGGATATTTCATATCAATGGAATACTATACTATGTGCCCTTTTGTGTCTGGTGTCTTTTACTTAACACTTTTTTTTTCAATGTTCTTCCATGTTGTAGCATTTACCTGTACTTCATTCCCATTTATTGGAAATATTATCTCATTGAATGGATATACCATATTGTGCCCACTCATTCAGTAGTTGATGGACATTTGAGTTATTTTTAATATTTTTTGCTATTTATTACGAGTAATGCTATTATGAACATTTGTGTACAATTTTTTATGTGGGCATATATTTTCATTTCCCTTGGAGATTTTATGTATTATATATTTATATATATCCACCATCTAAGGGTGGAAGGGATGGGTTATATTGTAACTTTATGTGTAATATTTTCAAGGGGAACTCCAGACTCACTTCCAAAGTGGCTACACCATTTTATCAGCAGTAGATAAGGGTTCCAATTTTTCCAAGTTTTGGCCAACACTTGTTATTATCTGTCTTTTAAATTTTACTTCCTTTGAGGCGCCTGGGTGGCTCAGTCAGTTAAGTGTCCGACTTCTGCTCAGGTCATGATCTCAGGGTTCAGTTTGTAAGTTTGGGCCCCACGTCCAGTACTGTGCTGACAGCTCAGAGCCTGGAGCCTGCTTGGGATTCTCTGCCCCTTCCCCACTTGCTCTCTCTCTTTCTCTCAAAAATAAATTTGAAAAACGTTAAATTTTATTTCCTTTAATTTTTATATTGAGGAGAACCAGAATCCTGTCGTGTGGGTTATTTTATCCTAATTCTCCTGCTGCATAATGTGGTGCAGTTGTTAGCTGTTGTGTCGAAGGAACACTAAACTTAGAAGAATTGGCTTCTAGATTCAGCTGATTACTTCTTACCCAGCTTGAGTGACCTTGAATAGATCAATACGGTCACTCCGGAGAGCCTCAGTTTTCCACTGTTTTAAGTAGGATTAATTCCCCACGTTCTGACAATGGCCCAATAAAATAGTATGTAGAATTAATTTGCAAATTATAGAGCATCAGATTCTTCTTGCTGTTCCTTCTTGTCACCATCTCCTTTACTCTCTGCTTGATACTAGTTTCTTAAGTAAATAGGGGGAGATATTAAGTATTTTTGGTTTAAAGACATTTTTATAATTCAGTATGGACTCTAAAAATAAGTTTCTTTCCTGTAATTGTTATTGTTGGTTAACTTTAGAAGTAGTTGTATCAGCAAAAATGTTGAAAGCAAAGTTTGTCTCCATCTTATTCCTTTTGGGAAGAATTTTATAATTTGTCAAGGAGAAGAAATGAAGCACATAATCGACAACATTCACAGAAAATTAAGAGTTGAAGTAGCTCTCTAACATTTTAAGCTTTTTCACGTATTTGCTCTATTTATGTTTATAACTTGGATATGTATCCCAAGAAAGCTATGTTTTCTCCTTTACCCTCTTTGTAGTTAAGAGCAACTTTCAGAAACATTTGCAAGATCTAATGGCTTAATAACAAACATCAGGTCAAAGCCTGTGCCAGTTTACGACAACCTGAGTCCTCTTTTTTTTAAAGTTTATTTATTTATTTTGAGAGGGAGAAAGAGAGAGTGTGCAAGAGGAGAAGAGGGGTAGACTACGAGAGAGGGAGAGAGAATCTCAAGCAGGCTACACACTATCAGCCCAGAGCCTAGTGCGGGGCTCGATCCCATGACCCTGAACTATGACCCTAGCCAAAATCAAGAGTCAAATGCTTAACCAGCTGAGCCACCCAGGTGCCCCAACAGCCCAACTTTTCTCCTACAGTTTTACCTGAATCATCTTCTAAACCCAAATTGGCATAATTATCATCTTTTGCAAGTGCCAAAACTTTGCTCCCATAGTGCTTTGCGCTTTCTCTGCCGCCAGCCTGGCCCATCACTTTCTGCCTGTTCTTCAAGGTTCAATCATGTTCTGCCTTACTCAAGAAGCTGTCTCTTCTCTTTATGCATTGAATCACTTTATTTGTTGTCAGTTCTTTCTTAATACAAATAGCAATTCATTCTTTAAAAAATCTGACATATCCAAACTATGTGAAGAAAAAGGTAAAAGCCTTTCTACTCCCGAGTTCTCTGTAGGTATCCTTCTGGTTATTTTTAATATATAGCCAAGTACATTTTTAACAGAAGTGGAAACATTTTATTCATGTTGTTTTGTCAAACTTGCTTTGTCATAAAACTATGAATCATTTGTTACATTCATTGAATGAATCCTTTACTCTTTATATCTGTTTTTATTTAATTTTTGTGTGTGTGTTCATCTTACTCTTCCAACTAAAATAAGAAGGTTCTTGGAGGACAGAGTCTGTATTTTCAGCTTTTGTTCCTTGACATCAAGCACAGAGGTCTGTCTTATAGGAGATACTCACTAAGGATGTTCGGTGGAGTTGGACATTTTGAGCCTGTGTCTCAGTGTGATCTTCTGTAAATTCAGGAGAATCCATAGAGGATTGATTAATTTCTTTATTTTCATTGTAGGTAATCTTTCTAATGAACAAACATTTAGAGATATAGTAAAATTAATATTTGCATGAGGGGAGAGAATGAAATTGATGAAGGGGATTTGAGAAAGTCCAGCACAAGGCCTGGTGTCTGGCACAGTTTGCTTTGTGGAAGAAGGAAAACCATAGCAGCTAGAGGGGAATAGAAAGGGAAAATCGACAAAAACCCAAAGAGCAACTTGTTGTAGACCGAGAAGAAAAGGTGAATCAAGGGAGACTTTTTGAGAAGTAAAATAGTCAATACAAACACTGCAGAAGAGACCGCCCTACTGCCTCCCAAAATACTTCTTCCATCAGAGTAAATAGGTATAAGCTTTGCAGTAAATGAAAGAGGAAATATCTTACGGGCTGGAAACAGTTGAAAAATAAGCTTTCCTGCAAAAGTGCATGAGATTGCTTGATAAAATACATGACATGTCGTAAAAAATCAAAGTTAATCTTCTCACAGATTTTCCTTTACTTTCAGTGCTCATAATCATCTGTTGACCAGCGTTATATTTTATTTTTTCTTAAAGGAGATGAGTAGTGTTTTATAGGAAAGGTTTACATTGAGGTACCAGTGATGGGATTGCTGACCGAGAGATCATTTAAACAAAGACAACAGGTGTACTGTTCTTGAAGCAGAAGCAATAATAGCCCAGCCTCGTGCTTTTTTCTTACGAACTCTGAATTTGAAAGTTCTTCCTGCCACTGGAAAGGAAAGTGGCTGCAGCATAAAACCCTACGCTGCAGCAACTTTTCTGAGGTTTTAGAAGTTGGATCACTGAATACAGGTTACCTTCTGCATAATTGTATAAAGCTGATGAAATGGGTGTCTTTTTGCTCTGATTGCTTTCCAAATTCTATCCAAGTGAATTCACAGCTGCTGGTTTTAGGCAGAGTAAGGACAGATTAACTGGCCCACATAAAATAAACAAGGTGTTATACATATTTGCAAAGCACCCAGTAATTCTGATGACAGATATCTTTTTCTCCTCCTCTGATTGGCTTCGCTGTGGTGCTTACAGCATATTTACCTTTTCCAATTAGTCAATTTCACCTCTTTTATTTAGTCTCTCAACTCTGACTTTACAGTGTTTGGAGTAGTAAATGTTATTGGCAGGGAAAAATAGCACTAGAGAATTGCTTTGTCATAAGATTCTGTCTTGTAAAACTTATGATTTAAATATTTCTTTTGCCAGGAACTGTTTAGACAATTAAGCATTAGTGAAACACAGGGAAAACTATGCCTGTGTTGTGTTTGCAGAAATGTTTTCTCAGGAAGGTTTCCTGTCTTACTGTTTTTGTTATTGAACCTCCTGTACACCGGTGAACTTAAATGAGAGCAAAACCAAAGAAAGGGCCAACAGTAAGACAGCTGCTTTTGGACTGGAGCATTTCTGACCCAGGGCGGACTAAGCTGAAATTGAGAGAATTCCACCACCACACATCCAAATTCCAAGCAAGAATAAAGATATTATTTCCATTTTACAAATAAGGAATCTGTGGCTCTGAAAGATTAAATAATTTGCCCGAGGTCCCAATGAGGGTCGAAATCAGGAATAGAACTCAGGTATGTCTGATTCAAAATTCCATCCCCTAATCACCACACTTAGGATTTGGTTTCCTCAATTTTAAAAATTTGGTAGAAATAAAGCCACTTTCAGTCAAAGGGCATTGAAACTTGCCCTAAATTATTTTCCTAATCCGAGACTTAAAACTGTATGGGGACTAAAACTTTTACTATTTAAAAATAGTCCATGTCACAGATTTGTTTCATTTGGGGATTAGAATCTCTCATGTCCCCGAATCTCTCCATATTCCATTTTCATGAATCTCATTCTCTGGAGACAAAAACCCTTTAGTTTCTAATGCCCCCTCTTCGTGGGGGTGGCGGTACTGGTGGTGTGGTGAATTGTATTTATTCCTTGTTCCTTGAGGACAAGCTGCCCCAACTGATTCACTCATCTCATTTGCGCCCTAGCTGCGCAGGAGCTCAGCTACCGTGGGAGCTGGTGAGCCCGCTCACACAGGTCTCTGTCAAAGACGCCATTTTCTCAAGAGCTTTTTGCTTCTGTGATGTCTGTTTTGAAATTCTTGCATATATCTTTAGCATTCCTCCCAACTGAAGTGGCATCCTTTGTACATTCCATTTTATATTTTTAGTGGTTTGGAATATTTTTGTTGGTTAAAATAAAAGCAACAAATTAGGTGATGATTAAAAGTTGTTATTTGTTGTCCAGTGTCCCTGCCTTTGCAGGCCTAGGAGAGGATAGGTTGGAAAATCACTATTATGAAGTATATTTTAAAATGACTAATTATCAACATTTTCTCCTTTTCGTGTCAGTTAATGTTAAAATACAGGAGAGAGGTAACTCAATTTAGTTCAAAAGCCATTTTCTAAATGAGAATTAGCTGGGAACAGTGTTACATTAATAGACACTGCCAGCGGCTGGATTCTGCATACAAAACACTTGTTCATGTTTTCCTTGAACCCCTTTGATTAGGCCCAGCACTAAGTTTATACTGAATGGGCTCAGTCTGGTCCTTGGCAAGCATCAGAGAGTAATGAATAGTGGAACATCGAAAGGCTTAAATGTGCTGGCACAGGCCCTGTGTGGTATGATGAGCTAACCGTGGCATTGTTCACTGAGAAGGCCTGTGTCCTTCGGAAATAAAATCTTGGCCAGTGGACAGAGGTCTATGTACACACATTGAATTTCTGTCTTCCTGCTACGCTATTCCATTCATAATTAAACTTTGAAAGCAAAGTTCTGAAGAGGTTCTTGAATGCCTCTCCTCCTAGCATGCCCAGAAACAAGTGGCTGATGTAAAAATGACATAGCCCAACCCTTTGATTTGATAGCTCTCCGAAACTCACATCAAAGACTTGAAGAACAAACTCTTTAAACTAGAGAGCAGTGTGGGCATTCACTGTTTTCTCTTCCATAAAATGTCTTCATCCTGAAAGCTGTGGTAATTTACCACAGATTTTTGCTATGGAATTTCTGATGTTCATATCTTTTATGTTTACAGCTCCATCTGTGTCTAAATTTGTCTCAGTACATCTAAATTCTAAGAATGAATTGATTTCTTCTGAGTATTTTCTCCTTAAAAGAGAGAAAGGAAGAAAAATTAAACCCTAGTGATTGATTAAAACTATGACCTTATAACTTGCTTTTCCATTTGAATTTTTATTCTTAAAAATGGAACAAAAATTCTTTAATCAGAGCCTGCCAGAAAGTACCTGAAGAAGGCACGATAGAAACTTATATTAGCTGGTTTTTAAAAATATTTTATTAACTTGTGAGAGACAGAGAGAGACAGTGTGATCAGGGGAGGGGCAGAGAGAGGGAGAGAGACACAGAATCTGAAGCAGGTTCCACACTCTGAGCTGTCAGCACAGAGCCCGATGCGAGGCTCAAACCCACGGACTGTGAGATCATGACCTGAGCCCAAGTTGGGCGCTCAACCAACTGAGCCATTTTATAAATTATTGAGGAGAGCCCCCTGACAAGTCCTTTTAGAACATCTTTTAGTTCTGGGTTATAAAACTAGGCTCCTATTATGGTGTAAATAGCTAAATGAAACCATCAAAAAACTGTAGTATATAAATATTTAAAATCTGAGCATCTATGAGAAATATATTTTGAGAGATGCCTGGGTGGCTCAGTTGGTTAAGTGTCTGACTTCAGCTCAGGTCGTGATCTTATAGTTCATAGGTTCAAGCCCTGCATTCCCCTCTGTGCTGACAGCTCAAACTCTAGAGCCTGTTTCAGATTCTTTGTCTCCCTCCCTCTCTGCCCTTCCCCTGCTCATACTCTACCTCTCCCTCTTTCAAAAATAAATGAACATAAATAAATGAAAACATATGTATTTTGAATTACTTAAAAATATATGAAAACAATTTCTCATGTGCCTTAAAGACAATTTGAAGTGGACAGGGAAGTTGGGGACAAGTTAGGTCAGTGGATAAATGACTTGAGATCGGCTGTGAGTTGGTTGTTGTTGACTGTGGGGGAGGGAGATGCATACATGAGTGTTCACTATGCTATTTCCTCTACTTTTTACCTGGTTGAAATTTTTCATAATAAAAAGTTAAAAAATAATTTCTTGTGGTTCAGAATGGTTTCACAGAATGAAATGTCATCTTGCTAAAGAAATTCAAAATGTAAGATAACTTTAAAAAGTTTAAAAATTTTTGTGATATTCAAATAACCCTATGATATATAAATAATTTTTCCTTCAGTGACTGTACTTAGAATGCTAGTGGTAGATATGGATATAAACACTAAAAACAGTGTCTTAACTGAAATGCAGAGGTCCTTGACATCATTAGAATAGTTCAGTTAGTCTCTCTAATATAGGTTATACACAGATGAAAATCTTCTAAAACACCACTATATTGTAACATAAGCAGTAAGCACATACCAGGCATAATCTACTCTCCATAAAATAATTACGAAAATGTTACCATTTTATAGTTAAGACTGATCATACTATTGTGGACATGGAAAAGTTTCAGTTAATAGAGTCTCAGTTAAGAGAATGAAAGGTGGTCTGTGCACCAAAGGTAACTGATAAGTATATTAATGTCTGTTTATATCATATAATAAACTATTTTATATTTCTTTTTTGTTTGGCTTAGTTTAATCACTAATCAACTACATTGGAGTTCAGTTTTTAAAACTATGTTTATATGGGCACCTGAGTGGCTCAGTCGGTTAAGCATCTGATTTTGGCTCAGGTCATGATCTCACAGTTTATGAGTTCAAGCCCTGCATGGGGTTCTCTGCTGTCAGTGGAGGAGTCTGCTTGGGATCCTCTGTCCCCCTCTTACTCCTCATCTTCCTCATTCACACGTGCAGGCTCATGCCCCCCCCCAAAAAGAAATAAACATTTTTTAAAATCCTATGTTTATAGTATTGTCTAGTGGAGCATAAGCCTATCTTAGTGAATTCCCAGTGGGAAAGCTTTAATCCAGTGAGGCTGTTAATTTGGTGACAGAGGCAAAGGAAACATCAGGGAGATGCTGATGACTCAAGTAAGCATGTATCTTGGTCCTCTGTTCTCTGAACTCTGAATAATGCTATATCCCTCATGTATTCATATTTACAATCTTTTATTTCCTATTTATAAAACGAAGTTATTATTTTGGGGGCATCTGGGTGGCTCAGTTGGTTAAGCACTCGACTTCTGCTCAGGTCGTGATCTCACAGTTCATGGGTTGAAGCCCCACGTTGGGCTCTGTGCTCACAGCTCAGAGCATGGAACCTGTTTCAGATTCTGTGTTTCCTCTCTCTGTTCCTCCCTGCCTCATGCTCTGTCTTGGTATGTCTCTCAAAAGTAAACAAATGCTACAAAATAAATTTTAAAAATGTAATATATATGTGGTTATTTTTTTCAGTTTGGAATGTTTGGCAACATTCTGTTCAAGAGGGATTTAAAAAAAAATAGTGGTTTCTGGGGCAAGTTTCCTCCAAATTAAAATGGACAGCAAGGTAAATGCTCAGAGATTGAAGTCTTGATTTTTTTTTAAATGCATCTGTGATATCACTGTGGACTTTAAAAAAATTGTTTTTAAATATTTTTTTTGAGAGAGAAGCAGAGCATGAGCAGGGGAGCAGAGAGAGGGAGACAGAGAATCTGAAGCAGTCTCCAGGCTTAGAGCCTGATGCAGGTCTAGAACTCAGAAATGGTGAGATCATGGCCTGACTGAAGTTGGACACTTAACTGACTGAGCCACCCAGGTACCCCTCACTGTGGACTTTTATAAATAGATATTAAGTACCTGCAGTACTTAGCAGTCCCAATGAAATTTCTGTCCTTAAAGAGTACAATCAGTCATCAAATATTTATTGAGGATCTACTGAAGTAACTATGTGTTCTTTCATCTGACCATGCACTTGTACATTTGTTCATTCAACTAATATTTATTAGTTCCTAGTAAGAGTTTATTAAGTGTGTAAGAGTGGTGAATAAGATAGTCACGTTTCTTGTTTTCATGAAGCTTTGTTTTAGGGTTTGTGGGTAAATAAGTAAGAAACTGATCAGAGACTATAAACGTTTTGGGGGGATTAGAGTGTCATGATGTGATGGAGAGAAATGTTGGGTGGTCAGAGAGGACACCTATGCAGATTTAATTTTTAAACTGAGATCTGAATGTCACAGAGCCAATCTCGCAGGAGTGAGTTGCTTAGTTCTTTGTGTTAATAACGAAAATCTTAAAGCTGTCCTTCACTTTCATAGTGGTAGGGTTTTATCCAAATAATATGTGTACTTTGATTCTACTTGACCAATCAGTGGACTGGTCAAAATGTTCCACAGAAGTGCATTGAATCCACAGCACTGCCTCTTTCAATAACATATTGTAAGGTGAGTTTCATTCCCCTATACTACAGGGCTAACTTCCAGTGCAAAACTCAAAACAGGATGCTTATGTTTGGCATGCTTCTCTTGGCCTTCCAGCCATTGCTGTGGGCCTTCCCTCTCCCCCACAACTTCATAATGCCTTCTGGTTGCTCAGAAACCTCCTATTTCCTGATCTTTTTCTTCCATGTGTCTGACCATCTAGGTGCATTGTTGGTGCTGTCTAAACCCCCACACCCAAAATAAGGGAGCTCTAACTTGTTTTCTTCTGCCTGCTTGATGCCAAACTCTTGTTCTTCCAGAGGGTACTCCTGGATAATCTAATGTCCAGATCTGGGCCAATGTGTGAATGTAGGAAAGCTTGACTACCTTCTCCTCTGTCACTCCGTTGCCAGTGCCATCATGTTCTCTCCCTTCAAGAAAACCTGAGCACATTTTCTCAGGGACAAGGTCCACAACTTTGGTGTTAATTTTGGACAGCTACCAAAGAAATTCTGGAGATAATGAGTCTTGTAATACTAAGGTGGTTTTATGTGGGTAACTGTCTAAATTTAGTGCTGTTCCTGCTCCTGTCTGAACAACACTTTATTTTCCATTTGGACAGGAGCAATGCTATTGATAATGAATTAATGGCTTCTTACTGAGCTGAAAAAGTCACTTTGCTAGTGCTTCATGTGTGGGATCTCCATGCCTAAATAAATTATTGTTTTACTACCTATACAACAGGATGACAAACATTTAAAAACAAAATCAGATAGGATATTTTGTATTGCAGTAATCGATCACACTTTTTTCACTCCTTAACTTTATGATATTGCTAACAACCCTAACATTTTTAGAACCCTAAGTCTATACTGAGGAAGATAACTAGATTGATATGGTCATCATGCTGTTTAAACAGGCCCTGAACATTTTCAGTTCTTTACAATGTTAAACTTAAAAAAATAAGTTTATTTATATTTTTTAGAGTTATGTTTTGGCACAGACAGCCTATCTATGTCCAGCATGGATTTTACCTGTCTAGGATATTGATTTATCAGTTTTTCTTATTTCTAAGAAGACAGTTCTCTTCATAAAATCCCCTAGTTCTTTTCAAATAATTGAATTTGTGTCATTTTGTTCTGACATCTGACTTAAAGGTGAAAACTCTATGAATGATGCCATTTATCATCACATCAGCCCTTATTGTGAATAAAATGTAACTACATTTGCCATTTATTACCTCTGGCTTAATATTAACAGTGATAAATGATACAGACAAGTTCCTAACATACAATATGTTCCTAACACAACAAATATTATTAAGATTTGTTGAAGTAACAGGAAAAGCTTCTCAGTTGTCAGGAAATTACTAAGTCAGATACTAGATAGCATTTTGTTAATGTGAATAGAATAGCTACGCAGTTGACTTTTTTCAATGTAGTATATGGGGTTAAGGCTGGAAGAGACTTCTATTCTCTAATTTCTTTTCTAACAGCTTACTAAAACAATGTATTTAAATTTTACATAACTAGAGTTTTCCCACATAATGGGCGTAAATACCATCCCCTCTTTTTATTTCCAACACTATAGTAAAGGTTAAATAAATACCACATATTAAGTGAGAAAGTGTTTGAGGTTTCCACTGATTTCTGTTCCCTGTTCTTTATTTTCATACTATAGGTAAACAATTTTGCCATCTGATGGTATTTATACAAATTGCTTAGAGATAAAAAGTAGGATTCTGAGCACATGTAAAACACTATTAATAGGAACAAAAATACAAGTCCTCATGTCCCTCAAGTGTAAAATACAACGTGCTATGATTTTTAAATGAATGTCCTAAATAACACATTTGCCTTCTATAAAGACTCACTTACATATAAAATAGAAAAGCTAAATATATCACTTAACATATTTGGCCAGAGAAGCAAGTTTTTTTCTCAGTGTGACGATTGGTCTCATTGCTTCCCTGTCGATTTTGAAATGCTCTGATACAATGCGTAAGAAATAGGCAGGCCGAGAGAAACCTTAGGTGGATTTTTCATAAGAGGTCACTCAACTGATTTACCTAGTTGTATCCTTGTTTCTATCGATTTTGATATGAGCCTTTCAAAATTTAGGCTTTATCATTTTCATTTTGCTTCAGTTTCCATAGGTTCCTAGTCATAGCAAATCGTATTATAATTAGTCCCCAGAAATGGTTTAGAAAAGTAACATCTTTAGAGCAGGATGTGAGAGCCCATGCAGATTTTGCAGGTAATCTATTTTCAATTGCAAAAAGCTCTTTCTCTCATAAAACAATAGGAGCACACTTACAGCTTTTGTTTGTGTTATTTAACCCTAAGACCGATTTTTATACATGAATGAGAAACTTCTAAATATTTATTGTTCACATGAACATGCAAAATGGAGTTGAGGAATCTTTTTGGTATTCTCTAAAGATAAAAGAGAGAAAGAGAATGAGTGAGTAGGGAGAGGTTTCCTGGATTTTTCTCCAAATTGCACATGCTGTTTACACAGTGTTATACACTTGTCCTGCTGGCATTTGTATGATGGAAACTTGGTCATATAATAGTTGCTTCTCTTTCTTAGAATCACTGAGTTTATCAGGATTGGGACAACTTTCTGGGTGTAAGATACACAGAGATACATAATTAATTTTAACCATTTTATCAGAAACATGATTTCATAACTTGTTTGTGCTGAAGAGCTTGTCCCTCGTGTTTTGCCCTTGCTTCTTGATGAACTAACTGGTCGCAGGGAGCTTAATTTGCACAAAATAATGACTGAAAAAGCACACGCTGCTAAGTGCCACAGATTATGTTTTATACCTGTGTTCTAGTAATCATTTTAAGTTTATGGTCCCAGGGCTCTTGACTGTGCAGCCTTTAGAGAGCATACTATGTGCAAGTACAGATTTTGATGTTTAAACCATTGAATTTATGCTGCTATGTTGGCACATCGAGTGTTCGAGGAGCTACAAGGAGAATGTGGACATCTAAAATTAAGGATTGTACTACATGCAGATGTGTTCTGGCTCCGGTATCCTGAACCTGTGGTTTGCTAAGTACTTGATGGCTTTGATTTTTTAAACATCTCACTCCTTCCTTTCCACATTATCATACATTTACATTACATCTTGAAATAAAGTTAGGCATTAGAATAAAACATAGACACCCTACCGAGTTAAAGATTTTAAATCTTATTCTATTGTCCTTACCGTTAGACAGATCCACCCACTTAACTCTCAGGTCTGCATATAATCACTGCAAATATAAATGCAGTAAAATTACTAAATCAAAAGATGTTAAAAACTGTCAGTGTGGGATTGTGAACCTGAATGGGGAGTAAAGGAAATTATTCTAAGACGCTAAAATGCTAAACACTGTATGATATAATATTTTTTCATTGGTGACCCCTAGGGAATATCTGGCAGTGTAAATTGCCTTTTCAGCTTTTGGATACATTTCAAGATGAATTCCTTATTAGAAATTCAAAAGAAATCTTCTTTAGTAATCATTTCAATGCTCCATATCAGTGGATACAACTTTGCTTCCTCATAAAGTTTTGCTTTTTCTTAGTAAATGACTGGCAAAGTGCTGCGGGGCGCGGTGCAGGACTGAGTTCTCTTATAAGACTCAAGGGGGCAGTCGTTCTAGAGGAAGGAAGATATTAACTATGCTAAACCACTGCATTTTATTTTTTACAGTAGATTAAGATTTTTAGTGGGATTATTATCATAAAAGTTGATTATACCATGTAAAATACAGAAAAAGTAGTAATTTTCAACTGTGGAATATTTACCAATTTTAACAAATTATAAAAACAGAATTTTAGATGACACTCTCTAAGATACTTGGAAATATGCATGACCAGTGGTGCTGGGGGGGAGTGTGTGTGTGTGTGTGTGTGTGTGTGTGTGTGTGAAGAGGTCTGCGTGTCTAAATGTAATCATTAAATACTTTATCATTTGTCTACGTAAATGGTTTAGAATTGTTTTATTTTGTTCTCCATTGCTGATTTCCCATGAAATTATCTCACAGGTTGATTATATACTTATAATATAATTTAGTTTGGGAATTGAAGAGAGCATACTCTAATTAATTCCTCAATTCATAGTCTTTTCTTTCTTTACAGCAAAACAAAAATAATCAAATTTTCTAAAATATGTAATACATCTTAACAGTATGCACAAATTCAATAGTTGCTGCTTGTTTTCATTTTCTTCCCTTTGGGAAACATTCATCCCTCAGGTAATGTAATTGAAAAGACCTGTTTGTGTACTCATGTAGGGGAAAGCCTTTAATGAGACCTTTAAATGTTTCTTGGCAATGAAAAGAAAATAATTCCAAATTCCGTAAATTTCATATTTACATAAATACAGACCCACTCAGCCCCAGCCTCACCCTCTAGTTTTTCAAGACCAATGTGTGGTCTCTTAGCTACCATCACTGTGAATACCTGGCGTGTGAGAGTCCTCAGGAAAAGTCCAGATGGCCTGGTCCAAGTGCACAAGGTAGAGGCTTTATAGAGGTTCTCTGATCTTTCCTTGCAAAAAAGAGACACTGATTAATTTTTGTTGGCACACTCAAATAAATTTTAGTATGTAAAGTAATATATGGAACTAATTGTGTCCAGAGTCACAATTTTTCTCCAGCCTAGCAGACTGCAGGATGGTGCCAAAGCCAGAACATAAACATAGGAGGGACATTGTGTTTTCTGGACAGCAGAGTTTGACGCACGAATTAACGAAAGAAAACAAGTTGTTATAGACTTTTTTCGCTTTTATTAAAACTAAATATTTTATTTTGCTACCCACATGTATTCTGATCTGTAATATAATGTACGGATTAGAGTTTATTAAAAATTTACAAGAATTCTTATATGTACCCCAATTTCACTGAAATGCATTTTAACAAAAGGTACAGCTGAAGAATTCACAAATTAAGTTAAAAATTTACGCGTATAAGCAGCAGTTCACTCCTTGGGAGCCTGCTGTGTGCTAAGCCCTTTTTAGGGGAGTATGTGGGATACATGCTTTGTGTGTGAGGTGTGAAGACATAGCATAAGAGCGGGGGAAAGGCATAAAGCCTGAGGCCTTTCCTCAGGGACAGCCTGATACTAGAAGGAGCAAGGTTGGTATAAAACAAACAGCAGAGCAACAAATAATAAGAATATGCAATAAAGTGTCAAAGTGGGTGGCATATTAAAGGAAAAATAAAGGCAGGCTTCTTTTTCCAAATGGATTTTTATGCAAAATGCCAACATAGAAGACAGAGAAATGTGGGGGGTTTTTTGTACCCTAATTTTCTTGTACAAGTTGAGACATATATAATATTTACTCAAGAAAATATTTAAAAAGCAAGGGCATTTTAATGAACCAAAAAAATTAAATAAGTAGCAAAAGGGGTTGGCCCATAGTACAGACTCGATAAATGTTAATTACTATTGTTATTGCTATGAGTTTTAAATTATATGCTTTGGGTAGCAGTTGCAATACAATGTTAGCCTTAGCTTTCAGTTTATTTCTGTATTTATTTCAGGTTGCACATTGCAGAGAAAAATCTTGACTCACACAGATAAGTAGTTTTACATGGCAAGGTTTTGTTTTGTTTTCTTTTATGTTTTTCGGGTTTTTTTGTTTTGTTTTGTTTTGTTTTGTTTTGTTTTTGAGAGACAGAGAGAGACAGCGCAAGCAGGGGAGGGTCAGAGAGAGAGGGAAACACAGAATCTGAAACAGGCTCCAGGCTCTGAGCCGTCAGCACAGAGCCCGACGTGGGGCTTGAACCCACGAACCATGAGATCCTGACCTGAGCTGAAGTCGGACGCTTAACCGACTGAGCCACCCAGGTGCTCTGGTTTTGTTTTGTTTTCATAGTTTGCTTTGCTGATGTCACTTTATGATAGTCTTCAGTTAAATCAAGATTGCAAGAGAAGAGATTCTTTTAAGCAGACTCCCTCCCCTCCCTCTACCCCCACACATATTAGAGTGGAAAAAGAAAACTTGGTGGCACAAGTTAATTCATTGATTTTTTTAGTATATAAAGAAGTGTGTGTGTGTGTGTGTGTGTGTGTTTGTGTGTGTGTGTGTTGTGTGTTGTGTTGTGTTAATGTGTAACAACCTACAAAATAGAACCAGACATTTGAAAACCCCTTAAGAAACCTTGTAATACAAACTTAGTAAGACATGCTGTCTTGAGAACTCCCTAGTGTGTCTTACAAGACCCAGGTCAGCAAACTACAAGCCATCGGCCAAATCCACCTCACACTTGTGAGCTAAAACTAGCCTGAGACGTAAAAGTGACTTTTTACATTTTCAATCATTGGAAAAATAAATATGAAGAATTTATCATCATATAAAAAATTTGGAGGCTGAACCAATAGTACTTGATGACGGATTTGGATCTGGGGAGACAGTAAACTAGAGGGAGATGTCACTAAGGCTTTTTGGTTTTGGCTTTTCCATTATTGGATGAACAGTAGCACCGTTCTCTGAGATAGGCAACTTGGGAGAGGGGCTGTCAGGAGCTCAGTCTTTGGCATGTGGACCTTTGAGGCATTTATGTGAATTGTTCTCTGAGCAGTCTGTGAATGAGTGGATGGTGTGTATCTCTGTGACAATCACCTGTGGATGGTTGCTGCTTTAGAACCATTATATGGTGTGGACACCAAGGATTGCTTATAAAACGAGAGGAGCTAAGGGCCTTGGACCAAGCTTGATGGGATGCTTTTTCATGACTGCATGGAAGGGAATGAACCTGGAAAGTATAGAAGAAAAAGAGAAAGGTGAGAGGAAAGCCAAAAGTGTTATGTGGTAGAAGTCCAAGAGGATGGCCAAAGGAGCGACGGTACTTCAGAGAACTAAGTCTACAGGAAAGGATTGATGAGTGTCCGTGGAGTTGTGCTGTGAATGTCTTTGGTGTCTAGAGCAGGAAGTGTTTTGATAAGCAGTGAGTATATAATTCCTAAATTGTTGTTGTTTTATTGAAGTTGTTTATATCTTTAACTATATTAATTCTAAAGAAAACCTGCATTCCCAGGGGTGGTCTTTTTATTGTTCAGTTGATCTCCAACTTTATAATGGCAGTTAATTAAAAAATAGGATTCACTTAAAATAAATTTGCTTCACAGCAAATTTTGATTGAAAACATCTATTTCCCATCACCTAAATACTTAAATCTTACCCAGATTGTACATCAAATCCCCTTTAATAAAAAACAGCAATAATGAGAAAAAGGTTATCATTTCAACATTTAGAGTGACTAAAAAAAGGAAAACTGGTGATTCATGGGAAATATCACATTGCTCATAGCCTTGTCGAATTTAAGTAGATTCCCAGCCAACTTAATAGTATTAATCCAATTTATTAAAAATAATGCCTTCCTCCCTTATGAAGATTTTTTCTATAAGTGCCTGAAGGAATCTGTATTATGAAAGAAAGTTTGCAAAATGAGAGGGCTGAGATGGGTCAGAAGGGAAGTTAATGTTGTGCATTTTGTTTGTTAAGATTTGGTGAGGATTTTCCTTAAATGGTTTCACATATATACTTGCTTTTATGCTCATGTCTTACTTCATTAATAATATGTTATAATGCTCCCTTGGACAGAGACTTTATCTGTCACTGTGGGGTTCTTTGGCAGCAGGCACTGAGATGGAGGTCAGGGTCTAAGGTGTGTATTAGGGATCAAGCCCTGTGAAAGGAAGTATGCAAACAGGATTGGGCAGAGAGAAATTCAAACTGATGCAGGAGTACCAAGGTCTTGGCCAGCCCTGCAGGGAGTTCTGGAGTCAGCATTGTCTGTCCAGGTGTCCTGCTTAGGGCTGAATGAGTGGCTCTTGATGTCCCCTCCGTGCTCAGCCGCTGTTGCAGACTGCTGCTTGGGCGAAGTGGCTCTCTGCAGGGAGGTCGACCCTGTGGCAGAGGCCGGCAGCCAAGGCTGGTGCCACTGATCCCCCAAACTTGGCAGCGAGCCATTGCTCGAAGGAGGATCTGAGCAGCACATCTTGTCTCTAACATTACTGTCCTGTAATTTTCCACATACTTGAGTTTGAATGCTTTGTATACATTTATATTGCTTTGAATTCTTTGTTATAAGCAACAACAGCCACTTCAGTCAGAAACTTCCTTGGCTCCTGTAAACAGACGCCCAGAGGTCAGGTAGCCCTCTCTTCTTAATCCAGCAGCTCCGGTTCCCTTCTCTGGGATTCTCTTTGCGGTCTTCAGCCTATCAGAGGCTCATCCCTCTGGCTGACCTCTGGCGGTAGCAAAGCAGCAGAGGCCAGGGACCTGCATCTACACACCCAGGCCAGAACAGGAGGGAGCATCGGTATGTGCCAGGAGAGCTCAGGCAGAGTCCCGGGACCACTCTGCCTGAATGCAGGAGCCTGGTCCACTGGAGGAGGTAGAGACGATGCCGAGAGACTTAGCTGTGGTCTGTTCCTGGGGCCAACGAGAAAAAAAATGAATAAAACTGACGTATAGGAATTGTAAGTGTTAAAATATTTATCCACTTAACAAGTTCCTAGTCCCATCTGGGACACCTATTGTATAGATAGGAAGTAGACTCTATAAAAATTTCATTTTCTTGGAAGTTTTATTGGAGTTTTTATAAAACATCAGCATTTGATTTCTCTGCCTTTACTAAGTGGTTGAGATTGCAGACTGACACTTATTAATTATACCAGATTTCTGGTTTTAATTAGAGAATGTCTTCTGAGACTAAACCTTTTTACCATTAGGCTCTTTGAAACCTATGAGATAAAAAGGGAGAGTTCTTTCAGAAAATTATTTACATGATTTTAATTAATGATTATAATCTCCATGGTCATTTTTGCAAAAGAGCATTTAATCCCTTAACCAGTTTTCATGATTTGCATTTTGCAAAAACATGTCGGCCCTGCAGGCTTATTATCTGAGTTGTATTTTTTTCCAGATGAAACTTATTTTGGGTGAGTCTTATTTTGCTACTGCTCCGAGCCCCGTTTCATACCTTAACACCTGTTTCTCATGCAGAGCAAACCGATTGGTAGAAAAGTAAAGTTTGCTTCCTTTTGCCAAGACAGAACATAGCCCTTGGCAAGGTTACCTTTGAAAACAGTTTTTCATGCAGAGACCGTATACAAGTAACATTGCTGTTGCCAAGATCCTCTGACTAATGAAGGGCCGGAGAGATGGTGTGTTCTTTCTCATTGCTCGCGGCACGTATATGTAGCATTTCTTCTGAGAAAAGGCACTCTAGCGTTTCAAACAGAAGCTAGAAGTTTAACCTTCCAGGAGGAAGGTCAGTGTTAGTTTTTATTGATAACACAGAAGAAAGCCACTTTATAACAATATGAAAGATAAATTCTTTGCTAAATAGAAACGATTAAACACAGTGAGTTTTCTACCTTTCTTATGAAAATCAGCCTGAGACTATTTTCCATTTCCAAAGTTGCTTTTTCCCCCTTTTCTTAGCTGAGATGTCAGTCAGACCCTTCACATGGATGGTACCAAGCACTGGTCTCCAAACTATGGAAATTTAGTCAGGAAGGTCCAGGTCCCTATGGATGGCTGCCTGCTCTGTTTTGTTTGGTGTAATTATGTTTTCTATATTTTTGCTTAAGTGTAATCTTATTTTATGAGAACATTTACATTTCCAGTATGCTTTAAGCTATCTATAGTTTAATGGTTTCATAAACTATGAGACTATGCTTTGTTTCACAAATGGGAAAATCCTAGAGAGCAATGTGTTTTGAGTACTTACAGAACTGGGGAAGGAATGGAAAATGTTTATTCCTCTGTGCATGATCAAAATAACTGTTACCTTAAGGTGTGCGCGTGCATGTGTGTATGTGTGTGTGTGCGCACGCAGGTGTGTTTTCTGAGGTAAAGGTGAAGGAGAAGCCATGGAGAGGGATGTTTTTTGCTTTATTTTCCTCTTCCAAATACAGTCATTTTGTGGATGTTTTCTGCCATTTAAAGATTTTTTCACATTTTATACCTTCTTAAACATTATTATAAGATTATTTTTTCATTGTATTTCCCCCACTGTCAGTCATGCGCAAAAGACAAATTAATGCATTGATTCCATAAAATGTTGGCAATACTGATACATAATCTTGACTTCCTAAACAAATCCAAATAGCTGATTGACAAATACAACATTTCCCTAAATAATAAATGTTATTATCCAGATACTGCTGAAAGGCTCCACTTCCTGCTAGGTATTGCAAGAATTCAGCTATTTCCAGTTTTGCTCCACAATCTTTTCTTATTACTTTTGGTCAAAGATTATCCAATCATAGCATAGTTCAATCTATTTATCAAAGGTTGGAAATAAATTTTACAAAGGGGACTGGAGACAAAACAACAATGCTATTTTTATGATCTTTTTTGTTTTATGATGATGATGATGATGTTTCACTAACAAGAATTTGTAGATCTTTCTGGGTTGTAACTGGGATTCTTGTTCTTAGAGCACATTGCAGATTATGAAGCAATATTTCTGCAACTGGAAATAAAAAATCGTGACATAAGTAGAAGAGATTGCTGTTATGTGGAATTTTGTCTACTGTGAGACAGAAGCAGCAAGTCAGGTGTCTCCTTGTACACGTGTCTTTGGTTGGAAATTTTTAGAGTGACAGTGAGAACTACCACCATATACTGAGCACTTACTATGTGTCAGGCATGATTCTAGGCACTTACTGATAATGGTAAGTAATTTAATTTTCCTAACAATGCTGTGAGGTTTCTTGCCATTTTAGAAATGAGAAACTAGACATCTGTTAGGAAGTGATGGAGGTGAGATTTGAACCAGGCAGTGTGAGCCTACAGAACATGATGAAACCACTGCTCTTTCTATGTTCCAGCAATAGTGTTTTGGTACCAGAGGGATCTTTGAGAAATTCTCTGTCACCTTTCTCGTTTTAGATATATCTCCATATTTAAATATGTAACTCTGAGACATTGAGTATCTTTGCCAGGGTCAGATGGTAGGGATAGAGGTAGAATGCAGTTGAGCCTGTGTGCTTCCTGGTTTCAGGTTTTCTCACCCTCCTGGGGCTCTTCCCTGGCAACAATATTGGAGATCTGTTACACCAGGAAGCTTCTTTGCTCAAGCTGTATCTAGAATTGAGAGGAGCCTTAAACTTTTTCTTCTTGATGAGGTTACGGCCCAGAGGGTGCTGAAGTTTAAGCAGCTGGAGTGGAAAGTTATTTGGAGAGGGGAGGAATGGAAGGGAAGTTGGGTACAGATGGAGCAGGGGCTGAGGGAATGACTTGGACATTATTTGCCAAGCCTCACTTGAGTATTATCTGACCACGGGATTCTAAGGAGAACCTGTGACTGCCACATGGTTTTTATCTTAGAAAAGGCGGTTTTAGCAGGCAGGGCTTGTGTTGCATGGGCATTTTGTATGTGACTTTGCTGAGTCCAGATTTTGTCATCTACTTCTAAGTGGATGATTTGTTCTTAGAAGGATGGGAAGTGCAAATCCTTGTTGAAATATAAGAACTGTTTCTCCGTAGCAATTTGTGTAGAGACATCTAATGGCAGAAGAAAATTCTTCTTTGACTACAGACAGGAATAATTCTTAGGCCAGATCATTATCCTTTTTATTTCTATAAGAAAAGTAAGTTTTAACTATAGGTAGGCTTTTATTTTCATCTTTTTCAGGTTTTTATTTAAATTCCTGTTAGTTAACATACAGTGTAAGACAAGAACTTGGTGATTCATCACTTACCTAGAACACCCAGTGCTTGTCAGAACAAGCGCCCTCTTTAAAAACTGTCACCCATTTAACCCATCCCCCTGCCTACTGCCCCTCCAGTAACCTTCAGTTTGTATTCTATAGTTAAGAGTCTGTTTTCTGCAGAAACATGTTACCTCACTTCCCCCCTGATATTCACTTGTTCCGTTTCTGAAATTCCACATGAGTGAAATTATATGGTATTTGCCTTTCTGTAACTAATTATTTCAATTAGCAGTATATACTCTAGCTCCATCCACATCATTGCAAATGGCAAGATTTCATTTTTATAGGTGTGTAATATTCCATTGTCTATATATACCACATCTTCTTTATCCATTCCTCTGTTGATGGACATTGCTCTCTTTCCACAATTTGGCTATTGTTGATAATGCTGCTATAAACATCGAGATGCATATATCATTTGGAATCAGTATTTTTTTATCCTTTGGATAAATACGTAGCAGTACAATTGCTAGGTCATAGTAGTTCTATTTTTAACTTTTTGAGGAACCGCCATACTGTTTTCCAAAGTGGCTCTACCAGTGTGTTCCTACTAACAGTGTAAGAGGGTTCCCATTTCCCTGCATCCTCCCCAACACCTGTTGTTTCCTTTTTGTTAATTTTAGCCATATTGGCAGGTATAAGGTGATATCTCTTTGTATTTTTGGTTTGTATTTCCCTGAGGATGAGTGATGTTGAGCATCTTTTCGTATGTCTGTTGGCCATCTATATGTCTTCCTTAGAAAAATGTCTACCCATGTTTTCTGCCCATTTTTAAAGAGAGAATCTCAAGCCGGCTTCACCCCCAGCACAGAGCCTGACACATGGCTCAATCACACAACCCTGGGGTCATGACCTGAGCTAGAAATCCAGAGTTAGATGCTTAACTGACTGAGCCACCCAGGCCACCCCCATTTTTAAACTGGATTATTTGATTTTGGGGTGTTGAGTTTGATAAGTTCTTTATATTTTATGTTCTTTAAATTTTAGATGCTAGCCTTTATCAGAAATGCCATCTGCAAATACTTTCTCCCATTCTGAAGGTTGCCTTTTAATTTTGTTGTTTGTTTCCTTCTCTGTGCAGAAGCTTTTGATCTTGATGAAGTCCCAATAGTTTATTTTTGTTTTTGTTTCCCCGTAGGGTTTTATTTTTAAATGCATGCTTCAATAAGTTAAATTGATCTGGTTTTAATTTTTCTCGAAGATATTTACTTTAAATCCTATTTATTCATTTCCATGAGCCATACTCCAGTGTCACAAGGATGCACCACTGAATAAATCAAGTGCCTGCAAACAGTAGATGGTGGTGTTCGATCCTGTACAAAGTGCTGTGTAATATAGAAATACTACGCTTAATATCTGCCTCCCTGCCTTGTTTCTTAATTGGATCTGTGCTCTAGGGGGCATTAGGTTGAAGTGAACAACAATGTAGAAACAACATTGCATTCCTGAAGCCAAGTCAATTAATCACACAATGCATTTCAAAGGAGTTACTTCTAAGTAATTGTTGTGTAAATTAGGCCCATTGCACTTGTTGGGTAGTAAACAGGAGAGGAGCCAGCTTTAAGCAACCTAAGATACATCACAAGTTTGCCATTTCTACCCCACTGTGAGATAATCCGTAAAAGCTCATTGCTTGCACCCACAAAATAACCATACAGTTTTTTACAACCACTTGGTTATGTTTTCCCAGTGAGCCTATAATTACACGTTTAACTTTTCCCAACAGAGGTTAATAATGATGGGATTTTTAAGTTTGAGGTTATTTTATTTTTCTCTAATGAGTTTCTCTGGTCCATGTATAATACAGGGGATTAAAATACATGTAAAGAATGGCTTGTCTTTAACAGCATAGAAACTCCATCCTATGGCTTTCATCACATCAAACAACATGAAATACATTATTTATATTTTATTGCTAATCAGGAGTCAGCGATTATATCTTGAGTCTTCCTGTTTAGGAATATATCCAAAATTCTAAAAATGACCCTCACGGAGAGAGTTTCAGGATCATTCTGCCCTGTTGTCATACAAATAATTTTTCAGCAAAATAGTCAAGACAGTAAAAGTTTCCCACTGGTCTCTTTGGAAAGCGTCCAGCTTCCCCAAAAGTAAGTGTGCCCATGAAGTACAATTCCTGTTGGACCAGGACTAACTGTGTGAACTTTGCGGTTCACATTCCACCATCTTCCAAGAAATTAGATGTGTTTGGCTTTGAACCTCTACGATAGTGTTCCTGAGAGTGATTATTCTGGATC
Organism: Suricata suricatta; assembly: GCF_006229205.1. Taxonomy (NCBI): domain Eukaryota; kingdom Metazoa; phylum Chordata; class Mammalia; order Carnivora; family Herpestidae; genus Suricata; species Suricata suricatta. The sequence goes on along the minus strand of NC_043705.1, from coordinate 79,816,832 downwards.
AACTGTAAATATAGCGCAAGCTCACTAGTCCAGCGCAGAGGATGAGAGAGTGTGAGCTCAGAGCTCCCTCAGCCATGCTTCGGAGTTGTGGGCATAAGGATTCTGAGAGAATGAAGCCAATTTAGAGAGAGAAGTGGAAAAAGACAGAGAAAGGATCTTCAGTATCCCTACTTCTAGTTATTCCTGAATGTACCTTACTTTTGTGTGGAACCCAATTTATTGGCATTTCATACAACCTACTTCTTTTTTTTTTTCCACATTTTTATTTAAATTCTAGTTAGTGAACATATAGTGTAATACTGTTTTCAGGAGTAGAATTTACATGTACATATAACACCCAGTGTTCAACACAAGTGCCCCCCTTATTACCTGTCATCCATTTAGCCCATCCCCCCCTTCCATTAACCCTCCTTTTGTTCTCTGTCCTCAAGAGTCTCTTATGGTTTGTTTCCTTCTCTCTCATTCTCTCTGTCCCACCCTCCCTCCCTCTCTCTCTCCCTTCTCTTTTCCCCCTTCTCATATGTTCATGTTTTGTTTCTTAAATTCCACGTATTAATGAAATCATATGGCATTTGTCTTTCTCTGCCTGACTTATTCACTAAGCAAAATACACTCTAGCTTCATTCATGTCCTTGCAAAATGGCAAGATTTATTTCCTTTTGATGACTAATATTCATAAATATATATATGATACATATAATATGTATACATATACATACATACATCCCACATCTTCACCCTTCCATCAGTCAGTGGACATTTGGGCTCTTTCCATCATTTGGCTCTTGTTGATAAGACTGCTATAAACATTGGGGTACACGGACCCATTCGAATCTGTATTTTTGTATTTTTTGGGTAAATATGGGTAGTATAATTGCTAGATCATGGGGTGGTTCTATTTTTAACTTCTTGAGGAACCTCCATACTGTTTTCTGGAGCGGCTGCACCAGTTTGCTTCCCACCAACGATGGGAAACAGGGCTCCTCTTTCTCTGCATGCTTGCCAACATCTGTTGTTTCTTGTGTTATTAATTTTAACCTTTCTGACAGGTCATCCAGCCTACTTCTAATTGTGTTTCTTTTACATTAAACAAGAGAGACCTTCTTAGTTATTTACCACTCCCGAGGCTTCCACAGCACCCTTACAAACATTTATGATGGCCCTCACCCTATTACTTGTTATTTGTCTGTTTCTGTGAGGAGAGGTACTCTCTTCATTATTACTCAGCAACAGGTCCATCAGTTAATGCGTAACAGGTAAATAAATATTGGATGAAGAGTGAATGAATGAGCAACCATATAGCTTTCAGTGTCTTACTCTTTTTCTAGCAAGAAAATGGTAATCTACTTGATTTTTCATGATCTGGTCATATAATGACATATTATAAAACATGTATTGAAACTGTGAAAAGATTTTCATATTAATCAATTTTTCCAGTAGTATTTCCAATATGATAAAATCGTAATACTGTATACCCTCCTTATTTTTTACTTCTTTCCTAGCTAAATATAGTTAACTTTTGGGCCCTGGTTTCATGATATTGACCTAATCCTCAGTAAGAATTTCTGTCTCTCTTATTCTAAGTATAGGAAATACAATATAAATATAGTGCTGAATGCTTTCCACAGTAAGGACCTTCTTGTGTGGGATTTAGAGGGAAACTTGCTTATGCTGTAAAGCCTTATTGTTTTGTGATCGTCATCTGCTAAGCCTTCCAGGTAGGGCAGGTTAATTCCTTATTTATTTTTCAGTTTTGGTTATCTTTCATTTCCTTACATGTAATATTTTTCATGATAGGTTTTGACTTCAATTTACATCCCTACAGATAATACCTTATAACTAGTAGTAGTTACATTTATGAGTAACATTTTCTTTCATTTTACTTGTGCCTCAAATCTTCACAGATGTTACAAAAAGTAAGTAAGGTGGTAATAACTATTTAAAATACTCTTCTCTTCACCCCTTGTCTTCACTTGAGGTCTAGATTTCAAAACCAATGCAGTGCCATTTTTATCCATTAAATGTAGTTTGTCCTAGATTTGGTGTTATTTGATGTAGGAATACATACACAGCATTTTCCATTTTTCATTTTGTCCTCTTTACTCTGCCATTTAGCAGCTATTGCCATGAAATATCATTAAAATATTGCCTCACTGGCCTTCTAACTTTTGTAACTTGATGACTAAAAGTGTTCTTCCTGAAGCAAAAATATGTGTAAGTGAAAACAGGCTATCATAAAATATGTATATGTATTTCAATAATTTTATGCATATGAACCTATATACCTTTATCTTTTTTCACTTAAGATGAGGTCCTTTTATTTGTTTAGCCCCATAACATCTTTCCCCTGAAAGCAACATATTTTATGTTGAGAGAGCTGAGTGCCTCTTAGATTGCTCTAGACTTCTCAAATGTTTCTAATGCAAAAGAGTTAACGTGGAATGAGTTAAAAAGTGTTTAATTAGAGTTTGGGATCAAGATATGGCTCAGGACATCCGTGTCATACATTCTGGGAGAATTTCTGCAGATCATGACAGCATAACTGTTTCTGGCTTGCTGTTAGTCTTACTTGATTTTTGTAAGAGCTCTCTCGTTTACACAATGTATTGTGAGAGTTTGGGGTGTTAATAAGATTTTTTTAACTCATTAGATTTTTTTCAAGTGAGCTGGCTAAAACTTTAGGTAGGTTAAAGTGTAAGGAGATAAAAATGATGACTGGTCTCAGGTTGCATCTCAGTCAAAATCTATGTAGAGAAGTGCTGCCGCATAAGGATTGAGAATAGAGCACAGGGCCTCGGATGCATTCGGGAGTCCTTCAGGCAGTGTCATGTACCCTTCACTTGGAATAGATAAGGTCACTCCATTCAAGGGAGATGAGGAAACACCTCCAATGTCCTGTTAGGAAACCACAGTAATCAGGAAGATAAGAAAAGGACCAATCTGATGCTGCCCGAGAGAAGACAGTTTCATCAGTGAGTTTTGGCAAATCCAGACATTGTGGAAGATGTGTTAAGATGAGATTCTGTTCTAGATTTTTGATTTAGGGAATTCTATGATAGGCAGTTTTACTGGAGTTGTATACTGTAAAATGTAGGGGAGAGAAACTGAATTATAATGTACCAAGGAGTAAATGAAAGAGAAACAGAAGGGACAGCAAGTGTAAATGATTTGGCCTGTAATCATGAAGGGCAGGGGAAATGTGTGATGAGGACTTCACAGTAAAGTAGAATAAGGGAAGTTCCTTAAAGAATTTGAGAAACACAGAGGCAGAGAAAGGCTGACTGAGGTTGGGACAGAAGAATAAGAGAGACAAAATGATCAGGTGTAGAATGAGCAAGTAAGGTTGACCACCAGTGTTTGGGGATCTGTCTCACACCAAGCAGTGATCTGACACCAGCTGGGTGTTCGGCAGTTCAACTATTCTGATACCATTTATCCAGAGATGACCTCAGATCTCATAGCTGAGGGGCTCAGTCTCAGAAGACTACGCTCTACTTCAGATGCCAGGTGCAAGCACAGCTGTTACCTGTGCTTCTGACCAACCGGCTCTAACTTGGAGATTCCAACAGCCCCCTCCTGGGTTTGTTTAATTTGCTAGAGCAGCTCACAGAACTCAGAGAAACATTTTATTTACTAGATTATTGGTTTATTATAAAAGGATATAACTCCGGATATATAAAAGCATATAATAGCCAGATGGAACAGATGCAGAAGGCAGGGTCTGGGGAAAGGGTAAGGAGCTTCTGTGCCATCCCTGAATGGGCCACTTTCCCCAAGGCTCCATGTGTTCACCAACCTGGAAGCTCTCCAAACCCCATACTTGAAGGTTTTATGGAGGTTTCATTACATAGGCATGATTGATTAAACCACTGACCATTGGGAATTGATTAAACTTCCAGCCTCTTTCCTCTTCCAGGGGTGCAGTAGGGCAATGACAGAAAGTTACAGCCCTCCAGTCACAGGCTGGTTCTCCGGGGAGCCAGACCCTTCCTGGGCACAGGACCAAAATCCACCTCATTAACATAACAAAAGACACATTTATCTCCCTCTTCACCTAGGATATTTTTCAAGGGTTTTAGGAGCTCTGTGATAGAAACAAGGAGGAAGACCAGATCTATATTTATTATAAATATAAAATCTATATTTATATAAATTTATTATAACACGAAGGTGCTGAAGAGATTAGGCTTGGAGAGGAGTAGAGCTACTTCCTGTGACGTCACAGCAAGTTTAGAAGAGGACAGAATGACCCTCCTCACCCACCTACTCACAGGTGCTGTGGATGAGGAAGCTGACTTGGAATCTGACTGGGGTCAGTTTAGATCTAGCTTGAGACTGGACAGACAGGAACCCAGGCATTTTGTCGAAGTCATTTCCACAACTGGAAATGCCAGGAGTGAGATGCAGTTTTCCATCTAATTTCAAGCCTGTGCAAGAGATATGTGACACAGATGGAGTATTGTTTTTCCTGCGTTACCAAGTCCTGAAGCAGGTAATTCCTGTTACACATTGTGCTACTTTGTCTTTCACTTGAAAACTTCCTAAAGATATACTTCATTTGAGTTCAGTAGGATCATGAAATTCTTAGTGTCTACATTTCTGCTTTCAAAACAGGATAGTACAACACGTGTTGTGGCAACAAAGCCATGTCACACTTAGGGAGTTTCAGGGAGACTGAACTTGTCCCTAGGATGCTAGTGCCATTTGTATCTCAGTAGCACATAATGTTTCACACATTGATCTTTTGTTCTGTGAAATTTTATCTCAAGATGTTTTGGATTCTGATTAGCTGAGACAGCTCTTTATCCATCAAGAAACTGTATTTGGTTGGTTAAAAAAGAAAAGTGTTAGGGCAATGCCTTATCCGCTTCATGTGCAAAATTAATGAATTTTTCTTTTTTTTTTTTTTTTAAAGGATTCACTTCTATTTACACCAAAGTGTTTCCTTAAGCTCCTGCTGCAAATTAAAATTGCATTTCTCAGTGGTAGTTACCTGGTAGTAGGTGTTACGGGTTTAGGCCTCTCTGTTTTCGAAGGCCTTTCTGCTCCACTGCGCTCTGGAGCTATATAGCCCTAAATTACCTTAATCTCACTAGTCCAGATAATAAGGATCAGAGTTAGTAAAAACTGTTCAACGCAAACTATATATTTTTAATTAAGTGACATTAATTTGGATATCTTTATATCTATGTTTTCAAAAATGCTGAGATCCTTGCAATTGAGGTTTGGTTTACCCTAATGAGTTTACACTAATGAGTACTGTTTTGATTTATGCAATAGAAACGACAGCAGGAAAGCAGATGCATCTTGTGAGAGGAGTTCGAAGCATTTGTAGTGATGAAGTGGACCCTTGCGAAATAAACCCTGTTGGTGACTTAAAAACAGTATAATTTTTCAGTTTTCATTTTAGGGCAATTTCTTCATGCTATCATGAAAAGCTCTTTGCATTTGCTAGCATGAAAGATAAGATTTTTAGTAATAGGAAAGAACTGTTAAGAGTATCTTTACAAGTTAGTCTCTAGGACCTAACAGGGGTTTTCAAAGATAGCGACACTTCGTGGAGATGAATGTAATCCTGAAGAAAACCATTGTTAACCTGATCAAAGCTTTATGATTGATGTGTTATTGAATCTTTTGCCAAATTTGGCTTTGCAGGACCTGAGTATAAATGGAATGACATAATGAATATGTCAGTTTATACTGAGATTTTCCAACATTGGTAGATGCATATATAAATCTCTTATTTGGAGACATACTTCTACTTAATCTGCTGTTTTAATGCATAATATTTTAATTTGAAATATATGCCATATATCCAAAGAAACATCCTCGGACAGCAATAAAGGAAGAATCAAGCAAACTAACATAAATGGATAATTCTCTTTGTAAGAATATTCTACAGATTAGTTTTATACTTTGACCACTGGAGTACTGTGGTCAAAATAGCTTCAAAGTAATTATAGCTAATAATCTAGAATATAAAGTGCAAAAAAAAAACCCAGTTATCAGCACCATAGAACTTGGTTTCAGGCATCTACATGAGGCAGGTTTTGAAATTAGAAAGTTACATGTAAGGAGTCGTCAGCTCTCATTTCTTCCTCCAGCTCTACCAGAGCATGCTACCCTTCAAACCATAAAAACATAAGACTCCTTTCTTTACTGATGCTAACCAGTCCGGGGTGGGCAGTGAGGATGCAGGAAAAATAATCTTCCTTTACTCCATGATCAGCAGGAAGTTAAATATACCTCCGTGATATCCCGACTTATAGGTTATAGAATCTAGCTGTTTAATAAGGATTATTTTCTTTGTGACTTTGTCTTATGAGTCCATCCTTTCTATGTATGCATACTGTTGGCATGATGCATATACAAAAACACATTAGCAGAGATAACACAAAATTATCCTTTAAAACTGATTGTCCCTTTTTCTTTCTTTATACACAGACATCATTCATATTCCTTATTTTCTTTGACTTAAAAAAGGTATGTCCGTAAGGTTTCTATTTTCAGTATAAGGTAATAAGCATTCTTGAATAGTCAAACTTTTATATTGAGTCCTTAAATCCTTAATATCTCCCCTTTGAAATACAGAATCACTCATTAAATGTAGACATAGCATAACACAAAAAGGAAAAGCAAACGATGTTATAGCTGCAGTAAACATGATTCACTTGTACATTTTAGGGCGTCTTCTCCATGTCAGATTTTCATATTTCTCTTAACTTCTGCTCCCCAAGTAACAAAATGTCATATGAAAAGGATCAAAATCCTCCTTGCTGTAGATCATGCCATGTGTGTATGTGTGTGTGTGTGTGTGCGTATGTGTGTGTGTAAAATATCACATTCACACCTTCAGGCATTTGTTTTAAGAAGAAATCTAATGATCTTTCATCAGAATCATCAGATGTTCTTTAAGTATTTTCTTACATCATTCCAATGCCAAGAGTATTTCAATCACCCCATTAGTTAGCACTAATGTACAACTTTTTTGCGGGGGGGTGGGAGCTGTTGTCGTTTTGGTGTTTCTCTGGTTTTTTATTTCGTTTTTTGGTTAAGACTGTGTTAGTGTTTCCACTGTAAATGTTGTTTTCCAGGCATTCATTGCTGAGCATAGGCTGTAAATATTCATTTATCCTAACACTTGTCAGAAAAAGTCTGTGAGCAATTAGGAGTATTTATGTTTTATTGGTATAAAGAGAACTTTTTGTGTGCTTTGCTTTAACAAAAACATCGACTCAAAGTTTTTCGTGGTGCTTTCATGATAGTTGACTTTAGATATTTTGGTAGAATAAGCATGTCAAAATATTTAACTGCAAATTGAATGTTATATGTGTATTTTAATTGCGGTACATTTTAAAATGAGACATGTTAGATCACAGAGACAGGAATCAGCAACTTTATGATATTTCTGCATATTGAATGAAACATAAAGAATTTAAGAAGTAATGTCAAAGTGTCTCTTTTCTTCAAGTACTCTAAGCTTTCTGAAAATATGAAGATATGGGAAACGTCAACACATCAAGTAAAATAAGTGAAGTACTAGAGCAGCTGTTATCTGTCAATAAATGTCCAAGCATAATTACTAGTAAAGAAAACTGCATTTTGAGAAAACATGCTGATACGTGATTGAAATCTCACCACATGATATGTTAGATGATAAAGTGTATTTTGGAATACCGTGCTCGCCCGTAACTTAGAATTGGCCATATTTTGATCTTTCTATAAACGGTGGCAGATATTTACGAATGTAAGCTAAATCTGTATTTCCTGCCCCAGCGTCCTTGAATTTCGGATCTTGTATTAGAGTGTACTCAGGGTAGTAGGAAAGTGTGGAGGAGCAGATCCCAGTTTGTGGAGTCTGTCACTTTTACAACTTTCCCTCCGTCCCTTAAGAAATCAAACACAAAATTATAAATAAAAAACTTGGTTCTAAATGTTCAGTAGTCTTAGTCATAGTTAAAATATCATACAAAAATTTTATGAGAGCATATGTCCAGGCAAATACAATGCAAGGGTTGCTCCCAGAATGTAGAAGGGCGCATGGAACGTAGAGGCCCTTAAGCTCTAAGATTATAGAAACTGATTTTCTAGTGATTATACTTATTCCTTTAAGTTTTCATTTTCTAGTCACATAAAATACTATTTTTTTTCTCATTTTACCACTTACTTTAGGAGTGCTTTTGCATGTTTTAACTGAAACTCGAATGTTATAGTTGATTCATTTATTCAGTATTCAGTGAATGATCATTTATTGAACTTCTAATATTTATGAGATTTGGTGCCTACTAATAGGAATACAATGATATATATGGTCTTGGACAGAAGATTTTATAAAGTATACATAAAGCAATGAAACCACAAAATGTAGGTATTGTCTATTTTACATGAGTTAGACAGACTATCTAGTTAGTGCATAAAACACCACATTCTTATGATACCAAGTTTTTCTGTTATGTAAATTTTTAGTGATATCCACCACATTTCTTTTAGAATACCTATTCAGTGAGATACAGTCTAGTTATGTCTTTTAGGACATCTATTTAAAACTAGTATAGATTCAGAGTTATATGATACCATGACCTTGCTTTATTATAGATCTAAGAAGAAAATTAACAACTCCATTTGTAATAATTCCATTTATAAAATTCATTTTTGCTTTAAATGGTTATTTAGTTTTTACACTTACATTCTCAGTGCTTATTTTCAAGATCCAATGCTTTATTTAATTTAAGATATAATTATCTCATTTACTTTTATATATGAATTGGAAAACCATACTCTAAAGACATATATGTTGTGTTTTGAATAACTGAGAATAAAAGTGAGAAATTCTTTTTTAAATTTTTTAAATTTATTTTTGAGAGACAGAGAAAGACAGTGCGAGCAGGAGAGGGTCAGAGAGAGAGAGAGAGAGAGGGAGATACAGAATCTGAAGCAGGCTCCAGGCTCTGAGCTGGCTGTCAGCACAGAGCCCAACACGGGACTCGAACCCACGAACCGTGAGATCATGCCCTGAGCCGAAGCCAGACGCTTAACTGACTGAGCCACCCAGGCGCCCTGAAAAGTTCTTAAAATCCTACTTCACATAAACAGTGTAATTAAAAACAGGTGATAGCCTTGTGAAAATATCCAAGTTTATAAAGCACATAATAAAATGGTGAAAAATTACAATTGTTCACCTTCCAAAATGATCCATAATGAAAACAACACTTTAATGTTTTGACACTGTCCTTAAATTTTAGATACAAATTATACACTTGAAACCTATTTTATATTCTGCTTTATTCAGGAAAATTCATATATAGTTAAATTAAAAGATTGTATTATAGTTCCCAAGAGTTATACGAGTTGTTTGAAGTCACTTTAGAATGGAAATTATGATTATGATCAGTGTTTTTAAGTATTTGATAGGGCAGTGGGGTCACGTACATGTACACATGAGATCAGGCCAAGTATATATGACAAACTTTTTCTTTTTCTTTTTTCTTTTTTTTTTTTTTGAGAGAGAGCGAGCGAGCGAGCAAGCGAGGTGGGGGGGGGGAATCTCAGGCAGGCTCCACGCCGAATGGGGCTCAGTCTCATGACCATGAGATCATGACCTGAGCCAAAATCAAAAGCTGGTCTCACAACAAACTGAGCCACCCAGGTGCTCCTATATGCCAAACTTCTTATATAAAAAAAGATTTAAAAGATAATCTATGCATTTAACTTACTTGTTACATAAATTAACATTAATGGTTATTATATCTTGGAGATTTAAAACGTTTCTTTCATTGGCTAACATAGTGACTTAATGAATAGCAAACAGTAGTAGTTGGCAGACTCTACATGATTTCTAAGATTTCATAATCTTCTGTATCATCAATGTCATGGTATCTCTCTTGTCCCCCGGGAAAAGCATTTTGAGTTTCAGAGCCTAGATCTGCCCAGTTTCTCTTCTTTCCTTTCCCTTCTTAGCATTTGGAAAACGTTCTCATCAGCAAGGGTGTAAGTGAAAATCCCTGCCAGGAACCTGACTTTCAGTAGTCCCCTGTTGCTTAGGAAGCCAGTCCTTCCTCCGTACTGTCCATTTTTCCTTTGGTAGCCCTTCCTTTCTTGTATGAGATGTATTGATAACTGTGGGATTTCCAGTTCAAGTGCTGGTGGTTTTAGTTCACTTCTCTCATTTTTTTCCTTTTTCTTTTTTTCTCATCATTTCTTCCTTGAGAAGAATTTCCTCCTGCAATTTGAAGGCTACTGGAAAAAAAGGACGCTTCTAAAACCCAGATTTAAAATCCTTTCTTTCAGTTTCAATCCAAAGAGTTTTTTTCTTTTCCTATCTAGGGGTTTGCAATCAAACATACACCTAGAATTATTAACTTCTAGAGTAAGAGGGTAACTAGAAGCAGAATTTATGGATTTTGCATTATCTTACTCCTCTGTAAAAATTCATAGTAAATCATTCTATGGTCACAACATGGAAAGGGTCAATTGCTATGTTGTGTTTTTGAATTTCAAGTTTTTACCATTGTAACTAACACATGAGGAAGTACTTGGCAGGACTTTCCAAATAAGAAATGTGCATACCTTTTGACCTGGAATTCTACTTTGAGGTATTTATCTGACAGATAAACAACCATGTGTGTAAAATAATATTTAAGGATATTTATTGCATATGTTACTTGTACGTACAATGTACACGTTAAAACTAAAAACTTCTATATGAGAAGTTTGAAAGTAAAATGCGTCTTTCTTTTAGGCATTAAGAATTTTATTAGGATTAAAAGAATGATCTCAGATAGTTAACCGCAATCTAGGTCTCTTAAAAGCTGAAATTATTTTCTAGTCAAAGATACCTAGAGAGGTATATAGTCCAACTATGTAAGTAATTTATATGTCTTTTTCTTCAGGTTAAATAAAAAAAGAGGGAACCAAAAGTTGACTGAGAAATTGCCATCAGACTTTCTGGTCCCACTAATATTGGAGATTGATTTAGGTATTTCTCTTGCAGCGTTCTGTCTCGATAAGTAGATACCTCTCAGGGATCTAACTCAGAGATTTAACTGTCAAAGACAGGAAAAGAGTAAGAAGTCCCCAAGGCACCTGAAAACCAGTAGAAAGAGAACTAGATTTACCTAACACCTGGTTTAGGGGGCAAAAACACAATCAGGGTAGCCATTAAAAAAATAACAAACAAACAAACAAAAACCCAAAGAAAATCAAACCAAAACAAAACAAAAACAAAAGGAAGTTAGTAAAATGTCCAAAGAAAAGTTCTCCCTGATCCTGTGACTCAGCTATTAAAAAAGAAAAAAAAACTGAAATGCAGAAACAGCACGTATGCACTGCTATTTATGGGAGACAAACTATATATATACGCATACATATGAATATGTATATATATATAACTTTTCCATGTATATATACACATACACACATATGGCATGTATTTGTAAATGCATAGGTTATCTGTGGAAGGCTATTCATGAAACTGCTAAAGGATAGACAGCTAGCCTCCAACGAGAGAAACAGGGCATTTAGGGATAGAAGAGAGGGGGAGGCAGACTTCATTTTCACTGTCTTACAGCTGTATCATTTAAATGTAATCTCTCTAAAAATATACATCTAAAAATAGAATGTTTAAAATTAAAAGGAAAAAGAAGCAGGCCAGGTGAGAACCTTTGATAGAAGAAAGGAACAGGAAGGAAGACTGCCCCAAACTGGTGAAGCCCAGGAACGCTGAAATAAGAACACTGAGCCCTTTATGTCTAACTGTCCATCTCACACACTCTGACCTGTAAGTGCCCGTGTCTGGGGAGAATGCACTCATCTGAGCAGGCCAGGGACCTCGCTTGCATTTCAGAAAGGTGTCATTCTGGGTTGGTAAGGTAGCATTATGGGAATTCAGTTTTCATGAGTGTACCCCAGATAGGCTTCTCAGTTTCCCTCAAGCACAGAATCATTCCTGGAGTACTGAGGATTAGGTCCCAACTTTGCTGACTCCGATGAAGCTTTGTCCTCCTCGCTGCCGCGCCTCCGCTGGGGACCCACCCGTGGACGCCATGTCTGCTCTGTGACTATCGAAGGGCTCGGTACACATGTTGTTCGCCACCCATCAGGGTCTCCCTTGCCCTGGAGTTTAGTTTCATCTCGTTAGTTTTTATTTCATAGAATAAAATTAGCTCAGATCCCAAGAGAAGTAGGAAAATGAGGGCTCATTATCTGCATTAGAAATTGTGAAATTATTTCTCAGAAAGTGAAACTTGATGGACTCATAAAAGAATATTACCTCTGTGTAGAATACTTCAGAACAGAATAAAAAAGCATGGTAAGTGATTGACTGACATAAATATAGGTTTGCCTGTAATATATATTAATAAACAGGGCCATAATATTAGGGACCAGAAGCAATCTATTTCATATTTAAAATATCAAGTAAAAACAATCTCCACAATTATGAATATTTAAACACTATTATTGCTTCTCAATATATAACACATGCAAACATACCACATCATTTTTATTGCCAAAAAGGAAAAAATAATTAAAACTATAAAAAGCTGTTCTTAGTGTCATTTTAATGTCTTTGTTATTGCCATTTATCTCTGAGAGATAATATGAAAAAGAAAGTGAGAAATAATGCATCAGTAGATGATAAATTTTATTCATAGCAAACTATTTTACAAAATCACGGTTGTTTTTTATGCAAGAGAATGACAGAGAAGACAAGAAAGACGTATCTGTTATAAATGCCTGTTTCATATTTACATCATTTTAAAAGCAAAGGTTTGCTTCTGCCTTCAACTTTTCAATTTAGTTTCCCTCTTCGTTTGATTTTCATCTTACCTACTTTCTTAAACTTAGGGAAGAATTTTATTCATTTCAATGAATACATATATAAGGGATTTCTCTCCAGTACACGCTTGCATTGTAGGTACACGTAGCAGTCATTCACTCACGACTCTGACAGATTAGGAATATAGTTCAAAGATGGGGCTTCTTATCTCCTTATGTGAAAACAGTAGGATGAGAAGCCGTGAGGATGAGAGATTGACAGTTCAGGTCTGTAAAAGCTGTATTAAACTAAGGTTACTGAGTGGCCTGTACTTTGTACTGATCCTCACCTCAGTCTTTTTGTCAATGAGATAGGAGGCTAAGCTCTTGAAGAAATGATGGTGCCTCTCTAAGTTTAGATACCAATTCACCATGGCATCTCCTTTTCTTAGAGTGTTCCAAATAAGACCATCACCATCATTTCTCAAGCCATTGTCTGTAGGGCAAATGACAGAGTTCTGGGGAATGTCATCTTTCCATTGTGATGAATAAAGCAGTTTTTTGAAAGGAAAAAATGAACTTTAAAAAAGAAACACACATGCTTTGGGTATAAAATGTTTCTTGACATACTAACTGAAAAGAGTGTGATATAACATTCTGTCTCTAACACTGTATGAGATATAAGAAAGAAAAACCCACACATACACAGACAGGAAAAACTGCATATTGGAAAACAGTAAGAGGAAATATGTAAGAAGTGACTGGTGACTGCATTAGACTCATAGGGTTATTTTCTTTTTTCTCTTTTTATTTTCCTAAACTGCAGATTTTCCTTTGTGAACCTGTATTGCTTACATAATGATGAGGTGAAAAGAGAGCCCTGTCCTTTGGAAATTTAATAATTTTATGTTGTTTATGTTTTTACGATTACTTCTTTATGCAAGCTTAATGTTCTATAAGTTTGTGTATTATAATGTTGGAAAGAAAAAGTGAGAAAAGAAAATAAGCCATAGGATACCAGAAGAATATTTAATAAATAGCTATCCCTCCCCCCAAAAAATGTTGGCATGAAAATTGCCTTGGTATTTTAAATCCTAGATTGAGAATACTAGGTTCATTAGGCTAGGGAGTTTATCTATTTAATATGTTTCCTAGAACATAGAATCCAGCTTACTCCCAGCTGTTGAATAGTTTGTGATTCTTATTTGTGGCTCTCTTTGGAGATTCTCTCCTCATTCCTTTCTTTTCCATCCTTGGTAGAATAGCCAACTTTGTTGTTAGAAAAGTTTGTGTGTTTTTTTAAATTGATATCTATACTGGTAAAAATATGAATTTTATATAGCTGGATTTCTCACTTTATGTTGGATAGCCCTCGTATCCATGGTCACATAAGCATGATGTCTGTATGCTAATATGCTTACTTAATCTTTAATACATTATATTTTAATAATATAGGAATGCCAAGCTACGGAAGAGCAAATGAAAAGGTCATTTTTTATTCATGTACTACTGAATGTACCTTCTGCTTGTAGCTCATTATACATGCAGTTGAGCCCAATTTTTTTAAAAGTGGAAAGCATACCAAATTAAACCACAAGTTTCACAACTGATGTTCCTTTTGTAAAAGGAGTGCTCTCCATCTTTTCAATTTTATTTATTCTGACTGCTTGTTACTCATTTGTGCTTCTCTCTTCTCTGTTATAGTCAGAATTTCTAATCCCATTTCAAGCAGAAGGCTGCCACTTTTCATCAGAGAAGAGGCAATAAACACGCATCACACTTATATATGCGGGCTTTCATCTGGGGAGCTCAAAGTGTTTTATGCATAAGTAGCATTTCCCCTGGCATTTTTTTAAGTAGGAAAAATGAAGTCTAGAGAGCTTAAATGACTGAAGGAAGCCCACACCTGCAACAATGGAAGTCGTGATTTTAATTAAATATATATCTGTGAAAGTATTCAGGATTTCTTGACCTGGATATCAATTTATGTGCTGTGTTTGAAGAGTAACAAAATTGTGGAGAGTAAAAATTGGTACTAGCACATTTCTTGTCATAGCCCAGTTAGGGGAAATGGTGACATAACAAAAATGAGCTCTAATATAGAGTAACTTCATGAACTTGACTAATTCATTTAATGCCTTTAAATATCAACATTATAAAAAGGAACTCAGTGGGAAAGGAAAAGTCTTTTTTCAAGTCAGACTTTTCAGAGTTTTTTCCCCAGGGTTGGTAGGGTCAAAGAAAGAGCAGCCTCTGCATGGGGTCTAGTTGGGGAGCAGGAAAGACTGGTCTCCAGAATCAGCCCCCCCTTGTTTAATCAATTTCATTCTTTCTTCCTTCTTCTGTCTCCCTCTCCCTCCTGTCCTTCCTTCCCTACCTCCCCCAACACCCCCATTTTTTTTGCCAAAGACATAAATGATCTCAGTGGTACAGTTCAAAAGCATGAGTAAGAGATTAATAGAAAATAGGGAATTAAATAATAATAATGATAATGATAAAAAGACCATCTTGTTTTGAGTTTGTCTAGACTTAGGTGTGATTCTCAACCTGGCTTGCACTGGATCTGTAGGCAAGGCCATGGGGATGTAGAAAATCAAGGGAATGAGGGCTTAGGAGAGCTCTTTGTCACCACTTTCGGTGGTGGTAGTGTTGTGCAGACTTTGTTTAATACATATGTGTGTGGGTGTTGGTGAAAGGTGGGGGGAGTTTGACTCACATTTGAGAGGGGAGGCATTGGATGTGAAGGCAAGGATGGAATGAGAAAAATTAAAACCAAAGAAGGCTGTGTCTTTGAGAGAGTGATGGGTGAATTTAGAGACTTAAATGTAGAGGTCAGAGGTTTTTACTTTCAGTGATGAATAGGTCTTTGGGAAGATAATTTTCTGAAAAGGATTTTCAGAAGTGTACCTAATAGTGAGAGTCGAGTGTCTAAGGTACTGATATATAAGAGATTCTTGAACTTGCTGGCGTGTGGCACATTCTCCCTGGTTGAAAACAATAGGTTAAAAGTGCTGTGTGTCCCATAGACTTATTAGAGATGGGTGGCTGAGGGCTAAGTATATCAAATAACGGATTGGGTGAACACCAGAGGGACATCCATTTGATCTCACTGTACTTCTTTGCCATTTATAACGCAAGCCAGATTAATTTCTCAAATAATAGTTACTGTGAATTAACTCTAAGAAAAAACTTTAATTTCCATTTAATGAAAAATGGCATGAAGTACAATTTACTAATACCAGTCACTATATTTTTTAGCTGTGCTATGTCTCTAAAATACACATATTTGGGTATAGAGATATTTAGGTAAAATGTAGATATATACGTAGCAAATAGTAGTAAATAAATACTTTTGGTTTCCTTCTGAGTTCCAAGGTATGTATATTTATTTTCCCTATGTAGAGTTTAAAATCACTCCCTGTGTAGATATGATGAAAAGCACTTGATTCCCCGCCCCCAAATTATCCTTATAAAATTTAGAAATACTCTCGGGTGTCATAAACGCCTGTCAACATAGTAGTTAGGGGGAAATTGTGGGTATATTAGTCTAGAAACAAATATCTAAGATGTCAGACACCTGCCTGATATTCCCACTGCAAACATTTCATGCTCAAAATTGCAGCCTGACCATGATGTTTGCCATGGTTCCTCTGGAGAACAAAGCAGCATAGCCAAAAAGCAAACCAACAGCATCCTGAGGCAGTGTTTTTCGGTGCCCATAGCTACTTCTACTTAGCCTGGTGGCCCTGGACCAGGCCAGCAGAGAATGCCAGGGAAGGGCTGGATAAGGAGCCTCTGAATGTCATCCCGCTAAGGCACCATGGCCAAACCTGGTGAGGAAAGGCCGTCACTCATTAGCAGTGCAGCCACTTTCCAAGGTCCAGTGATGTTGGAGCAGGTCCTTAATCCCTCTAGGCTCTTGGCTCTTCATATGTAAATGAAGGATGATAAGACCCTTAAGGCCCTGCCAGATTTAATATGCAGAGATTATGCCATTTAGTCTCTTCTGCCCTGGGGCTGTTCCTTGTCCTATACCTTTAGAAAATGAATGCACTACAGGTCTGTACATAGTGGATAATGTATTAAATATTCCTCTATGTAATTATTTTAAGAAAAAAAAACACAGTGTAGATTATTATTAGAGTCAAGTTTGAAATATCAGAAGTTGTTCCCTAGAACAACTTACACTTGGCTGTAAGGTCTAACACTTGGGAAGCACTTGGTCAGGCTGAATGAAATGGCCTGCAATACTGTTCAGAGCTTTTTCTGTGCTGATAAGCATTGTGACCCAAGGATCTGTTTTTTTCAACTGATTTGAATGAAATCTGCCTTTTTTGGTGTGGAAAGTCTCTACATTCTGGCAAACAGTGTTTTTGGCTGTTCTCTGTACTCAGCTAAATAATCATCAAACATAGTGAGTATTTTTCTTCCTAAAGTCTGCCCTTCTTCTAGCTTGCTTTCATCTCCAGAGACAACTTTTGTGGAATGATCTCAAAGCATTAGGGTAGGTATTCAGTTTTAGGAAGAAGTGTAGAAATGTCAGAATAGTAATAAGCTACAGACCTGGTCCAGGTTTACCTGGTGTTTTGAATTCCTTTCCCCTCCCACTTCTCCTATAAGAAAGTGTCCATGGAGATAA
The DNA here is from genome assembly GCF_006229205.1 of Suricata suricatta. Lineage (NCBI taxonomy): Eukaryota > Metazoa > Chordata > Mammalia > Carnivora > Herpestidae > Suricata > Suricata suricatta. The sequence goes on along the minus strand of NC_043705.1, from coordinate 79,799,440 downwards.
CTAGTAGGGAAGGAGTGCATATCATAGATTCTGAATTATTTCTAGCTTTAAGTTTATTCTCTTAGAGAAAAAGCACACACTTTATAATCATAATCATGCCAACCTCAGTTTAAATCTGCCACTTACTAGATATAATAATAGGGCTGCGCTCCTATTTCTGCATTTGGGAAATGGAAAATGGTAGAATGGAGTAATATACCGCAGAATTATTAAATGGGTAAGTAGCAAATTACCAGCTATTGAATGCTCACTAATGTTAATGACCTTTATTCTTTCATAATCTAGCAGAGAGTTCCTAGATACAGGAGCCAGTAACCTGGTCTCATTCCATTACTAACTCATTACTATCACAACATATGATATTGTTCCCCCCAGGACTTAATAGCTCTACAGTTGAGTTCTCCCAATTATCATATGACAATAAAACCATCATATACAGTGTTTTCATGTATAAACTAAGATAATAGATGTTAATCTATTGAAATTAATTTCATTTTTAAGATTTTATTCATTTAAGTAATCTACACCCAATATGGGACTTGAATCCACAACCCCAAGATCAAGAGTCACATGCTTCACCAACTGAGCCAGTCAGGTGCCCCAATTTCAAAAGGTTTTTAAAGTGCCAATTAATAATGCTATTTTTTAGTAGCAGTAAAATTATTATTGACTATTACTATGACAGTGGAACCTTTTTGTTTCCAGTGAATTATCTATTATAATGAGATTGCTGAAAGTTCAAGCATACTATTTTAACAAAATCCCTTTGGACAGATTTAAGAAAAAGTACTGAGCCTCTTGTTTTCCAACTTACATAGGAAGTTTTATATACTTTTAAACATTTGTATACAAGTTCTTTCATCTTCAATAACACAACTGTAACAGATTTAGAGTTTTTGAAGATTATGTATTTAATTTTTTGCTAAATTGTATATAGATCAAATCCATGCATCAGAAAGCCTCCAAAAAGAGAATGTATAGAGCCTGGGGAGATGGAGTTAAAAATTTATGTCTTTGGGAACTTTAAATGGGAAAGATGTTTTCAAATGTGTTTTTGAGACACTTAAAACTACATTTTAGAACTATGGGAAACTAACTCTTGGTAAATTCTTAACATGAAAAGAATTTTGTGTTGAAATTTTCATAATTAAACTTATGATGTTAATTTCTTCTGTTACAGTAAAGATGCATCATTATTAAAATCATTAATTTCACATTGCAAAGATACTATCGGCATTGATATTTTGAACACGTTATCTTAAAGCATTTTGTTTGAATGCTTATTTTGATATGAAATTTTAATAGTTTAGTGTAAACCAAAAAGTTTTTAAAACAAATTTAAAATTTATTTTGAGACATATGTTTATCTTACATTATATGAAACATTTTTTTGCCTATGTTTTTCATTTGTTTATCTGACTTTGGGTTTTGAAGGCATTTGCCAAGTGGTTTTGGGTGGTTGATAGCTTACCTGTCTCTTTTGATAAATCTCCATTTCCGTACTGGATATTTAGGGGAGAGATCTAGATTACTCTGGGATATGTCTATAAAGCCCTGGCTGCTTATTCTGTCTATTGCAACCATCTAGTCATAATTCACTTTCCAAGTGCCCATCATTAGATGAACATTCTGTAATTTCCTGTAGGAGTTAAGTGTTCAGACAGAAAACATCTTAAAATTGTATTGTTGAGAAAAGATTTCAAACATCTGAATCATTGGTAACATTGTATTCCATCTAAGATATGCTTAAATTGGTAAAAATCATAGGTCAGGTGTCTATTTTCATGCAATAAATGATGACAAAGAATGCTTCGTAGATGTTTTTGTAGCAGTTTATGATAGAGCGTGTGAGTCCATAAATTTCTGTATGCAAAGTTCCACCTCTGGTCACAGCACTACATCAAAACCATGGCATGAGAAATCTCTGTTCTTAACACCTAGTCATGAAATTTGATTAAACAAGAGCCTCCTTTGTTAGGAAGAGGAACATTCTCATGTCAATAATTTTAATATTTAATAATAAAATACTAAAGATTTTATTTTTTTAATCTTTAAAAAAATTTTAATTTTTAGTGTTCATTTATTTTTAAGAGAGATAGCCAGAGACAGAGAGCAAGTTGGAGAGGGGCAGGGAGAGAGGGAGACACAGAATCTGAAGCAGGCTCCAGGCTCTGAGCTGTCAGATGTGGAGTCAGACCCATGAACTGTGAGATGATGACCTGAGCCGAAGTCAGACGCTTAACCGACTGAGCCACTCAGATGCCCCTAAAGATTTAACTTAATTTAAATTTAATAATAAAATACTAAAGAAAAAAACCCTCAAAATATTTTACAAATATGTATTTTCTGATTTAAAAGTATTAATAGCTAACAGTTGATGATAATTGTGTGCTTATGAATATGAATCGCTGTACATGTATTATACCATTTCATCTTCAAAATAATCCTGTGACATCATTATCTCCATTTTATTGTTAAGGCCATAGACCGTAGGGGTTAAATAACTTGGTCCATGGTCATATATCACAAGACAAAACCATATGCAAACCTAGACCTCTAATTCCAAGTTCTGTGCTATAATGCTTCATAATTATTGATGCATTATTATAATTTTTATAGTTGCCTAATTGCCACAAATATCTAAACCAAATCACTCCTACATTATCAAATCTGCGCTCCACCTTTATATTCTTATATATTTAATGTCTGGCAGTCAACTTTCATGATAAAAATCTCATGCCCACAAAACCTCAAAAATTATCTCTTTATTCCTACAAATCTTTAGGCAATTAACTTAATGATTTGAAAGAAAGATATTGAATCTAAACCAATTTAAGAGTATGGAAGAAATATTTAAAAAAAAACATAATATAGAAAAGTCCATATTATTTATGCGGCTTTGCAACTTTGACACTATTTCTTGAAATCTTGACATGTCAAGGAAAATATGTATCACCCTATTACATGCGTGCATTGGGATACCATAATTTATTAAACCTATTTATGTTGGCAGTAATAGAATTTCTATGTTACAAGACACAGTCACTGAAAGTTTTCTTAGTTTTGTTCCTCCTCTATCACTAGGATACAGAATATCCCTAGGCCATGTATGGTGGTCTGTAAGTATATAAAATGAAGGGATGAATAATACCAGACTACATTCCAGAATGATCTTGATAATTTATGCTCCTGTCACATGTGTATCTGTTTCCCTGTATCCTTCCCACAGCCAGATAGGAACGTTGACAACTAAGTCCACATTGTCTTTTTATAAATAAACTGCCTTTAGAGTGAGGTTGGAAGCTCCCAATGATCAAAACTCAGAGCGGCAGCTGTGTTTGGGTGGCTCCTAGGCAGCAGTCGTAATATCCACTGCAGTTTTACAAGGCAGTGTCAGATTTCTAAACGCTTATTCATAATTCAGGATTTTATTCTACCTAAATATGTAATTCTTATCATTTTGAAAGTTTGGTTTAGAGAAACTAAAATATAAAGTTTTCTATTTTGTTTCCCAAGATGTAAAGTAATGTGCTTCCACATTTTTACTATTTTTAAATAAACCACCAAACAATGTCATTTTTAAATTTATGGTGATGAGGAATTCTGGCATGGGGCTTTAGGCACTAATTATGTATTCATTTTATGCTGATTTGCTGCATTGTCATGTTTTCCAACAGCTTTGAGATAGGGGCTATAATTAAATCAAAACTATAGCAAAATATATTTTACTGAGATCATTTTTTTTCTATTTCAGCATATTAGAACATTCAGACTAGGATTTGGGGTAGCTTTCTGTGATTATATTACTGTCCCTGAAGTGTATGAATAAACTCAGAATTACGCTAGTACTGATATTCAGCTGTACAAATGAAGACTGATAATTTTTAGCAGGAAACAATATTTGGATTCTGGTACTTTATTATAGCGACTTTGAATATCTTACATAACTTGGCTTTGGAAAGGAAGCTTATTTTAAGCATTTTTTTCCTTTTAGAGCCAAGTTCAGTCACCATCTGATTGTCTTATAACTACCTAAAATGAACATTTACTTTCATTTTAAGCTACTGCTAATTCTTTTGTTAAGTAAGCAGAATATAAATAACTTGTCATTTTCTAAGTCTAGTTGATATCAGTACATTTTACTGTGTATTTTGTCTTTGGTCAAATGCAAAACACAGCTTTTTCCAACTTAGAAAGACCCCTACCTTCTGGATATATCTGGGCTATAGTTGTAGTAATATGATCTTCATTCTAATACTGTAAACATCGTATCATTTTCTGATACCTATAGCACTTTAATCTTACATTATGAATCAGTTAAATAGTTGAAATAATATTTTGAACAGGATTTAAAACAGAAGTAATCTGTGAATTCCGTTAACTTTAAAAAGGGGTCCAAAACATTTATTAAGGAACAACAAAACAAACTTGTAACTCAGTAGAAACCCTTCTTTTCTGCCCTGATGGGGATTAGTATTTGTTTATTTCAAGAGTTAAGGGGGAGAGTGGGGATTGGAAAATAAAATATTAAAGTAGTGTATATCATTTAAAATTCCATAAATGCCCACTTATTCATCAGTCTTCTGCTGAAGAACCAAGACCCTTTATCTGTATACGAGCGTTCTGATGGGAGTTTCCTGTCATCTCACCTCTGCCAACCCCAGTTTCGTCATCAGGGATCTCCAGTTTGCAGTACATTAAAGTGGCATGAGTGCCAGGATACTAAGAAGCACTAAGAATATAAATACCAACCTAAATTTTAGACCTTCCCCTCAACTTTTAAGATTATCTCACACCTAATTCAAAAGAATTTTTAGTGAGTTGCCTTTACCAAATATAGGCAAAGCATTCAATGTAGTTTTATAAAAATAATGATCTCTTTTTCACTTACATATTTATTCTGTTATAACATTTAGTTAAGTCATACAATTAGAATAACAGATATGGATGACAAAGAGATTTGAAGGTAAACATGTTAAATCCACCATATGATTAATTTTTAAAATTTAGAGTTTATCATGGAAAGATTCAAAGATACATAAGTGTAGAATCAAAAAAATGAACTCTTGTGTACCTGTCACCCAAATTAAACAATTAGCAACATTTTGCCATTCTTATTCATTAGTTGATTTCCCTCCAATTTTTTTTTTTCATGGAGGTTTTTAAATTAAATCCTGGGCAAATGCCTATTTGTAAATTCTTTTTTTTTAATGTTAATTTTATTTTTGAGAGAGAAGGAGCGCGAGCAAGTGAGCATGAATGGGGGAGGGACAGAAATAGAAGGAGACACAGGATCTGAAGCAGGCTCCAGGCTCTGAGCTGTCAGCACAGAGCCTGATGGGAGGCCAAACTCAGGAAACCACGCGACCGTGACCTGAGCCAAAGTCATCACTTAACTGATTAGGTCGCCCAGATCCCCGCCCCCCAAATTTGTAAATTCTTCAGTTATCTCTAACAAATGAAGATTTTTAAATGTACACATACAGTGCTATTATTACAGCTAACAAACAACAACAATTTCCTAAAGTCTTTTTTCAGCTTATTTGTTTAAATTATAAACTAGGTCACATATTGCATTGCATTGATACATGTTTTAGTTTCTTTTGTTGAATAATACTCCCACCCCCTGCATTTGCGTGTCATTTATTTGTTGAAGATCATGAGTTGTTTGTCCTATAAATTTCTTACATTCTGGATTTAGCCGAGTGTCTTCTTATGGTGTCAGACAGTATGTTTGCTATTTGCCCATCCCCCAGATTGCCTATGAATTGATAGGTAAATTAGAAGCCTGATTAAATTGAGGTTTCTGGTTTTTTCGCGATGTGCTGGGTACTGGATAGGTAGTACTGGATATGTCTTCATTAAATCAGGAGATGCATCACATCTAGAGAGAATGGAAACATTAAATAAAGTAACAGTAACAAGACATGTATCATTTAATATGTGCAAGGTAGAATTCTAAACAACGTTCATTCGTATGTTATTTTAATCTTTACAAAACCCCTTTGCAGTAAATGGCCTAATATATTCCCCCGCTATACAGTTAGGCATAGTGAAGCACAAGGCGGTTTAGTAACTTGCTGAGCTCTCCAAGCCCAGATTTGGTCTGGTCCCAGCACTCAGACTGCTGCATTCGTGCTCCATAGCACCTTGCCATTCTGCCTCCTGAAAGCACTGACATTTCTAAATTACACTAGAAAGAAATGTGTTCGAGACCCTTCTAGTAGACATACTGTCTTAATTCTGTAAGCAAATAAATGTTAAGGGGTATATATTTTAAATAAAAAGTACTTTTGAACTGTGTTGTTTACCTCACCTACCTTCTTTGAAAATAATACCTTCTAAACCATATTTATTTTCTTATTGTGATATTTACACTCATATTGACAAACTTCCCTTAGGTAAATATTTCCTTTCTAATATATAATATCAAATAAAAGTATAAGATTTACCCTTAGGTAAATATTTCCTTTCTAATATCTAATATCTTCTAATATCTAATATCTAATAAAAGTATAAGATGAGCTCCTTGAAATTAATAACAATTTATAATTTTCAATAGCTGTTGCATTTTTTAAGAATTTATTAGTTTTTGTTGCTTCTTTTGCATACCTAAAAATGAATATTATAGTGTCTTCTGAATCATTTTGGCTTATTGAGTATAGAAGATAAGTCTACTAAGAGGAATTCAGCAGAACCCACTTGGTGTTTCCATTACATATTCTTTTCCAAAATTATACTTTTAACTTTATGGATTTTCATATGTAGTTTTTCTCATCTTAAATCCCTTTACAATTTGTTATTACATGCTTTTTATTCTTTTTGGTAGCCAGATTTTTCATAGACATTTCTCTTCATAACTACAAATAATCTACTCCTTGTGCCTAAAAATAATGTCCTACTTTGTTGATATATTCTCTTTATAAAAATTTTTTATTTATTTATTGAGAGAGAAAGAAAGCCCGTGTGTGCTGGGGAGGGGCGGAGAAAGAGGGAGAGAGAGAATCCCAAGAAGGGATCCCAACACGGGGCTTCATCCCACAAACTGGGAGATCATGACCTGAGCCTCAATCAAGAGTTGGACACGCAACTAATTGGGCCACCCAGGTGTCCCTTGTTGACATATTCTTAATAAAAGTGATGAATCTGGTCTTTTTATGTAGAATTCTAAGTATATAGAAGGGCATGGTTTGTTTTATCAGCACCAATCCTTTACTCATTCATTCAACAAACTTGTCTTGAGCATCACATAAAGATGAATGAAACACGGACCCTGCATGAGGTCAGAACTAGAGGTGAGGTCAGGATGATGACCTATACACTTCATCTAGTAGTCACAACAGATGTGAAGGAGAAGTGGGGGTCAGTAGCAACAGTCAGTCTGAGAAGAGACCAGCACATGGGTCTGAATTAAGGGTTTTAAACCAACGCGAATGAACGTACATGGTATTTTCAGGGGTTCCAAACTAAATACCTATAAAAGCCAGACAAAGAATGTAAATGAGTAAAGTGGATCAAATGTATTCATCAAGGAATGGTGAGGACTGTTACAACCGAAGAGCACATGTCTGATCCAAAAGCATTCATTCTCAAACATTTGCTTAAAACACAGACTCAGCCATATAAAATGTGGGTGGGCTTTATATTTGTGGCTCTGGTAAGGCCTAAATATACTCTGAGAAACCATGTAGGTAATAAATGTGTTCAGTGGACCACGTCAGACAGTTACGCAGAATATATGGGCCAGAATTCAGTCTGGGTTTTCAATCTATATTGAAAGAAATAGGTGGTGAGTAAACTAAAAAGTGGCAGAATCATTGTAGTCCATAAAATGGGGGGATAGAGTGTTCCCGGTGAAGTAGCAGTCATTATTAGATCAGGCATTCTACTAGATTATTGTTAAGCAGACCAAGTGCATGCTTAGTGTATCAGCACCCCAGGGACAACATAAACAATCTTGAAAACAAAACAAAACAAAACAACTTTGATCTTCCTTTCATAAATTATGCAGTTTAGTGGATTTTTTAATTGTTATGCAATTACAGATAGAAGAGGAACCATGTGGTGTTTGTTTTTCTAGGACTTCATGGCCTTGACTCACCTTTATCTAGCCTGGATAAGGCAACAAAATTTAAGATTCTAAGAATAAAGGGGATAGGTGTTTGGCTGAAGATCAGACTCAGGGTGACTGTGCATGGGTGTTAGAAGCTAGGCTCAATAGGGGTGCCTGGGTGGCTCAGCTGGTTAAGCATCCAACTTCGGCTCAGGTCATGATTTCACATGGTAAGTTCAGAGTCTGCTTCCCATTCTGTATCTCTCTTTCTCTCCTGCCCCTCCCTGACTTGAGGTCTGTCTCTCTGTCTCTCTCTCAAAAATAAACAAACATTAAAAAGAAGCTAGGCTCAGTAACAAATATGGCCCTATTCTCTTTATATGCATACACAGCCCAATGGTCATTAAGACTTCTTTCTCCCCCAAATAATTCCAAATCCCTCTTTAAAATTAGTGTTTGACATTGGTTGTACTAGCTATTAAGAGAGATTTCCAAACTTAAAGATTTGGACTCTGTATTAATTTTTGCAGTAAACATGCATCGTATTTTTCCTTGCAGGGATTTACAGACATTGATTCTAATCAGTGTTTAAAGTTCACCTTAAAAAGAATTAGATCAAATGATTTGAAAGTTATATGGGATAATTGAATAATATAGAAGTATAAAATGACTTCTAAAAGCTTTTACACAGTTAATAACTTTGCAATTATTTCTTAGTGGTTTCCATTTTTAAATATTGATATTATGAAAAATAATACAATAGCTCATAGAATTCTTACTGTGTTTTTACATAATTGTGAAATAAGTGTATCTCTTTTCCCTCACTGAATACCAGACTTAGACTTACATTGTGCAAGGTTTTTAGTAATATGCTTAAAGTTACTAATATCGTCAAGTTATCTTTATATTATATATCCGAAAGCTCTTTCAGATGTAGCCGAAATTCTGAAATATGTGCTTGGCACATCTTAATGTGGCTTACTAGGAACTTTTATATATCTTGAGCCTTAATTGAATACTTTAAAAGATTTGTGACTATTGCTTACCTTGATCCTATTTGGAAGCCATGTTTATCAATAGTTCTTTAAATACCTGATGTTTAGTTGCTTTACCCAAATATTCTAAATTAGAGGTAAATCATTGTATGTGAGACATAAATAAAATTTACAATGGAGTCGAAAAAGATAAACTGTCAGGTTAAATTTTATTTGATTTTTTTGTTCTGTATTCACTTATGATTAGATGAAAACATTGACTTTGTTCAGTAATACTAAGCATCTTTATGTTCATTTGAAATTTTCCATGGTTTTCATCATGTTTCAGTGAAGATTTTTATTTTATGTATTATATGTAGCTACGAAAATCAATAGACTGCAAGTTTCGTAAAATGGGCATTTTGCTTAAATAATTAGAAATAGTGCAAGAAAGGAAATTCAATTGTTTTTATCCCCATTGATTGAAGAAAATTCTTAGGGATCCATGGTATCCAGCTTTTACTGTTTGCTAATGAATGCCAAAGTCCTAATCCAGTTTCTGGCAATATATTTTTTTATAATGTTCTTGGTGATAGAATAAGCAGTCTACTTTGTAAGTCATAACATTCTGTAATGTCTTCCACCAAATATTCACTTAGGTTAGAAACCTTAAATGATGAAAAGCTTGATGCTTATAGAGGAGATCATAGTTTGGAGCTGATTTTAAATTAATTTCTAACTTCTAGTTAAGTTTATGAGAAATAATGTGGAAGGATACATATAAGGTAACATTGAGGGCTATATAAAATGACGAAGACCACTATCTCATTACTGTTGGATAGTAACACTTTTTGGGATAAAGATGATAAAAGAAATAGAATTAGCCATGAAGATATCCAACAGAACCAGCAGCTGCAATGTTGCATCTGGGCCAAAAAGCTATTGCAAAGAGGCTATACCAAGCTTTGTCTGTATAATGAGTAAATCATATCATATATATATATATTTTTAATGTATGCATTAAAAATTATGGAAATATAAGGATAAAATTTAAAATGTTGATCAGTTTCCAGTTATCTTTTGTGATTGTGTAAATATTTTCTTAAAAGATAAAAAGAGTTGCGGCACCTGGCTTGCTCAGTCAGAAGAGCATCTGACTCTTGATCTTAGGGTTGGGAGTTTAAGCCTCACACTGGGTGTAGAGTTGTAAAATAAATAAACTCAAAAAACAGATATAAAAAGTTGAATTATTACCCTGTTAGAACATTTAGACCTTTTAATGTTGAACTAGTCTTCATTACATACTGACCAGAATGTCTAGATGTTTGATAACATCAACAGGTGAGGACAGGAAGCAACTAGAACTCTTAATAGTGTTTGTGAGAGGGGTGTCTGGGTGGCTCAGTCAGTTAAACATCCAACTTTGGCTCAGGTCATGATGTCACAGTTCGTGGGTTCCGGCCTGGTGTCAGGTTCTGTGCTGACAGCTCGGAGCCTGGAGCCTGTTTCAGATTCTGTGTCTGTCTCTCCCCTGTTCACACTCTGTCTCTCTCTGTCTCGGTCCCAAAAATAAATAAAGATTGAAAGTAAAAATTTAAAAAAGTGTTTGTGGGAATGTAAAATGGTATTACAACTGTGGAAGGAGATTTGTCAGTTTTTTCTAAGACTAATCATCTACCAACTACATACTGCTAATACTCTATCACCTTGCAATTCCAATGCTACGTTTTTACCCATGAGAAATGAAAGCATATGTCTGCAAAAAGATTGTACAGGAATGTTCTTAGCAGTATTATTTGCCATTGCCCCCAAACTGCAAACAGTTCACATGCCCTTCCAGAGAAGAATGGAAAAAGAAACTTCGTATATTCATATAATCGGATACCTCTTGTCAATTTTAAGTTATAATCAGGAAAAACTACTGAAATATGAGCCAACATAGATGAATCTCAAAACTTCATGCTGTGTAAAAAAAAAAAGGCTTTACACAAAAGAGTACCTGCTGTATGATTTTATTTTTATGAAGGTTTAGAACAGTCAAAACTAAGCTGTGGTAAAATTAAATAACAAAACATCTACAACTCTAGTTGCCTACGTGGGTGGGTGTGAGCACTGACTGAAAGGGAGCATGCAAGAAGTTGGTGAGGTGCTACAAATAGTCTTAATACTGATAGCAGTTCAGGGAGGAAGATGTGCTCTTTTGTCAAAACGGATTGCATTTAAGCTTTATGCGTTTCACGGCAGGTAAATCTTACTAAAAAAAAAAGAACATTGAACTCTAGTTAATGATGTATATGCTGAAGTGGCTAGGAGTGAAATGTTTGCAGTATTTTAAGATGCATCAAAAAATAAGATAAACTGATGATAGATACCTGATGGGTAGAGAAATGGATGGATATATTTGAGATAAAGCACATGTAGAAAATGTTATAGAATTTAGGTTGTGGATAATGGGTCTCACTGAACAATTCTTTCAACTTTTTGGTAGGTTTGCAAATTTCCATAATAAAATGTTGGCGGTGGGATGATTGTTTATTCTAAAAAAGACATACCTTTTTTTAGAATTTATTCTACTTCAGGCGTTGGATGTGGTTACATTCTTTTAAGTTTTCCTTTTTTGTCCCTTTGACAAATTAAAATTTTGTCTTATCCACTAACATCATCTTAATTGCATTTAGGTTGTTACCTTTATAAATCGTATTCCTTGGTGCCACATGTATAATGATTAGTTTAATATCATTTATTAGGCATTGGATTCATTATCATAGTATTGGTACTATAGCAAATTAACGCAAACCTGGTAGCTTGAAAACAAAGACGGGCTTTCCCTGTCACCCACAGAAGGGCCTGGGCTGAGGCCTCTCTTGGCCTCAGCTGCAAGCATGAAAGACAGGTGGCGACGTTCCAGCCCGCTCTACTTCCCCTTCACCTTCCAGCTAAAAGTTTGCCCGTTGGCAGAATGGCCTGAACAAGAACAACCAGCCATCCCACGTGCAGTATTTTTGGTGGTTTCAGTGATATTTCCTTAGAAGATGCAAAAATGGAAGAACTCAGAAACTTGAATTTCTGTAGAAGTCTTACCAAAATAGCACCCAGTCATAGCAGATTTCTAAAAAAGAAACCGAATGCAGGGTGTAAAACACTCCTGACAGAGAAGGCCCACGTGGGGAGTGGGCCAGCGCCGGACCGCCGGGCCAACGCCACGCCCACAGAAACCGGCAGCAGGAATCTGGAGGCGGAACCTGACCTGAGGACAGATCGGCCTGGGCGTGCAGAGGACCCTCCTTCACCCAACACAGACAAATCCTCCCGAGCCTAGCTGGGGAAACTCCTCTCACAGACAGCGGCTGGGGCAGGAGGGTTCCGAAGAACAGAGAACACCCCCCTCCCCGGGGAAAACATACCCCCTGAAGCACCTTCTCGAAAGACAGTTTCCAACACCCAAAGACAAAGAACCTACTCGAAAATTGGATTCTCCAGACAGTAATGAGGAGGAAATAAAAGAGTTGCTGGGAAGCTTGATGGAAACTTCTAGAAAAAAAGAAGCGTACTTGAATCAGAGTTTCCTCAGCACCACAGCCGGTGAACAAGAACCGATAAAACTGTTCTGATAGGATGAGATCCCAGCCTAACCGAGAGCCCTTTCCGCGGGGAGCTGTTCCGGGGCGGCCTGTCAGCCGCCCCTGCAGTCAGCTGGCAGCACCTGACCAGCCGCCTACGACTTCCGGAGCTCAGTCCGCACACACTCGCGCCTCCGGCCAACAGCCTCCCTCAGGCGTTGCTTCCTCGCCGGCTCCGAGTTTGGACCCCTGACCCCGAGGAGGCGGGCGCGAGGCCGGCCCGGGGTGAGCTGAGGCCTCTCGGAAGCCGCCCGCGCCAGGCCGACCGCTCACGCCGGCCTGAGGGTCACAGGGCATCGCCACGGGACGGCGGCCGCACGCGCTGCTGCCTCAGCTTCCTGACCCCGGGGGTTGAGGTAAGGACTCAAGTCAGACTTTTGTTCTGTCTTTAAAGTCTTCCTACGGCAACCCTGGGCGATTACAGAGCAGTAACCCCAACGCTGAATTCTTCTGGCGCCACCTAACACCCGAAAGCCAAGTCATGTTACTATTGGTAAAAGAGAAATTTGCTTCTTTTACTTTTAAAATTCACAAAAAGGAAAACATCTGTAATCTCAGGCACAGTTAAACATTTCTGTTATATCCAAAAGACAAATCAACAAACACCCCACAAATATTTATTGTCTCACAAACGTGGAGGACAAACATCCAAAAATCAGTTTCACTGGGCTGAAGTCAAGGTGTCGACCGCCTTCAGAAGGCTCTGAGGAAGAATCCTTTCTTCCTCTTTTCAGCTTCTGGGGGTGCCCAGCATTCCGTGGCTTCTGGCCAAATCACTCCTGTCTCTGCCTGGGGTGGTTTTGCCCTCTCGTGCCCTGTGTGCCAGTTCTCCTGCCTCTCTTACAGGTACCCTAGGTCTTGTTTGAAGGCCTAATCAGGTAATCCAGGAGAATCTCCCCAAACATCCGCATAGACCCTCTTCCCACGCAGGTTACGGTGTACTGGGGGCACCTGGGCGGCTGAGTCAAACAGGGGACTTCAGCTCAGGTCATGATCACATGGTTTGTGGGTTCGGTCCTCGTGGGGCTCTCTGCTGTCAGCACAGATCCCATTTCGGATATTCTGTCCCCTTCTGTCTCTGCCCCTCTCCCACTCTTTTTTTTTCCTCTCTCTCTCTCTCAAAAATAAATAAACATTTAGGGGTGCCCGGATCACTCAGTCGGTTAAGTGTCCAACTTTGGCTCCAGTCATGATCTCGCGGTTCATGGGTTCGAGCCTCGCCGCAGGCTCTGTCCTGGCAGCTCAGATCCTGAAGCCTGTTTTGGATTCTGTGTCTCTCTTTCTCTCTCTCTCTCTCTCTCTCTCTCTCTCTCTCTCTCTCTCTCTCTCTCTCTCTCTCTCTCTCTCTCATTCCTCCTCCCTCACTCTTGCTGTCTCTCTCTCTTTCTCCTCTCAAAAATGAATAAACATTTAAAAAAGTAAAAAAAAATAAAAACATTTAAAAAAGGTAACATTTATAAGTTCCATGGAATAAGAATTGTTATCTTTGGAGGCCATTTTTCAGCCTATCACAGGCATGGTTTTTTTTATGTGCCAAGTTCTGTACTAGGGCCTAAAAAATAGTAATTAACATTTCATTGCTTACTATGTACCAGGTGCTGTCCTCTGCGCTTTACGTTAATTTTTTTATTAAGAAAAAATTTGATTTAACGTGAACTTACTGAACCATACATTTCTCTTTGCGTATGCTAACTATTAAAGCCCCAAGTGCTAGTTTTCTGAGAAATGTATGTTAGGAAATTCTATTCTATTCTAAATAACCCTGTCTTATTTGTGTGGAGGATGTTAAAGTTGACAAGATTGTAAATTCCCCTTGGGAAGAGATGTGGCTTATCCATCTTTGTATCCATATAGTTAGGGGCATAGTAAGTGTTAGTAAATGTTTGCTGAATAACTAAAAGCATCTTTGCAAACATTATGAAATGCAACCTTTACAGAATCCTTGGAGATATTGTAATTTCTATTTTACAGAAAAGATTTAGAAAAGTTGAATTACCTTCAACTAGGACTGTGTATGCACACATACACACTCACATGACTTTGACAGTCTGAGCATCTGAAACATAGTTCCAGTATCTGTAACTGATTGATTTTGTACATGAAACATTAAAATTTAGTAAAATTCTGATGTAGTCAAATCTCTATTTTATTATTATACTGTGTTATTAATCATAGTAATATAGTTTTAGCTTTTAAATTTTTTGAATGGCCAGTTTCTCATGGATTAAGTCCATAGAGGTATTAAGAAATGAGAAGACATTTTCTAAATGACGTAGAGTGTTTTGCTACTTTTTTTGAAATTAGGCTTTACTTGGAACTGCCTCAGGCATAGCTAGTCTTTTTGTAGTTTCTTTAGGACATTAGATTTTTAAAAAAAGGTTGATATTATGAGTCTTAGAAATAATCATACGCTCCTCTTTACTATGGTTCCTTGAAAGCTTATTCCAAAATCTTAACCCACTTGCAAAGGCTTTTCAGCACTGAATTGTATGAATCCTTCAGGGTGAGTATATCCCTGAGTTATTATTTTACTATCTGTATTTCTTAACCTTTCTTGCCTCAATTATTGCCTTTATAATTTTGTATGCATTTCTAGTGGGAAAAGTCTGGATATAAATAAACAAAATAAATTCAAGTCCCTTACTAATGATGAAATAAATGAATATATTTTTATATATTCATTATTATATATATATGTTATTTACAACAAGAATCATTACACTTATGTTATATATATGTATTGTTACATATTGTGTATCTGATTACTGTATATTTACTTTTCAATAAAAGGTCACAAAAAGGAATTTATGCTCTAATTTTATTTTTTAAAACAATTTTATCCTTACCAGGGCAGAAACTCATGATATTCTCAGGACCCATGGGAGCACAGAACTGATCAGCTGATTCCAAGCACGTGTACCTGATGTTCCTTTCAAATACCTGGCATTGTTCTTGCCATTTTATTCAACTAATTACTTTTAAAAACAGTAAACTCTCTTTTCAACTCTCATTCTTGCTTTTTCCTCAGTAAAGTAGAATGAATTCCTTTATTTAGTTGGGTACCTGAAAGAAGAGGGTTTTTTTTTATGGAGAGCAGGAATGTTAATACTGTTACTCCATTTTCCTACATGGTTTGTTGCTTATGCAGACAGAACTGTAACGGTAATCAACAGTAGAGCATTGAGGAATATTTGCCAGAGATGTGCTGTTCATTTTGATGTATCGTTTAGAATAACATAAAGCTGAGTACTGGGCTTGGGAGTGTTGCTTGTTCTTGCTGTCAGACATGATGTTGCCTGCAAGGTACCTACTGTCTGAAATAAATGGTGAAATGATCCTTCTTCCTTCTCTATGTTTTTGCAACTTTTTGCAAGGAGAAATTGGGCAGTGCTCCCGTCCATGGTTTCTAGTAGTCTTCCACACTGGTTTCATTAGCTTTCCACCACTCTCCCGAGGAACATCTCTTCCTAGGGAGTAGACTGATAATTAGTCCAAGCAGAGCAACCTGGATTTTACTGATTATGATATTTCAGAGTCAAGCCTGCTAAAATTTGTACTAAGTGCATTTATAACAATTATACTTCTGCTCATTTAATGATAGCATTGGTAAAGGAAAATGTATTTGTTAAGAATTCCATATATAGGGGTGCCTGGGTGGCTTACTCAGTTAAGTATTCAACTTCAGCTCAGGTCAGGATCCCACGTTTCATGAGTTCGAGCAAGCCCCACAAGGGGCGCTGTGCTCACAGCTCAGAGCCTAGAGCCTGCTTCAGAGTTTGTGTCTCCCTCTCTCTGCCCCTCTCCGCCCCCTCTAAAAAAATAAAAAATAAAAACATTTAAAAAATAATTATAAAAAAGAATTGCATTCATAAATACATGCATACACATGCACAGATATACATTCTTTTGAATGTAAATTAAATGGTTGATGATCAGGTAGTTTCACTGAAGGATAGAGTTAAGAGAGAATCCTCTGGAAGTATATTTTATAGGCAAATGAACTTTATATTAGGAATCATTGAATTGGCCTGGTAGCCCGAAAAGCTAAGTAACATTCAATAGCCTTTCCCTGGAATTTCTAAATTTCATTCTATTGTATTTACTTAAATATTATTTAAGAAGAAAATTTGGAGGATGTTGTTTCTATATCTTTCACATCCATAAAAATGAACTGAAACCAGCCAGCATTCTTCTGGTAGGATTTACAAAATATACACTGCATGCTTTTCATAAGCTAATTCTTGGTCGAAGCCCCTTATTGTCATTTGTAGAAATATATAGACTGTTTTTTTCCTTTTTTTGAAAAAGGAATATAATTGTTATTTCTTTTTTTAAGTGAAAAAAGTTCTCTCTCTGTGTAAATCCAGTGAATCAGAACAATTAAGCATGACCTGATGCCTCCCTTTCCTATAAATGTTAGAGCAAAGATTATTTTACCTCTGACATGAACATTAATATGTAATGATATGAGAGAAAATAAGAATAAAGCAGTGGCAGTTTCAGAGCTTTGGAATAGGTTTTATAATTCAACAGTGATGATACGTAAGCCTCAAAGGGTTCAGAGTTCAATCTAGCTAAATATTAGTAAAGTCAAATGTATGTGATGTCTCTGCCTTCATCAAGTCTGGGTGAGCTTTCTGTTTTCTTCTTTGTGGATGAATATGCAGGTGCTTTTGTTCCCACTGGCCTCCCTTTTCCACCTCCCTGATCTGGAACTCCTTTCTCTTCCCTTCTTTTTTCAGAAACTAACAAGAAGCCTTCACTATGCTTTTCTCCCAATTTTAGAATTAATTATGTTTGTGTAATCACGGCCGAAAATCACCTGTAAAAATTCTTTTATTGGCTTTTGCTAAGGCCAGAAATTTTCTAAGCTTAAAAATTAATGACAAAGCGCAGGCTTCCTGAGTATGAATACTTGAAGCATAGGGAAAACATTTGGAATGGAGAACGTTGACCTCCTTTCTTTGTATTTTATTATAGCTATCTAATTATAAGCTTTCAAAGAAATCAAATTAGGTACCCTCTTCATTGCATTTTAAAATAAATAATCTGTTTTTTTCTTATCACTAAAACCATTTCTCAAGCAAAATTTTGAATGATACATTTGGATGTTTAGAATCACTACTAGCCAGAGTGAAACCATTCTTTTGACTTTTATAAATTGTCCTTACTTACTGTGTTTTATAGTCTTCTGAGAATTTGGCTTATCCAAAAAGAGATTGTGTGCCTTCCCAAGTGAGAAGGAAACCTTTTGTCAGCATCTTGTCCGAGTTAACTCCTTGGCTACGCAGGTCATGGGAGGTCTATGTTGTACATCAGTCTCTGGCTCCATCACAAAACTGGTATTGAAGCACAGGCCAGCTCCCAGAGTACAGAGGTTAAAGAGGCAATTAGTCACTACAAAGCCGACTTGCGGCATCTTCTGGTAAGGAAATACTTAACTCCTTCCTGAATGATGCCTGAAATCTCACCTTCTGGGTGCTTTTATATTCCACTAAAATATTCAGTCTTAGCCATTTTAAATCAAAGGGGAGCATGAAGTATATGATGCCCATTAAATTCAGACTTTCTTATCTACTTAACAGCAGTTAGGGTAAATGGGGTGGGGATAGGCAGGAGGATTATTATCAATTATATGTGGAATAGTCCACTTGAATTTCATTTTAGAGTTTGGAAGCGTAAAAATCTCTTCTAGTTTTAACATTAAAGTTTTTCTTTATTATTAGTGGTGGTGGTGGGGTGTGGTTTGGAGCTTGCCAGACTTGGCGTCACTTATTTTCAGAAGAGGAATGGCCTCTGATGAATTACAATTCACTAAACTGGACCATAGCTTTATATGTTTTTATGTTCCTGAGGTATTTTTTTTAAGGGCCTGGGCTATTCTCGCTTCCACACAATAAATTTTTGTAACACATAGAATAATAATATCTTCTCTTTTGTCCTATGTCTAAAAATATGCCAAAAAACTATAAAGATAACACCAGTCTTTACAGTATCAACATGTGCAGTGCCGTATTCCCCCAGAGCTGTTGGTCATAAATTGATGGAACCCCCAAAAGCTTAAAGAAACAGGAGGTTTTTTAACGTTTCCTGTTTCAAACTAAGTACATTTTCCCCCATTGAGGAATGAATACACTCTGAATTAGGAAGTCTTGCCTTTACATTTCTACCCTCTTTCTTTCTACCATTTCCTTTAGCTGAAATAGAACATTTTTCAGTGATACGATTTTTTCTGCTCCTAGGTGGGAACATTATTGTCAACAATAACAAAAATAAACAACGGTTGATTTATCAAGGTTTTAAGTTTTGTCCATCACTTTATAATAATGTGGCTTTCTGATTATATCTTTTAATACTTCTAACACATAGTTTGTACTCAATAAAACATGGCTGAATTAAATAAATAAATAAATAAATAAATAAATAAATAAATAAAAGCTTTGGATCTTTTTTCTGGTTCTTGCATATTTTGAGGAATGCTTAGATGAAGTGAGCTCAAGTTGTTATATAATGATTTAGTGTAGTTATGGTAAAAGGAGGAGACAATGGCTAAAATTAAAACAAGGCTTTTGAACAAATATATCTGAAATATTAAAGCCAAAGCCACGTTTGTCACAAATTTTTTAGTTTAAACTCCCTTTGGAGAAACCTTTAACCATCTTGTTTCTTAGTAGCTTAAAGAAGATGTACTTTTTAAAAAAAGGAATAAGCTTCATTCTATCTGAAAAAACATTTTTAAAATACTCTGAGAAACATCCAAATTAAATTAAAACATGTTTTGTTATATAAATGAAGAAGCAAAATATTTCAGTAAGAGCTGATTTGTAATGGTCATTCCTAAATATATTAGAAAATAGTATTTTGTTGTTGTATTACTCCTTTTTTCAGCACTGACTCCTACTGGCTTTCTAGTTGGGAAGCCTCCCTAATGTTAGAGATGCTTAGGGAAAGGATGGTCCAGAAGGAATCAGCAATGACATCTTCATGACCCCCTCAAAGGTGTCCAAAGGTACAAACCCCTAGGACTGAAGTTTCAATAACATTTCAATTTATAGGCCACTTATTGTAGTAGGTCTGTATTGTAGTAAGTTTATTTATTATACTACTTATTTTAAGAAGTCCCTTTCACTATCCCCATGTGAAAAAATAGGCATCAGTTCTCTACTGTTTTAAGATGCAAATGCCTAAATTAATCTTAGGTCCACTAATCAGATATTGGCTTTCCAGAGAATAACATTTGGTAAGTGAAAACTTAATGAGTGTCCCAAGATAACTGTTGTTAACTGGTGGAACTAGTGACATTTTGCATGTCACCACTAGTCATTGCCTCTGTGGTATATTAAGAACATGCTTTGAGCAAATGCTTTAGCATTTTTATTACCAGTCAACCTTTAAAAAATCTTACAGTGAACATCTCATCTATGAGACTATCTTTGGAAGTTTACACTAAAAAATGGACTTGCATATATATTTGGTACCATGCTGTAAATAGAATAGACTAGAAGAATGTTTATACAATAGTGTATCATAAAATACAACGGGCACTCAGCATAGCATTTTGATGCTGTTGTGTCTTTCATTTGTCATTATGTGCCATTGTTTAAGTTAAATACAACAATAACTACTTCACACCATTTCTGTGAGGTTAAGGTGTCCTATTACTAGAAAAAGTAACTGTAAATGGAATGTTTATAGATGATATTATAGTAACATGTAATAAGAGGAGATGTATTATTATTAATAGATTGTTGAGTTGATTCATCTTGTACATGTTTACCTGTAAATGTGTCTTTTTTGTAAATAGAAATCATTTATATAGGGCATTTTCTGAAAGCACGATATACCTGTAAATCATGCCAATTCATTTGCTGCACTGGGATTGGATTATTCTTCAGTAAAACTCAATTTGAGGATTTAGAAAAATCAATCAAATATCATTATTCTTTCCATAAGATGCCAAATTGTGTTTTGGTGACCTCTGCTATCATTTAAATGACCTGAAGTCAGGATGAGCTTTCGTAGCACAGAATTGGAGTAAGTTTGCTCCGTTGTTGCTCTCTTTAGAACTTGTAAATCCTTTTCATTCCTTTTTCATTTGTGTGTGTCTGTGAGTTGCAGCTTCTTATGCTTGTACCCACCTATAAGCTATATAACATAGGGTGGCTTATTGAGTTGCTTAGTTTCAAGAAATGATGAAAATGAAGTTCTCTTCCTTAATCTCCTCCCCAATAGATCATTTTTACAATGTGTTTGCATTTCAAGAGTTTTAAGGTTTGAGCTCCATGTTTATTCAACCTTAAACATACCTAACTCCCCTTTGTACTTATTTGCCAATTACTTTACAGCACTTTTCATACTTTTTGTTTTAAATCTGTGGGGTTGTTTTTGTCCTGTTGCTTTTTTTCCTCTACTTGAAGATATATCTATTATTCAAATATAAAAGTGACTTAGGAAAGTTTATTTAGAAATTCACCAAGCCACATACTAATGCATCTCTAATGGGGACATTTCTTCCCACACCTCTAAGGTGATTGAGCCTGTCCTTTAAAGTGAGATTTGCAAACCAGTGTCTGGCAGCTCCAATTAGCTTCTTTTGGGTTTGAAGCACATCACAAACAGTAACAAGGTCTCCTAGGACACTCCTCTTGCAAGCAATGTAGTCATATTTCCTCATTAGTTCTTTTCAATTGTCACTAATGCCATGTTCTAGCTTTTGAGTAGGAGACAAAAAACATAAAAATTTGGTATGTATGTAGAGTGGGTCATTGTTTTCCATAATTCAAGGCTCTTTTGAATTCCTTTGATAGTTTTGAAGCTTACACAGCTTAATTCATTAACCTTTACCCTTCACATAAATCAGGTGATTAGGAATCTATTGCTAAGGAGACAGAATTTCCCTCCACTGAAACTAAGTAAATGCCTTTTCTTCTTAGAAAAAAAAATCTTATATAGCTGACAAAAGTAACCTTTTTGCTGCTTTTCAAATTTCATTAGATGTTTCAGGTGCATTTTAGAACATTATCAAAAGCAAGTGAGCCGAACATTGCATTATTATAAGTAATAATTCCGGATGCTTTGGATACTTTGGAGCAGGTCTTCTGGCACGTTTTGGGATTCTACAAGAGTTTATATGTATATATGTATGTATACATAGACACACATACTACTCAATAGCTGTTACTCAAGAATTTACAGTGGTTGCAAATTTAAAAAATTTTTTCAGAACCCTGCCAAAGCATAAAAGAAAATAATTTGAGGGGAGGCAATTCAGAATAAACTAAAATATATTGAATCTAGGACATTTGATTTGGATAAATTGTTCATATAGGCCCTCATGTTTATAGAGAATGATAATATGGGCTTTCGAAGGAGATAGGTGGTTCTGTGGGCCCATAGACATGAGAATAAAGTGTATTTCTCCAGATTTTTAAAAATTTCTTCTTGTTAAGATACATCTCACTTCATTTCTCAGAATTTGGAAAAAACATTTAGCAGGCTTGTGTTTGGCATTTTTTTTCATTTGATAATTTGCAGTTTTCCATTATGCCATTTTCTCACTATTAATTTCTCCTTAATAATCTTATAGATTTTTTTCACTAAGGATATAGCTCTTTTCCCAAGTTTTATAATTCTTTAGGTTGTCATCCATTAAGTGAGAAATCTTTGAATGTACTGACCCATAGAGAATGGCAGTCATGTGGTATTCTGAGGTTTGTCCTTAGGGATGGTAGGGACAAGGGTGGGATGAAGAATGGAAAAAATCTGAATTCTAGATTCTGAATTTAGGGACTCATGGCTTGTCCCTAGGGACAAAACTATAATTTATCACTGAGATTAATGGATGTCCTCCTATGTGTTATCTGTAAATAGGAGAGAGGATGGAGAAACAAAGGTTTTAAATGTGGTCTTCGCTTTTCTTACTCTCCTTATAGATTATCACTGTACAAACATTTCTCTTTTATTGGCACCATTTAAAAAATGCCCCTTAAAAACTTTCATGCTCTAATGTTAACACACTCACGGTAGAGCCAAGAACTCTGAAAACAGAGAAGAACTATTTAGAGTAAATGTGGCCCAGAGACTATAGTGTTCTGTTCACATACCGCCTGTAAATACATGCTCTAATGGACTCTAAAAGGTTCAGGAGGAAAGGACAGTCACTATGCAGGTGTCTGTCTCATCATGACCTGCTGTCACTACAGGCTGCCTAGGAAACTAGACCTGGACTAATCCCTGGGTTTCCGACACTAGCCAATAGATGTGGGGTTCCATTCCCATCAATTGGCAGTAACACGACAAGACAAACCATTTCCATTTTCAACTCTCCAAACAGCAGCTATTTTAGCTATTTATTTGAACCACTCAATTTTGTGTAATATGTTAAGAGTTTCAGAACTCTTCTCTCATTCACAGAACTTGGGTTTCTCTCTTCAAATATTACACCTTGGAATGATGTGATGTTTACATTTAAAAAATTAAGTTTTGCCACAAATCTTCCAAGGACTGTTTTTTTTCTCCATGCATTTTTATTCAAAGAGTACCTCTGTGTTGTGCGTAACTTCCAGCACACTGGCTGTGATTACAGGGTAATTAAAAGTATTTGGAAAACCTCATGCAGCTGAACTTTTAAAAACAGAGCAAAAATCCTAGTTGATGCTTTGTGAAAGCAAAATGCTTTTCTCTTATATTTCTTTTCTCCTTTTCTGTCTAAAAGATATTTACTGCTTCCTTCTTAATCATGTGTTATCTCTTGGCTGTCACCTCTTGAATAAGCTAAATTTACTTGTGATATCTATTCATAATAACTTTCCTCTGACACACAGTGGGGAAACCTGATGCTCATGGACTTCCATCAGTTTTTCAAGAGTTTTCATCCAGTGATTGATTATCTTATTTTATATGAATACTGCTTCTTGTTTCCTACGAAATAGCATTTGATCTGGCTTATACAGTGAAATCAATTTGTGTTATTTGCTCTTTGTAGTCTGCTCTGTGTGTCTTTAATGTTCCTATGTGCTTGTAGCATATCTTATATAGAGTCAAGTGACAGGAACACAGACAGGATGTTGCATCTGAAGAGGTTTTTTTTTTCACAGTCAAACGTAAAATCAGGCATTTTGGACTATTTGTAAAGAGCATAAGAACAAAATAAATTACACAAACGTTATTTCTGTACTAATTTATTTTATTTTGTAGTAGTCATACAGAATACTGCGTCTGTTAAACTTTTTTGGTAGGTGATAGAGGAGGACGATGAATTATGTACCTTTGATATGACAGAAAGTAGTCATTTCTTCTAATTTAGGGTTTTGTAATCATCTAGGGTCTTTATTTTTATTCTTAGCATGTGAAAATTCATTTTTGAAGTTGTAAATAAAACATAGTTGTTGCCTGTAATGTTTCATCTCCTTTTGCCCTTTCTTTTTTATGAGTTTATTCAAATATTACATTAAAGCCAAATGACATGGAATTAGGTTTAAAGTTTTCCCTTCATAATAAGCTCTTTCAATGGTAATTGCATTGTATTGGTGTTTCAAGTTTTCTGTTGTAGCCATGGAAGAACTTCTCTGTTTTTGTCTAAAATTGTTTTTTAAAAATAGCCAGAAACAATGTTTATTCAGTTATTCTCAGGAACATTGAAATCTTTATCATTTCATTAAAACAACATTCTATAAAAATATTTTAAAGGAAAAAGTATGTCTTTTTTATAACTAATTTAACCTTCCATAATGAATTATATGAAGTAAAATTGCATAAATTTTTCTGACATTTTATGAAGATTCCTACAAATAAGCCAGACAGCAAATAAAATATCTGCAAGACAGAGATGGATATTCAGTAATTTTTTGATGGATTATAAACACAGGTATCAAATTATTTGATCCTTACTTCCTAGAAAAGGTTAATGACTCTTTTTGCTTTTACCCTTTCACTTAACTCTTATTTATAAAGATTAAAACAGGGACTACAGTGAAGGATGCATATGCCTACATTTCAGTATGACTATACAGGTTTTTCTGATTTATAGGAGACTGAGCCACAAAGCGAATGGCGTTGTTAATCATTATTTTTAAAGTTTATTCAGTTCTTTCCTACATGTTCCGCTATGTCTGTTAGAGCTGAGTGCACCATTCAACAACCTTTTCACTTAAATGAAACCAGAGAAGACTTTAAATCTTACATATCTTTATCTGTATTACATGTCTGTCTATATTATTATATCTATGCAACAATTCATTTAAAATATTAAGAATTAAACATTTTAAAGTAAAAAATTTTAAAGTTCTGTGTGCATATTTTTCTTTCATCTATAATAAATGTTATAGATTCTTAAATATTTCTGATTTTTGTGGAATAAAACACACAAAACATGTCTATTTTAGTGTTATTGAACTCCATTATTAATAACTGAACCAAGAGCAATATTATTGTCTACCTACAATGACCATTCAGCTATATTCTAGTTTTATTATAATTGCTTTATATTATTTCATTATATAAATGACATGTTTATTATATAGCTTATGTTTACTAATCTGTTACTAAATGTGACATTACTCTTACAGAAGTATCTCTTTTTCATCACTTTGGTCTTAAAATATATATTAGTCATAAATATATTTAATTAAAGTCATTAAGGTATTAGTGCACTTGAGTTTAAAGCAGGGAATATAATACTTTTTCCTGAAGCATCTTGAAAGAAGTTTGTTGAAAGAGGAGAGCTGTGGCATTCATCAAATGCTGACCTCTTTCTGTTAAATCTTGCTAATTTAACTTGAAACGCATTAGTGTAACTCACCACTTTTTTGTGTGTGTTTCAGGTGTGTGGAGGTCATTGCAAAGGAAGGACAGAACCTGAAAGAGCTGTATTTGGTGTCCTGTAAAATCACAGATTATGGTATGTAATGAGTCATTCATTGTCCTTTTCCTTTTCCTAGAATTAAAAAGTTACAAAATCTTTGAAAACTTTGTAAAAGAGATTAAGAGCTACTACCTCCTAGAGACTGCTCCTCTTTATCTGTGATAAGGCGGGTCACACCAAAGTAAATTGAGAAATCATGAGACTAGGACCCAGACTAAATTGAACACGCACTATCAGTTTGTCGCCACATACAATCACACACTGAGTGTGTGCACACACACACTCAGGATTAAAAAGTATGGCTAAAAAAGGCTATCCAGTGAAAATAAACACCAGCATAATTTAATATTTGATATAATAATGAATATAACTAAAGAAGTTATTACTTGAGTTAATATGCTTCATTTTAATGTCATGTCAAATACATTCCCTGCTGACACCCCAAATAGCATGCTACTTAATGCTTTACATTTCTTAAAGCATTGGAAACTTCCACGGTTAGATATTTAAAAAGTAAAGAATATATATTTGGATGCCAGATTTTAAAGTATCTTTATTTTCAATATCTCGTTAAAGTGGCGAAGAGCAAGTTGTTTTATGAAAAAATGAAATGTACGAAATCATCTTATTGGAGTGATAAAAAAGAGTAACCCAATCTTTTCTTTCTTGTTAAGCTTTACATATTTTTTCTTATTAATTTGTATACTTAATCTAAATAAAGAGTTTTAAGCATATATTTGGCGTATAGTAGCCTGAATTGGTTTTCTTTCCTCTTTTCTGATTTTTTAACTTGTTTGTTTAAATTTGAGAATATGCTTTGTACCTTTGGGGAAACTAATAATTCATCAAATTTTTTTATTGTTCACTCTGACATATGCTAATAAATGACTCTAATCTTAGGCTCTCATGTTGACCATCTGTCTTGGGTTGGAGAGTTGTATTTTATCAGTGACTAAATTCAGCCTTTAGAAACATTCTACTACAACTATATAAAAAAATAACATAAAAAAGATTTGGCTTAAAATAATGCTAATTTCTTTTCAGAGTTTATTTTTTAGAACGGTAAATGAGCCTTATGTTGATTTATTCAGAATGTTTTTGGGTTGTTGGTTTTTTTTCCTACTTATATCATGCAAAAGAAGTGTTTTGATAGGTTTTTCTTTTCTTATAGTTTGTTTTCTGGTTTGGCGTATTAGATTGCCACTTGGATATGGTAATTCTAAAACCTTTAATACCTCCCTCTTGTCTAGGGCTAAGAGAGTTTTCTCTGTCCAATCTAGAGCATATACTCAATGCATATGGACTTATGAATCAGCTAATATATTCATTCATTCCAAACTCTTTTCTTAGCATTCAAGCTCCTTTACTCTTAGTCTCCTACCTGCCCCTCCTATCTAATTTTATATATTTCTCCTCTTTCCCTATTCAGCGCTAATGTCAGAATGCTAACTGCCAGGAGAGCTATGGATTAAGTTCCTAAGAATGAACTCTTTAAGGTGCTACAGTGGAAAATGTTGCTAAAAGGACACTCTACCCTAGCACCTGTTAAGTTAGCAAGTGCAAAGAAATGTTTCAGAAGATATAGAGAAGAGAAAAAGCTTTGGACTTGAGACACATCTGGGATCAAGTTCAAGCTTTGTTCTTTATCTGTTCTTTGATTGTAGAGAAGTTCTTTCACATCTATGAGTTTCAGTTTTCTCATTTTTAAAAATGGGGACTTCATGTCTGACTTAATTTTTATATACTTGGTGTCAGAGGTAATGATTAGCATTGAACAATGTTGCTTTCCTATGTAGGAGGGGGAGAGAGAAAAAATTTCATACAAAATTCTTCTACCCTTTTTTCTTTCCTGGGTTTTGGAAGAGGTTTTTATTGTCAATGTTAGTGTTGTCTGTTGTTATTATTAATTGCCATTCGTTATTGATATTATCATGTTTTGGTGTTTAGAAATTTTAGGATTTTTTTCTCCCAGTGAGGTGAAAACTATATTAAAACCTTGCCAATATGGTTTACATTATGTCTGAATTATTTAAGTTGGTGGATTTCTGCACATTAGGATCACCTGAGAAGTTTCTAAAGCATACATCAGTGTAAGTCTTATTCAAGAGTAATTAAATTAGAATTTCTCTGAGGTGGGGCCCAGGCAAAGGTTTTGTAAACCCTTACTAAATGATGTTACATCAGCTAAAGTTGAGAACAACTGATTCAGTCCTTCTAAAAGGACCAGAGATGGACATTTTGGGGACTTCCTTGCCATGTTGATAAGAAATCTGTCACAATATTTCCAGTACCTTAGTCCCTTCAGCGTTAAGCTCTCTGTCTCACTTCATCTCTCTTCCATCTTTCCTGAGGTTTTAGGTATTCAAAGGGTTCATGGTTGAAAGTCAGTGGATTCCGTTCTTTAAAATGTTGAGGCACAGTTGAGGAGGAGGAGTAAAGATTGATAGTTTATAAGATTATATATAATTGCTATTTGATTATAAAATTAAAACAAATCATTGAAAGTTCAGCTCTGCTCATCTCTTTTTCCCTGGTAACATTCCAATAACTCATGAATAATCTTTGTCAGAAACACAGCGAAAGGATTATTCATTGTAACCAGAGAAACAGCATGTTATTGGAGGTAAGTGCTCTGCTGGAGGCGGCTGGCTGTGATCCCTTGCCCTGTGTTAATTATAAATTTTAGGATGGAAAAACAGATGCCTTCTTCAGCTGGATAAGTAGAGATATATTCTGTAGAACTCTTAGACTGTTAAAGCTACTTAAAAATTATAAAATTTGAGGCACACCTGATACTGGGGGGGTTTCATCGTTTCAGAGACTCCTCCGTAATTCTGCTTCCTATTGCTGTACTCCTATTCAAGCTAGTTAGTCTCGTCCTCACCTCCTCACTCTATGATGCTGTGTTTGTACATGCTTTCATTATAGTATACAGAGACTTTTGAAATTTTTTGCAGAATGCATTGATTCAGAAACAGCAGCCCGCCTGGCGTATCATTTGTAATTTTTGTCAAGATTCTCACAGATGTTGAACATGGTACTATAGTACTTAGCAACACCTGGCCAGGCTGTTAAGAAGTTATGTTCATTTTAATTGATATATGATATAGTTGTCATGAAGAAAACTATCATTCTAATAGGCTTCTTATTCCCCATATTAAACATAGATCTTTATGGTAAAGGAAGGCAATTATAAACAAATCGATAATTCAGGCACAGCTAAATGGAAAATACAGTCTTGGGAAATTGCTCCCTGAAGAGAAATCTAATATCGTCACTCTTCTATCCCTGAACAAATATATGTTATGTAGGCAGTGTCGGGGGGGGGGGCCCTCAAACTTAGAAGTCAGAGAGAGAGTTTAGAATCCCGCTTTGCTGCTTCTTTTCTTTATGATCTTGAGGAAGTTACTTAACCTCCTAGTTTTGTCATCTGTTAAGCACATGATAAAATGTACCATAAAAGGTAGTGAATATGAATGTAAAACATCTGCGTCATACCTAGTGGCATAGAGGGTACTCATTAATTGGCAGTTCTTAAAATAATAGAGTCATCTCTTTCTCTAAAGAAGAATTAGCTCTCCTCCTCCTCCTCCTCCTCCTCCTCCTCCTCCAAGTGTGGCTTTCCTGTCTATGGGAATCTTGATCTAAAAGTTTGACCTGTGTTAGTCTGAACTTGCCTCGTTGACTTACATACCTAAGCTATCTAAACCACATTCTTGTTAGTAGGGAATAAAGGGGAAGATGCAGCAGAAAGTTTAAAATCTTTCATTTGCCTCCCAGTCTTAGGTTTCTTCCTCATCTCTTTTTCATTTTTGTTTGGGTAATTTTCTCCTGGTTCCCCTTATGCTTTCTTTTGTTCCTGTAAGAATTTGTCAGCTGATAGTTTTTAACGTACCTTTCCGCTTGCCTTCAAATGCTTTTCTTTCTGTTCAAAGTTCTCCTCTGGAAAATTGTATCCCTAGGATTAAAAGGAATGAATACCAGGAGTAGAAAGCTATGTGCATCCTTCAAGCCTGTGGAGGTCAGAGCCTGTCTTGGACTGCGTGGCCCAGAGCAGGAGTGGAATGAATGGGATGGATGAATAAAGCACTTACTTACCCCTGCTAGCATTCCCATAGTGAGTTTCACCTGTGTGGCCCTGTGTCAGGGAGCAGTTGTAAAAAGGGCCCCGTTTTCTTGCTGGGTTGTTATCACACTTCCTTTGACCTCAGTACTCGTGAGGGCCCTAGAAATATACTCTAGAGGATATCTTTTTGCTTTCCCTCTCAAGTTGTCGGATAACCTTTAATTAAAGAGGACTGTAAACACTTAACTCCTAACATCAATATTTGGGACCTACAAGGTCACAGACAACCCACAGGCTCATTTGTGCAGTTCCACAGGCTCCTCTGTCACTCCCACAGGCCCTGGGGCTACTCCTCCAGCACCGTCTTTGGTTACCCTTTCTTCTGCTTGCAATTGGTCTTCTACCTGATTTGGGAGTTTTAAACCTAACTTCAAGGCTTGCTGCAAAAGCTTTTCGGTTGCTCTGAGCATAAGATCTCCCAAGTGAAGGAAGTCACTGTTCCCATAATTATCATTTGAGATGTCATTTCAGTTGGCCTGCCGCACAGATGTGGTACATATTCATTCTGTCAGCAGATTGACTCAGCACCTACTATCTGATGGGTTCCATGCTACATGCGAGACACACATAGTTTGTGTATTCCTGGAGATGTCATTCTGATGGGATCAAGAAGCGGGGCTAACCTGCTCATTTAAAAAAGGAAAAAAGAAAAAAAGAAAAAAAAATAATGCATCCTCCCTTCCAGGCAGGAAGAATGGCAGGGAGTGGCCTGCTGACATTAATCTCTGCTTTGGTGTAACCCACACCTCACCCCAGCCTTGTTGACCTTTGGACATTATTGAAGATTTATAGGTTGTGCATTCCCTACCTCTTCTTGAGACACCAGATCTCTTCAGCTGTTAGTTAATTCAAATTGGGATCCTGGATGCATTATCAAAACAAGTAAGCACGGAGAAGAAACAAAAAGAAACCCTAACAAGCATTCTAGATTATGCTCGCAACAAGAGGGCTTCATCTTTTCTTGTCAAACCAACACTGATAAATTATTCAAGAAAAAGTCTCATACCAAAAATAATTTTGCTGTTTTTTATATTACTTTATTTTTCATATTATTAGGTATGCATTACATACAATGATTTTCCATTTAAAATTAAGTCCCTGGTTTTCCCTTTTACATTTTCTTTCATTTTCAAATTGTATTTCAAACTGTTCCAAGATTGCTGGGTAAGATTCAGCTCCTTTTGTCAGCAGGAATAACTCTAATAGTTGTAAAGTGACAGAGAAGAACTTTAGAAAATAACATTTGCAAGTCAAAAAGAATGTCTTATTGTTTACTGTTGATTATTCATGCTTTCTTTCCATTCTATCATTTAAATATAGATAGCTTTTATTCTTTCTAACAAAATAGTACTAAATTGCTAAATCTTCTATTGTTGCAAATTTCCCTTGTTTATGTGTCCATCTTGAAACTTATTTCTTTTCACTTCTAATTCTCTATTTTTATTCCTGGAGTTCCTCACTACTACATTGATATACCTACTATTGTGTTAGCAAATATTATGTTCTTTTTTTTTTTCTTCTCAGTAATGGTTGTAATTTCTCACCAAAAATTAGGTATTTAATTAATTAAATTATTTCTTTGCTCAAATTGTTGACTTTCTTCCCTATTTCCTACGTCATCCTAAGACTGCATCTACATAACCCTGAAGTAAAAGGCTGAACAATAACAATGCTTATCACTCTGTCTTGACATAATCGACTACAAAATCTCAAATCTATTGAGAAGGACTTCAGACATTTCTTCAAGCTAATACTCCCATTACCAAGTTGCAGGCCAACTTTAGCTTCATTAATATAAGAGGTTTTTTTAAAACTAAGAAACCTTTAACCTACGTTTAAAAGGCAAATGGACCAATTTCTATTTGCTTGCTCCTAAACTTTCTTATACCTTAAAATGCACATATGTTGTTTCTCTAAATTAATTATTTTTATAAATAAATACTAAATTTCTACATGCAACTGAATTATTAACTAAAATATTAACTTTCAAACTTTCCTCAATTACTTTTAGCATTTCTAAACTGTAGTATTTAATTTTAATTAGCTGTTTTTTAACATTAATCTTGTAAAGGAGGATTATTATAGATAAAGAAATTGGTCCCAAATGACAAATTTTGGGAGTTTTTATCTTTAACCCTCATTGCTTTGTGTCCTTGAGTATGCATTCTAAGCATTTGTTTTCCTGACACTATGCTGTATTATAAATAGAATTTGTATTAATTTTTATCAGTGATGACTAGATCTAAAGGGAACTGCAGTGAACACCAAGATAATTGCAGTAATACTAGGTTTCCAGTATCCTGCATGAGAAACAATTTCCTAGTGTTTAAAACTCCTTGAAAATAGATGTTTTAGTAGTAGTGAGTTCTCTATTACAAGAATTATTCAAGCTGAGGGGCATCTGGCTGACTTTGTCAGTGGAGTATGCTACTCTTGATCGTGGGATCATGGTTTGGAGCCCCACCTTAAGTGTAAAGATCACTTTTAAAAATTTTTTTAAAAAAGAATTATTCAAGCTGAGATAATCTCTTTAGAAGAATGTGGAAAGATGGAAGCATTGAGTAAGGCATTGACCTATATGATGTTTAAATTCCTTATAATCCTGCGATTTATTCTGGACTGGTTTTATGTTTGGTTTCATTCAGCAGGTGTTTCATGTGTAGCTGCTGGCTCGGTGCTGTGGAGGATACAGAGTTGGATAGGAAGTTTACTCTTGAACATTGAGAAGGAAGATAGTAACAGTGAAAAGGTTTTTAACAGATGAAGCAATATGATGAGGTCAAATAAAAAAATAGGCCCTAAGAGCTATAGGAGTTGGGGGGGGAGGGGCAATCATCAGGATTGAAATCACTGGGGAAGTGCCTGTAGTGGAGGAGTCATAGGAGGACAGAGATGAGAAGGAAGGGCATTTGAGGTAGTACAGTCCTAGGAAAGGCTCAGAGCAAGAACAGGTGTCTGAATGGATGAGTTTGTATGCGTTGGTTAATCTAAAGAAAGAACAGAAATCATCCAAAGTGATTACGTGCACACACGGGCAAATTTTGAAGAAACCTTATGAAAATATTCTAGTTGAAAATTCAGGGTAAGTTCCAACTTTCATCTCAACTTTTCCTGTCTTATTCACCATTCCCATGGTAACAACTTCACTTAACATATATAAAAGGAAACACTACTTTGGGTTCTAACTACTAATCAAGTATCCAGTTCAATTGAAAGAAATCGAATGTAAACTAACATGACAATAGTCATAATGATAGAATAGTTAACATTTTTGGGGTATTTTCTGTAGGCACTATTTAAACCCCTTACACCCTGCTTCAGATAGTACTGTTAATATTCAGGCCTACAGATGTAGAAACTGAGGCGTAGAAAGGCTCAGGTTCACATAGTTTCTAAGTAGTGATATGATATGGATGTAATGTTACGTCAGTCTCTTGCATAATCACTCATAGGTCAGTGATGTGCTTAAAAGTATTTATTACTAAGAAAGCTTTGCTAGAATTTCCCAGTTGTTAGAGCTTAAAAAATATAACTGAATCCCACACCACCATGTTTGTCCATCTGTGGACAAACACTGTCACAAAGGTACCTCATAAGATCTAATTATATAGTTACAGAACTTAATAGGTTTAATGTGCTTATTCAGTATAAGTTTGTTATGCCAGCACCAAATAGCAGTTGCATGCTGTGATTAAACATTCCCTAGCCAGAAGGTAGAGACTCTCATTGATGTTCAATGTGTAATCATGTATTCAACAAATATTTTCTTAATGATTTCAATACTATATGTAATTCTTCTTGAATAAAAAGTTTTTCCTTATATCTCTTACCTAAATTATTCCCTAGAATGGGCACCTGGGTGGCTCAATCCATTAAGCATCTAACTTCAACTCAGGTTATGATTTCGCAGTTCGTGAGTTCAATCCCTGCATGGGGCTCCTGCTGTTAGCACAGAGCCCGCTTTGGATCCTCTGTGCCCTTTCTCTCTCTGCCCCTCCCCTGCTCTCTCTCTCTCTGTCTCTCTCTTTCTCTCAAAATAAATAAACATTAAAAAAATTAAATTATTCCCCCAAATTTATGAAGGAAGCAGAAATATTATTGATCTTTTTTAGTAGAGGAGAAAGTTGAGCCCAGACAGGTTTTAATTAATTAGCAAAGCTGGAAGTAAAATCTCCTATTTCAGATCATTTACTGGATTATGTGCAGATAACTCCTCAAATGTCTCTGTTTTTCATATAGAAATTATTTTTTCATTAAAAAGTTCTTTAAAAGCAATTTTAGCTAATACAAATTAACATAATTTCATTGCAGCTTTTTAAAAGTACAGATATTTCTAGAGATAAGCAATCGTATTGCTCTCAAAAATATACGCAATTGTTCTCTTCCTTAAGTTAATTTCCCTTGAACCTGAGCTCAGAGGATCCTGAGGCTTCAGTGTCCTCATCTGTCTCAGGTACCCATTCTTTTCCTTCCCTTAGAAAAGCCTCTTCCAAGAATGTTCTTTGAAAAGTCAGAATGGGGGCGCCTGGGTGGCTCAGTTGGTTAAGCATCTGACTTCAGCTCAGGTCATGATCTCAAGGTGTGTGAGTTCGAGCCCCGTATCAGGCTCTATCCTGACAGCTCAGAGCCTGGAGCCTGCTTTGGAATCTGTGTCTTCTTCTTTTTCTGCCCCTCCCCCACTTGTGCTCTGTCTCTCAAAAATCAATAAATGTAATTTAAAAAAAAAAAAAGAAAAGTCAGAATGGACTCTCCAATGTGGCCTTGCACTCTACCTCCTCTATGCCTTTTAATTTTAGAGCTCCTTGTTCTGAGATACCATGGAAAGGAGGAGTACAAAGGGAGAAAAAAACCCAAGAACTGAATCTCTTCCTTCTAAGGCATCAAACCACATCTCCTCTACTTGCAAGTGCTCTCTAGGGT
This sequence comes from Suricata suricatta, assembly GCF_006229205.1. Taxonomy (NCBI): domain Eukaryota; kingdom Metazoa; phylum Chordata; class Mammalia; order Carnivora; family Herpestidae; genus Suricata; species Suricata suricatta. Next base: position 79,764,885 of record NC_043705.1, on the reverse strand, counting down.
TTCACCTTCTCTTTGAAATGATTTTACCCTCCCCAGATGATGTTTGACTAAATCTTTTTTCATTATTTCCTGGCAAATTAGCCTGCTTAAAATACTTGGCATCTGATTTATTTTAAAACAAAACAAAAACATTTATTTAGTTTTCCCTTAGAAGGTGATAGTAGCACTCATAGTAAAATATAAATTGAACATTAAGATAATTGATTGCATGTCTGTCACTGATTAGGTTCACATTATTATGTCCACTAACACCAATAGGATTGAGTTTACAGACTTTACAGAGGGTCTCTCTCTTTTCATTAGCACGACTTCCTTATAGTAATAGCAACTTTCCATGATCAACTTTTTGTTTACCTGTCAATTTATATAGGAAAGAAAAGAATAATACATGATTTTTCTCTATATTTACCAGCTCTCAAAATATTATGTTTCCATCATCCTCCAAAGGCGCCAGTGAAGAGTTTTTGTTGAATCATCATTATAAACTCCGCAATCCTTTACAGTCAGTTTGACCTGTTTTTGATAATGGAAGCTTCTTCAAATTGATATGTGCCTTTCATATAGACAGATTATGTCAAGATACAACAGGCTCACTTTGTGCATTTCATATTAGAAACATGGCATCAGGGCACCTGGGTGGCTCAGTTGGTTAGGTGTCTGGCTTCGGCTCAGGTCATGATCTCACAGTTCGTGGGTTTGAGCCCTGTGTCGGGCTCTGTACTGACAGCTAGCTCAGAGCCTGGAGCCTGCTTCAGATTCTGTATCTCCCTCTCTTTCTGACCCTCCCCTGCTTGTACTGTCTGTCTCTGTCTCTCAAAAGTAAATAAAAAAACATAAAAAAAAAAAAAAAGAAACCTGGCATCAGCTGCTTTTCTAAAGAACTCTGGTTCTTTGAGTGAATTAGGCTTTTTTTTTTTTAATTTAGAAAATTTCATCTTTTAAAGTTTTTGCTGCATTCTGAATCTTATGTCACTATATAATATTATCTTTTATTCCTCCAGCATCACAAATCCAACCTTCCCATTACAAATCAGCAATTCAACCCCTGAGTTTTACTGCATCCTCATTTAGGAATTCCCAACACACTAGAAACTTCTAGTTCCGTATGTCCATCACTCTCTTCATCTTACCAGCGTGTTCAGCTTTTAGAGAAGTTAAAGGTGGGACTTAGAAGGGAGAAGTAGTTTTACACTTTAGCTACTCCATCAACTTCTTGGAGATTTCCTTATGGTTTTGTTTGTCTATGATTTCTTTGCTATGCTTGTTTTAAGTGCTAAAATTAGACCTCTTGGATCCATTTGAGAGTAAGTAGAAAATCATTCAAACTGTATGGTCTTCTATAATCTCATTCAGGGCTTTCATACCTTCTTGTCCTACAGTGAAAAATACATTTTGCACTAAAAATACTTGTTGGACTCTCACTAAATTGATTGTATCACTTACCAGAATGACCAGGAGTTGACACTGCTATGGTTCAACTTGTCCTTCAATGTATAGGTAAGAAGTACATCTGTCAGTCAGTGATCTGCTGAGGAGTAGAAAACTGATGGATTTCCTTGCTACAAAATGGTCACTATTTTTCCTGGGGTAGCAGATGCCAATCTTTCCGTGCTCATCAAACCCCGCATATTGCTTTTATTATCTGTAAAAAAAAGGGGTTAGTGCGCTTCTGTCTCATATCTTTGGGAGTAAGAGAATCAAACAGATTCTCTTGATGATTGATTTCACCTTAGATAGCTACTAAATGGAACTTTCTCCCGAGGCAAAGAGGTAGTTTGGTTAATTTCCTAATTTGGTAAATCCAATGTACTTTTAAATTAAATATTAAACTGTTCGTTTTAACACTTACCCTAAAACATTTCCTTGGGTTTGTAAGACTCAGTCACCTAAAATGTATCTGTCAAGTGTGTTCCTTTTCTTGGGTTTATCTGCATGACATTAAATAAATAGTTTGAACTTTTCAACTTTTCAAACAATTGTGTGGCGCTGACGTGGCTGATCCAGGCTGTGTGTGTCTGTGTGCGGTGTGTGCCGAGTACCTGAAAGCGACTGGTGTTTCATTACAAACGGCTGAATGTGGGCAGAGAAAAGGAGATTTTTAAAATTGGAAGTAAGAAGTAAACAAAAGAAAATTCTGTCTGTCTTCAGGGAGTTAGGGTACTTTTCTATTTGTTATATAATGTAGCCTTTCAAAATGAACTACCTTTGTGCCGATCGGACGTAAAACTTGCTTGCCACCATACTTTTAAATGGTAAATAATTCTTAGAAACAAACAAACAAACAAAAAATACAAGTATAAGTAGAAAACTAGCTGAGTACTGTCTGATGATTAAATGACAATTTTTAATCATCTCTCTTTCCTAGATGAAATTTCCCACTTTTTTCCCTTCCTACTATCTCTTTCTTCCCATTTATGTCTAAGAGCTTCTCCAAGAAAGCAGGTTTGCTTTGAAGATATTGTATTTCCTCTCATAAAGGATTCTTCTGTTCTTTTAGATTTAAAATCACAATAATACCCTGGTAGGCTCCATCCCCTTCCCTGCCCTCTGTCTATTTGAGAATCTCTCTGAAGTCAGCCTTGGAAAGTCAGATTTGGAGATTAGAAGTCCAGAGATGCTTCTCTGGCATACTGAGGACAAGACAGGCGTGCACGAAGCGGCTCATGACCAAGCTGAAATCATCCAGCGTGGTGTTCTGAATGTGCTTGAGAGAATATATTTGAAATTTTAAGTCATGTATATCCTATAGTAACCAAAAACTTCTTTGAAATGAATGAGAATAATATATATAATTACACATATATAATAGCATACGATTCAAGCCAGTTTTGAACAGCAATAAGGAACTTAACATTTCAGCTCTACAAAATAAACGAAGAGTTTGAAATTCAATCAGTCCTATTTTATGTTGAGGCAAATGTACTTGGCTTTTTCCGAGAATCATACCTTCTGCTCTGGTTTACATAAGAAATCACATGAAATCTTTAAAGCATTCGTTTTCAACTTTGCCATCACAACACACCTTGCAATCAAGGTTTGGAAAGGATTTACTTTCTAAAGAATTATAAATTAGAACAAATTTAGTAATTTCTTCTTTTCACTCGCTTGGATTCTGGTAAAATTTTCTCGAGCAGCAGCAGGAGGTGTGAGTTTAGCAAGCATGTTGAAATTTGCACATAATTTATGGGTTCTTTGTTGTCACCACTTTTGGCATGTGGTACTTACCAGTATACTGTTATTAATTATTTACATGCTTGTGACATGTGTTGTTATGAAAGCCAGTCACCTCCTCCCCATACACATATCCCCCCCTAAATTTCTATCATGTTCTTTTACCTCAACAACATTTTGGGGCTAGGGAATGCGCACGAGTGTGTACTATACGTGTCAGTATTACCCAGCATAGCCATTCTCTGGAGGACAGCACAGATTTGAGAGCTGGGGGCCATTGAGGACAATGAGACATCAGACAGCACAACCTGAAGAAAGACCCTTTCCTCTACACAAAGGCACAAAAGGCTGTCTTTCCACAAAATGCTGCTTTTCTCATGCAACTCATACTTCATCCTCTTGCTAGACTGTTGATATGAAACTTACTCTACTCCTTCAAATGTATGAAAAAATACAAATTTTAAATTCCTATTCAAGGAAGTGGCCTTTATTTTTAATAGCCTATATAGCATATACTTTTACATTTGTTAATTTAAGATACAACATTTAAATTAGACACCTACTATAATTTCTTATGGTTTCCTGGATATGGCAAGGCTCTTGAAAACATGTTTTTTTTTTTTTACATGCAGTGGGTTCCACAAATATTTACCTCTGTTTTTCAACTTTAGGAAACCAGTTGAAAATTGTAGAATTAGACTTCGGGGCTGTGTAGTGTATTTTCCAACTATTACAAATCTATCTATATCTACAACCTGCTAGGAAAGATCGAATCCCTTCCAGCTTGTGATTGTAATAAATGATTTGTGTGGACTTGAGTCTGTCTCACAAATGCATTTAATATTTCTGAACCGAGCTTCTGTTCTGTGCCAGGCAGGTTTCTAACTGTGCGTGTTCAGTCCACTGATTGACTGACTGAGAGCCAAATTATTCTCGCTAACACATACTCAATTCCCAACTACTACAGAAAAGATGGACTCCAGGGCCAAAATTGGACCCTCACTAACAAAGCTTGCTTTCTGCCACTAGTAATACTTACACAATGAATGAAAATTCAGTGACCTATATTCTTCCATTTAAATCCTTAAAAATTTAAATTAAAACTTTGTCAACAGTAATTCTAGCCATACTGAGGCAAAAAGAGTGTTCCCTGCAATCTGGCAGCACTAAATGTAATTCATAACTATCAAAAATCCGTTTTCTCTGCATAACTTTAAAGAACACTCCTGATGTCTTGAAAATTCCATGCAATTTTCTTTAAAAGTTGGTTTGGAATGCCACTGTGCATCTTGAAGCCCACATACAGTGAGTTAAATTACAGCAATAGCATATTTCTCAAGCACCATATAGTTGCAAATCCTTTATCCTGAAGTACATAGTGAAGGATTTTCTCCTTGAACAGTGAAGGAAGTTGAACTTTGGGGTTGTTTCAATTTAACACATGATGTGCTGCACACTTAAAGCTGTGTTTTGCCTCTCTTACTTTTTCTTCTTTAGTCATCCCCACTTCCCGTAAAGGGATTTAAGTATATAATGCTGATTATAAAACTGGATCCGTATTATCACTTTTCTCAAAGCATCGTTTCCCCACACTGCCGTATGTAAGTACGTACTTTTCAGGGGGTTAATCTAAATGCAGAGTAGAAGCCTGTTTATTCTTCACCACCACCACCACCATCACCACTGTCACTTCTTTATAACCACTGCTGGTCTCCTCTGACTCAGTAAATGGCATTGCTGTTCACCTTGTTATTCCAGTCAAAACTTAGGTGTCCCTGATGCCTCACTTTTCTTTATACCTCTCATCACTCCCATTAATAACCCAGGGCAGCTCTACCCTTGAAATATATCTCAAATAAAGCCAGCTCCACTGATAACTGCACTGGCCACTCATTTATATTTCCTATTTGTCTTCTTACCTTACAGTCTGTTCATCACAGAAGCAGCTACAGTTAACCTTCTAAAAAAATTCTTGAATGAAAGAACAAATTAAAATATTATTAACATTAATTTGTTCCTGATGTTAGCATTATGCTGTTTGTCCTGGGTTATAGACCTAAAACCATAAGAAACCCTAGAGATTAAACATTCAGATGCTTTGCCTACCATGAGATCTTACTGCATTCAACTGAACATTTAGACATTTAGCCATCATAGACCACCATTGGCACAGTCTGTTCAGAAGGGTGAGGACGGGACCTTTGCTTGCCAGAGGACAGTCCTCTTCTCCAGGAGACCTTGCAGCAGTCCATGCCACCACACACCCAGCAGTCAGGGAAGCGTTTTCTTTCACCACTAGATGAAAGCTCATGTGTAAGCACATGAGATCCACATAGTGTGGATGTGGGCACTGCCCTGGCTTAGAAGGTTCATACCCCCCATAAACCAGTATCTCTTGTAATGGCCAGTAGGCATAGCATCTAGCATCCCTGAAAGTTACGTGAATCGTTATGAGAATGCACTAAAGGAATCCAAAGCAGTGGTGTCCCCACCAGGTATTTATAGTTCTCTTAAACCACACAGATGCTGTCTACCAGTTAGCTGTCATTGTTACTATAAGCAATGTTGCCTAGTAACCTGGTTAATATACCATTTGAGGGGAGCAGATCTAGGAAGTTAACCAAAGGTCAACTTCTTTACCTACTGTAGGATTTTTAAGTCAGCTTTAGATTTGACTTTAATTTTATTTTTATTATTTATTTATTTAGTATTTAATTTAAATTCTATTTAGTTAGCAGATAGTATATGTAGTATTGGTTTCAGGAGTAAAATCTAGTGATTCGTCAGTTACGTGTAACACCCAGTGTTCATCACTACAAGCGCCCATCCCCCATTTGGCCCCTCCTCCTGCCCACCTCCGTTGAGCAACCCTCAGTTTGTTCTCTATAGTGAAGAATCTCTTATGGTTTGCCTCCCTCTCTCTCCTTTTTTTCTCCCATCCTCTGTGTTCATTTGGATTCTTAAATTCCACATACGAGTGAAATCATGTGGTATTTGTCTGACTTACTTTGCTTAGCATGACATACTCAAGCTCTATGCATGACACTGCAAATGGCAAAATACCATTCTTTTCTGATGGCTGAGTAATATTCTATTTATATTTATATACACACCACATCTTTCTTTAATGTTTTATTTATTTTTGATTGAGAAAGAGACAGCGTAGGCAGGGGAGGGTCAGAGAGAAAGGGAGACACAGAATCTGAAGACAGCCCCCAGGCTATGAGCTAACTGTCAGCACAGAGCCTGATGCGGGGCTCGAACCCAGGAACCGTGAGATCATGACCTGAGCCGAAGCCGGACACTTAACTGACTGAGCCACCCAGGTGACCCAACATCTTCTCTTTTTTTAATTTTTATTCATTTTTGAGAGAGAGAGAGAGAGAGAGTTTAAGCAGGGGAGGGTCAGAGAAAGAGAGGGAGACACAGATCTGAAGCAGGCTCAGGCTCAGCACAGAGCTCCAGGTAGGGCTCGAACTCACAAACCGTGAAACCATGACCTGAACTGAAGTCGGACGTCGGACGGATGCTTAACCAATGAGCCACCCAGATGCCACACATCACATCTTCTTTATCCATTTATCCGTCAGTGGACATTTGGGCTCTTTCTATAATTTGGCTGTTGTTGATAATGCTGTTGTAAACATCCAGGTGCATGTACCCCTTCAAATCAGTATATTTGTATTCATTGGATAAATACATAGTAGTGTAATTGCTGGATCACAGGGTAGTTCTATTTTTAACTCTTTGAGGAACCTCCTTACTGGTTTCCAGAGGGGCCAAACCACTTTGCATTCCCACCAACAGTGTAAGAGAGTTCCCCTTTCTCTGCATCCTTGCCAACATCTGTTGTTTCCTGAGTTGTTAATTTTAGCCATTCTCACAGGTATGAGGTAGTATCTTATCATGGCTTTAATTTGCATTTCTCTGATAATAAGTGATGTTGAGCATCTTTTCATAGATTTGGCCTTAATTTTAACATTATTTTATATTAGAGGGCAGACATTTAACTACCATATTTCTTGCTTTTTCTGCCCAGCACTGTATTTTGTTTTTGTTTTTAAAGAAATAGACATTTTACTCCTAAAATTGAGGTGAAATGAGTAAGCCGTTTGACAGGGTGGTACCGCTGTCTCGACACCCCTCTGTTCCAGCCTCTGGACCCCTTGGTATCAGCTAGGCCTGGCCTCACTGGGGACTCTGAAACCTCACACACAGCCTAGATTTAGCAGAGGTACAGGCGCTTTTAGATTTCCATTTTGTTTTTGCATGAGAGAGAATGCCTAGCCAACACCAGGCAGCAATATCACTAGGAATATTGCTTGTGCCTAATGTATCAGTCTGGTCCCAAGATGACACAACTAAATAGGAAAAAAAAGTCACTGAAATTTGCCACTGTAGCTATTTACTTGCTACTGTTGGGAAGACCTATAAATTAGCACCTAGTGTTCCATAACCAGCACCGTATTCTTGGGGAAGAAAAGCTGTCAGTTTTGTAAACATCTTTTAAAGAAGCTGTTTCTATTATTAAGTCTCTTGGGGCCATGGGATGGGATGAGGAGTCGAGATTGGAAACTTCTAGTTAGTACAATAATTAGTGAGAAACTATTGCAAGAATGTGTTATAATGTGCTATAAATTCCATCCACAAGTATTTCCAACTTAGATTTATTATGGGTTCTGAGATTATCGAAGACAGAAATTTCATCCTATAGGATTGGGCTAAAAGATTATTAGGCTTGAGAGCCATAGTGGCCATCAGAAAATGTTGATGTCTTTGAAACCCTTACTTTTCACAGAGGAGGAAACAGAACCAGAAACAAGCCCTCCTCCTTCCCCGACTGGAAGCCTTTTCCTCCCACCTGCCACCATCAGCCTCCTTTGCGAGACCTACCAGGCTTACCTTTCCTCAGAATTGCAACAGGGGTAGAAGATAGATTGATTACTCAAGTAAATCATGTTATGTGATAACAGGATATTATTTCCTGGTTGTATTGATTTTAGAAATGTTCTTTATTAACTTCTTATATACATTAAGAAAATAATGTATAATTTCTTACCTGATAGATAAGGCAGTATAACATTGTTGTTAGTTTATTCAAGAATGGGTAATGTTGTGTTCATGGAGCATGATATGTAGGCCTTTTAGGCAGAAGTGTTTTAAAAATATAAGATCACATTTTAGGGTACCCAGTTCTTGGGTGATATTTAGCTGTGTACATAATATTTTTAAATTACAGTTATTTTCTTTCAGGATTTTGAAGATATTATCCCACTGTCTTCTGGTTCCCATTGTATTGAGAGAGCTGACAGTCATCATCCCTTTGTTAGTGATTCCTTTTTTCTTTTGAATGCTGATAATACCTTTTTTTTTCTTTTAGCATTCTGCAGTTTTTCTATGATAGCTCTACTTATATATTTCTTCTTACTTGTCATGCTTAGAATTGTAGGGCATCCTGAATCTAAGGAATCAGTTCTTTAATCAGTTTAGGGAAAGTTTCAGTTATTATGTTCTCAAACATTGCCTTTCCTCCATTACCTCTATGTTTTTTTCTAGAGATTTAATTAATTTAATTTAGTTCATCATACATATATTAGACTTTCTTGTCTACTAATCTCTCTTTTATATTATCCATCCCTGGGTTATAAAGGATGCTGTCTTTAGATCTGTCTTCCAATTAATTCATTTTTTCTTCAACTCTCTCTGATTGCCTCTTTAAGCTGTCGCATTTTGAATTTTGGTGATCATTGTTTTAATTTGTAGAAATTTGGATTCATTTTCATATAGTCTTTATTTGTTCATGTTTTCAGTTTTTTTTTAATTTCTCAGTTTAAATATATATATTTATTACGTTTATGATCTTGTCATCTAAAATCTGAACTCCTCTGGGACTTAGTCTTGTTTGATTGTGTTTTAATAGTGAGCTCCTATTTGGGCTTTATCTGTAGAACCCCAGTGGGACTTGAACTAATGCATGTGCCTCCAAAGATCTGTGTTTGCTTCCACCAGGAGCTCTGGAACACTACCAATCTGGACAAATGAGTTTGAGTTTATTTCTTGGGTAGAGGTTTCCAAGAGCAGGATTAAAGGATTACTCACAGTCCAAATTTATGTGAAGGATGGTATAAGACTTTAATTCTCAGAAGAGATAGTTCCGCCCTTCAGGCCGACAGGGCCATTAAACTCAGAGTACCAAGATTAGCAAGTGTCCTCCAGGTAATTGTGGCATTCTTCCTTAATGTGGGGGTCCTTAATTTTTTTACTTTCTTATTTAAGAGGACTTTATTTATATAGCATAAAATTCACCCATTTTAAGTACACAGTTCAATTATTTTAGTAAATTAACAGAAATGTACAACTATCACCAAAATCCAGTTTTAGAATATTTCCACCACCCCAGTAAGATAGTCTTGTCTGTTTGCAGTTAATCCCTATTCCCATAACCAACTTGAGGCAACTGCTCTTCTAGTTCCTGTCTATATAGATTTGCCTTGTCTGGACATTTCATATAAATAGAATCATACAAAGTGTGGTGTTCTGCATCTCCCTCTTTCACTTAGCATTATGTTTTTGATATTCATTTATGTTGCAGCATGTCTCAATGGTTTATCCCTTTTTACTGCTGTATAGTAGCCCATTGCATGGATATACCATATTTTATCTGTTTATCAGTTAATGGGCATTTGAGTTGTTTCTCCATTTTTGCAATTATGAATAATTATGCTATGAACACTCTCATGAAAGTCTTTGCATGGCCGTGTTATCATTTATTTTGAGTGGATACTGAGAAGAAGAATTGACAAGTTGTGTGGTACATTTTTGCTTCCTTTATTACAAAGTCAGCTGTATATTTTGAGGAATGCTAATTAAATTTCACCCAGCATTTCTAGCTACTTTGTAGTAAAAAGATTTTTTTGGTATATCTGGAGCACAGTAGAGAACCTTTTTGTTTGAATTTTTAATCTACAATTTAATAAGAGAAATTTTTGTCATTTGAAAATATTCACTTGCAAGATAGTGATTATATCTGTGTGTATCTTACCCTCCACTCTCTCCCTCTGTGTATACGTCTCTCTCTGTAGTTATCATGGTCATCAAAGGCCCTTAATAACACAGGAGGAAAACACCAATAGAATGTCAAGTGTATTAGCCACAAGATATTTTTGCTTATTTGTCATTTCTTTTAGTTTTTTTTTCTAAGACACACAGAGCTGCCTGCCCCAAGGAAGTGAATTTCTCTAATTCCCTGTCAGCCAAAAAGTTAGGTTGACGGAAATACATTTTTAATTTATTCAAATATCCAAATTGAGATTACTTAAATTCTACTTTTGTTATTAAAATGAGCATTGACTTAAAAAGTTGTGATGATAAAGTCATTTAATTAGAAATTAATTCCATTTTGGAGACTTGATTTGGACTTGTACTTTCATTAAAAATATAAAAACATCCACACTTAAACCATCTTTATTTCTCTGTTTGGAGTTTTCTGTTCCCTAAAGTGGACCACAACTAGTAAGTAGTTACAGTCATTATATATAAAAAATATTGCACAGCTAGCAAAGTTTACTACCATATGTAAAAAGAATTTTTTTTCCCTCCACCCTTAGATTACTTAGGGCTATGAGGACAGCATTCTGATATTGTTAGTCACTTTGAGGTTTTATATTTTCAGATCAGCTTAATGATTTTGTGCATCAGCTATTTCATAATTTCGTGTGTCTGTGGTAGATGGAAGTGTGCACATGAGTGTTTGATTACCCGTCACCAGTAAGCACTTTGTGTTTCAGGGGCTTGTGTTATATTCCACCTAGTAGAGGACATTACTTCACTAGTCAGATGCTTTAAAATAATTTATTGTGCTATGTTTCTCTTTTTCTATACAGCAAAATCATTTTTGCAGGATCCTTCTAAATTGATATTGTTTTTGTTCATGGAAAATTTCAAGATCATAAGGTTGATTTAAATGCTTTTAACCAGTCACTTATCATTAATGCACTGAATCATCAGGGAGATGCTGAACCAATTTAAGGTTCTGGTATATGATGTTCTCTAGTGAGATTTTATTGTCTTGAGATCCTGGCCTATCTATCTTAATAGAAAGTTGAAGATAGAGTTTTTACTCAGTGTATGGATTATATTAGTATAGGATGTTTATGAAATACACTCTTCCATCAAGTATATGTATTAAATTTTAGTAGTAATCAGATATCCATTGTCATTTCTAAAATATTGTTATTGTGTTTTTGAGTGTGCCATTTAAAAAAGAGACTTTGTTTTTCTTGGTAGAATCTCTGAAACAAACAAGCAGCAAAAAAGATGATTAACATATAGATGTAAGTAGAACTCTGCCTTTAGAAGGAAGGAATCTTTCCTCATGTCTTCCCACATTTTTTCCCATTTACCAACTGTAACCACTTCCTTCTGTTTCCACCCTAGCCTGAGGAAGCCTCAGCAGTAACTATACAAGAAGCCTCTGGTTAGACCAGAAGTCAGCCTTATCTTCAAGATTGCCAGGGTGATGTTGTTATTACTATTATTCCCAGATGCATATGAAATAATAATAAAGTCGCTTTCATTATGGAAACTCATTTATAGCAGATCTCGAAGGGAGGGAGCATTATCCCCTATTACAGATAAGTAAATGGAGATGAGGAAAGTTCTGTAATTTGCCCAAGGTTATTCAGCTAGAATGTAAATCTAAATGTATCTCATATTAAAACTCATTCAGATACACTCTGTTCCCGGGCTACCCTGAGTTTTTTGGTTTGGACGCTTCCTAGTTTCTGCTACCTTGTCTTGCCTTTCATTATCTCCTTCTTACTTGTTCTTAACTGGTACCCCATTTTATTCTATTTCTTTGCCTTGATGTGGTATATGAATGCATTTCCACTCTTAAGACTGTTGAGTAGTTTATGCTTAAGCACCAAAGAGCATGAATATTCACTTATCCGTTCATTCAATCAACCAAAAAGTGTTTTTTGAGTATCTATTATGTGTAAAGTACTCTAAAGAATATTTTAGGAAGCATGAAGATTCAGATAAACCTGCTCTGCCTTTGTGCTTTTTAAGAGCATGGTCTGAGAAATATAAAAATGAAGGGAAGAATAAAAAGAAACACCGAAAGGAGTTGGAAGTCGTGGACTTTAGGAAGTAGGGTTTGAAAATGAGAAAGTGTACAACATGAGGCTGCTGGTAGTAATATTTAACTTTTTTTGTAAACAATACACATGTATTATTCTGATAAAAGTATAAACAGAAGGAAAAGAAAAGCATTCCAAACTGTGGTAGAACAGTAGGGATGTTGGTCACATTTCTAGTAAAGCATTAGATGCTTCAAAAACATGAGTTTTATGGGGCTTATACCTAAGATGAAGGGAAAAAGTGAATATTTATTGAAGACATTGTTCATGTTGGTCACTCTACTAGATCTAGGGGCACAAAGATAGTAGTCAAGATGCTTGTTGGTCTCCTCTCTCACAAACTCATCTTGGTTGGGGCAGTCGCCTTGTGCGCTGTAATGTAACCAGTGGGGTGTATGATGATAGCAGTATTTCAGATACCTGAAGAGTGTAGAAAAGGCCTTACCAAGTCACCCGGGGACATCACTGAAGACAACGGGAGATCACTGCCAGACAGGGAGAAGGTAGGGGGCAGCAGAGCTCTGAGCAAACTTGGCATGATTGGGAAGGACAAGGCATTCGCGGGTGGTGGAAAATTCTCAGAGATGAGAATGGAAAGAGGTTTAGAGTGAGATGTTGGCAAGCTTTAACTCTGAAGAATTTATACTTTCTGCTATAAATGTTGGGACTTACTGGAGGTGTTTGAGGAGGAAAGTGACAAAATCCAATTAATCTTCCAAACCAGAACTCTGGCAGTGGTATAGAGGAAGGGTTATAATGAGAAGAGATCAGAAGAAACCAATAAATAGGGAAGATATTGGAGTAGTTTGGGAAAGAGATAACAAGTCTAGGGTTTCTCAGAGCTTTTGCTTTTGCTTTTCACTTTCTGACCTTGTAAACAAACAAACATATATACATACACACTCTCTGAAATCTGGTGACATCTATGTCACTAAATATATTTAGAGTTTATATTTAAAATAGATATTTAGAATTAAGTTCTTTAAATCTTATCTCTGTAGATCACTATTTTAAAGAGCAAAAACGTTTTGGGTGGCGATGTAATAACATGCTGAATACCTCCTGCATAATATCACATGAACGTCTGTGACTCAGGACACAATTGACAATAATTCTTAATGAAGTTCAACTCCTCTTGTTTGAGATGAAGAGAATATTTCTCATGTGTTATCACTTGCTTGAATGTCAGATTTCTTTGATTCTCATTCTAGGCCAGCACTGTCTAATAGAAATGTAATGCAAGACACAAATGTGTACTACGTATGTAATTTCAAATTTTCTACAAGTGCATTGAAACAGGTGAAAGGAAACTGATGAAATTCATTTTAATAAAGTATTTTATTTAACAAAACATATCCAAAATATTATTTCAGCATGTAATCAATTAAAAATATTACTACTGAGATATTTTCCATTCTCTTTTTATATTAAGTCTTTGAAATCTCAGTTCTGACTATCCATATTTCAAGCGCTCAACAGCCATGCACAGCTAGTGGCTACTGTATTAGAGTATAGCTCTAGATTAGCCATCTTTTTTTTTTTAAGTTTATTTATTCTGAAAGAAACAGAGATCGTGCAAGTGGGGGTGGGGCAGAGAGAAAGGGAGAGAGAGAATACCACGCAGGTGCTGCACTACCAGCTCAGAGCCCAATGTGGGGCTCAAACTCATGAACCGTGAGATCATGACCTGAGCCAAAACCAGATGCTTAACTGACTGAGCCACCCAGTTGGCCACAGATTAGCCACGTGTAGTATAAAACTCCCATTTTAGGATTCATTCTAAATATAGTAACATGAAAAAATGGATGTCACTATGACTTTTGTTTTCTGTTGTTGTTTTTTTTCTTTGTGGCAACAATGCAACCAGTCATTGCACATGGATTTGTTTATTTTATTGCCTTATTGAATCAGGGTGTTACTTCATCTGTCTAGTTAATAGATCTTCAGTTTACCTCCTCTTATCTTTTTGAGACTTTTTCATACTTTTTATAATCTCATCCTTTTGTTCTCAGCTGTGGGATAATTTATAAATAAAGTAGACTGTTCATCTGACATCCTGGAAGGTAGACTGGAACAAATCAGAAATAGAAAGGAATCCATATCCTTCATAGCTCCTTGCTCTCTTGTATTGAAATCTGTATTATTTGATATGGTAATGAATTCTTTAAATTATTTTCAAGATGCCGTCTCTTTAATACTCTTGAGTACTGAATAGCAAGGAGCACTGTTCTCTCATAGGGACACCTGAGGGGTCATGGGAGCCTATGTGGAGTTGATCCCCTGTAGAGGACATACAGTGTACATTTCTGGACTCTGCTCTTTGATGAACCCCTGCAGATGATGGCATGTCAGTAGAATACCAGAATTCAGCATTTCACTGTGACATGTAAGTTGGGAGGGGAGAAGAAGACTAGCTCTAAGTATTTTGTTAGTAATTGGACATTTATCAGGTCCCTTAGTCTTCTCATCACAGACCCTCAATGTCTCTGTTACTGTTGTTGTACTGATAAGGAAATATGCTGAGAGTATTTGCAAATGCTGCCTAAGGATAAAAAGTAATGCTAGAGATAGGATTTAAACCTAGATTTCTCTGCCCTAAATTTCATACCCTTTCCACCATAATAAGCTGTCTGCTTAGATAGAATTGTTTATCCTTGAATGTTCGGGGAGGGGAACATGGTGCAGAGGAACCAGGAGACAGTTTCTAGTCCCTGCACTACTATTAACAGAGTGCCTGAGCAGGTGCAGATTCCTTATTAACATCTAACTCTGGCAATGTGCAAGGAGTAGTGAAGTTAGTCATGCAGCCCATTTTCTAGAATAGGCACCATGGTGAAGTACAGCCCTCTCTGTCCTTCAGAATCACCATCTGCTTGAAGGCGGGTAGAGGCTTTAATATTTTGGAGTCAAGCAGGCCCACGTTCAGAACCCAATCTTGGTTCTTAATACCTGTGTGAAGACTGGCAAATTATTTAGCCTCTCTGTGAGTCTCAATTTCTTCATCTGAGAATCGGGGCATTGCTGCAAAGATTATGAAAAAATACAGTAGGTGAAAGTTGTCCTTTCTTTACTTTTCCCATCAGAAAAAAATGACTTGCGTTCATAAAACCCATAAGCTTACATGAGAGTTAAGCTCGTAGTGCCAGAGGATTCAGAGAAGGAAAAAGATCATTGGGAACTGGGGTGTGATCAAAGATTTCAGAGGATAGATGTCAGGCTGGTGGAGGAAGGAAGGAAGGATTTGGACAGGCAAACTGGTCAATACAATGAGCAGTATCATAGGAACAAAAGTGAAAACAGACATAATATATATGAGAATATTCAGAATTGATAAAGATTTTGAGCATTTTGATGTGGTTCACGTTTTTGAGCATTTGGTTGTAGGCTAACCTTAAAATTACGTATCTTCTGCTGCCTGAGTGTCTAATTGTATCTAAACAAATAAATTGATTATGGTGGGCTGTTTCTTCCCGTCTCAGCTATCCTGTGTACTTCACCAGATGCTGATTTCAGGTTTTGTCTGGTGTCTGCATTGTTTTCATTTTCACTGTTCCCTGTCTAGAAATTTCACCTTCTTTTTGGATAACAGTTTTATGTCTTTTATTAGGTTTCATAGAATTCATTTAAATGCTCATTGGCTTAATACTATTTATATACTTAATATCATTTATCTCATAAAATTATTAAATTAAACTTTAAGTGGGAGACCACACTACTTGGACATCTTACTGTACACCTCATTATTTTTCAAAAATAACTATTTTAAAGATCTTGAATAATTTATAAAAGCCTTCAGAAATTTGAGTTCATTAGGCTTTTGGTTACATTGATACACATATATACCAACTTTTATGGAACATGTTATTTTTTTATTATTTTTTTCTCCTTAAAAGGAAGGGAAATTTTGTAGTCTCTAAAACAAGACCTGTTAGAATTTATGAAGAATATATCCTTGTTTTTTGGTCCTTTTGGTTTACCTGTTAGAGATAGTTTAAATATCCTATACTAAAAGAGCCATCTTCGCTCCTAATGGAGGCTAAGTCACATCCAAAATTAATTTTGCCTCCCTTTCTGCTTAAGAGCATTTTTCTTTAAATATATGTAACATTAAAGAAGTCACTAAAATTTTATTGCTTATTGTCTTTTATGGTTTATTTTAAGTATGTAATTTTAATGCTGTCTTCAGCCTGAAGATAAACTAGTTTTAAATTAATTACGTGAGACCTAAAAGGGGGGGAGGGAGGCCTATATATAACCTGTGCATATGTGGGTGCATGCACACACATGCACATGTACACACATACACACACACAAAATAAGAGTTTGCCCTATCACAAATTTATCTGACTTAAAGCAGTACAATAGCAAGAAAACACTATTTCATTGATTGCTTTTTAACATTTGGAATTATTTAACATCAAAATAGAGAATTTTGTTTTCAAAAACAATTTTTGTAATACCATGTCTTTATTGGAAGTAATTGTGAAATCTTCTAGAATAGTCAGAGAAAACCATCCAACTTTATGAATCAGTGTTTATTCTCTTTATAAATCAATATTATTCTGTCTCTTCCAATCCTTCTTTAATAAGATGCAGTTGTTACCTTTAAATTTTGTTTTTAAATATGTGGAATTAACCATAAGGATAATTTCAATGTGATTTTAACGTAATATTGAAAATCACTACTAGCTCTTCAAACTCTGCACCATAGTCCTGACTAGGACACTAACGGGAACGTGTATTCTTGAAGTAAAGGAGATTAGTTTGAAGTGAGCTTGATCTGGTAGGATGGGCTCTATTCAAAAATTGGTTGGCTGTGGAATTCTCAAGTTTTGATTTACCATCACATTTTGTTTTAGCAGTGCCACGACTTTACTATTAGAATAACATCATGATACAAAGAAGTATGATTTGAAGGAAGGTTTGAATACATGTTATATTAAGAGAAGACATTACATGTAAAAATGAAACACCCAAGGAAAAGTATATATTAGATTAAACAGTTTACAGAAAATATAAGAAATTGTCCTATTCATGCAGGCCTTGGCTTTTACATACATGAAAAGCACCTGCCTAGACTATTTATTACTTAGTCAAATGAACGTAGAAGTGGAAGCTGCAGTAACACTGAGCTTTCCTGATGTATGAAAAATGTCAAGAAAACTGCATGCATTTACGAGCTTTGCTTAGAACATATTTGCAAATGTGGGTTTAATAAATCGCTGCATCTCTGATCTCTTACCTGATGATCTATTTTAATAGAGTCACAGATCAGTCATCCAAAATACACATATATAAAGAATGATCACTCATCACCTTTAGTATGCCTGTTTAAGAGAATCCATTTTTTATACAAGCTATGAAATAATTAAAACATAAAAGAAAACAATTTATGAATGAAAATAGCACAAGAGATATGCCTTTAAAAAGAAGACAAAATCAAATTATTCAGATGCTGGATAATGGCTTGATTAAATGCCCTCTGCCCCCCTCCCCCCGCACCCTCCTCCTCCATCCAATGATCTGTCATGCTGTTTGGAATTAGCTTTAGAACAATCCAGTCAGTGTGCCCATTAGGATAGGGAGAGTAGGTAGGGGTGTTTACAAAACAATTTTGCAAATGGGTTAATTATTGAAGCTAGATGATGGATGGATACAAGGAAGTTTATTGTACTATTTTTCTACTTTTGTGTATGTTGGAAATTTTTCATGATAAAAAGTTTTAAAAATTTGTCCCCCAAAGTACCTTTAGAACTGATCTAATTCTTCCTGTTTGATATGCCATCAGTTACTATTTACATCATGTTGAAGGACAAAGAGGGAAATCTGCTTAGTAATGGAAAGGTTTTTAACATTGAAAAAATAATGATAGAAATTTGAAGAGTCATAACTTTGTTTATACATTTTTTTCAAGGACAACAGTTTTGGGGTGTGTTCCAATCTCAAGGACACAAAGTATTCTTGTCTGATGTGCACTAATAGAAAATTTCTTTATTTTCTGTATTTAATGATATTTATTGCACTTTTTATGTTAGTGCAGGATATTTGTGATATGTTCCCAGAATGGGAAGTTAGTTCTATCCCAGTCTGACTAAATCTACTTACTGATCATTGATCAAAGAACACTATGATAATTGAACTGTACAAAGAGGCGATCTGTATGTACTACTTCCTAGTTCTTGTTTGGTATAAGGAAATTCTCAGCATTGCATGGTATTATACTGTCTAGATGGTCCTGTACCTGCCCAACTTTACATCTTTAAATGTCAGTTTGTGTGTGTGTGTGTGTGTGTATGTGTGTGTGTGTCTAATTTTTATCCCAATATTTTTAGATGCAAATAGGTGAGGTGCTATTTCATCACTCCTCTCACTTCATCTGGAAGAAATTCTGATTTAGGCAGTTAGGTTTTATTTCACTAAATACCATGATTAAATCTCCTTACTATAAGCACTGGAATCAATGCTTAGATATGTTAAAGTGTGTTTTATTTAGGGTATCCCTGAAAATAAATTATGTTGACTCTTCATTTTTCTAAGCTGATGAAAGGATATTATAAAAAAGCAGATAAACCATGCAGGATTATATTTCTCTCAGCATAAGGGGTATCTAAATACCAAAGAGAGAAAGAGATAAAAGTAGTAAGAGAAACTTACATCTGAAAGAGCAGTCTCCAGGTTATTTCTGGGGGAGTGGATGAAGATCTTCAGGGTATTTCTGAGGGAGTAGGACCCTGGAATTTATTTTTTTTAGTCCTGTCTATAATTTGGCTTCATCAGTAGTTGGGATGTGTACCCCAAGTTATGTTTGTGTCTTCACTCAGTGCTGTAGCTTATGCAGGGTAAGAGCTCATGTAACTTCTGCTGGTAATGACAATGGCGTATCTTAGTTTTGAAGCTCAGAAATCACATCCGGTTTTGCTATAAACTGCTCAGAAAGAAAGTGTTGAACTAGGCCCATGGTCCATAGGTCTGGCTGCAACTTAGAATCAGGTGGACATGCTTTATTAAAATACCAGTATCAGGTTTCACCCTAGACTGGTAAAATCACAGTCTCTGTGGAGGTTGGGGGCTGCATGATAATTCTCAAGATCAAATTGAGGTGAGTACATCCCACCCCGGTACTCTGTTCAGATATTCTGGGCAGCTCTGGGAGTGGGGAAACTGCAAGTGACCATCCTTCTATCAGACCTACTAAATCTGACTCTGTGGTTTTTTTGTTAATGCTATTTAGTATTCCTCTGGTGAGTTGTACAACTGGTTATATTTAGATATCACTGCTTCAGAGAACACTATGCTCTTTTAAATTAAAATAAGGTAAATTTAATAATATATACATTTTCTATGTGAATATCCATGACACTTCCCAGGCCTCCAGAACTATAGACCATGAAGCCTTGACCCTGCTTATTAATTATCAATAATAGTAACTAATGTTTATTGAGTTCTTCTTATATGCCAGGTCTCTCTTAAGAGTTTCCACACTTATTAACTTATTCAATTCTTACAACCATCCTACTAAGGACTTATTATTAATATCCCCAAATTACAGATGAGAAAACTAAGACACAAAAAAAATTAATATCCAAAGTTATGACGTTTTTTCAGTGATCGGGCTAGAATTCAAATTATAGAGACTAACTCTAGAGGTTGCAACCTGAATCATCACTCACCTGATTAATTGTTGGATGAATAAATGATAATGAAAATTTTGCCCCCAAAAGTAACACAAAACTCTAATTTAAAAAAATAGGGGCAGGGGCGCCTGGGTGGCTCGTTGGCTAAGCCTCCGACTTCGGCTCAGGTCAGATCTCACATTTGTGGGTTCGAGCCCCGCATCGGGCTCTGTGCTGACAGCTAGCTCAGAGCCTGGAGCCTGCTTCCGGTTGTGTGTCTCCTTCTCTCTCTGCCCCTCCCCCTCTCATGCTCTGTCTCTCTCTGTATCAAAAATAAATTAAAAAAAAAACATTAAAAAAATCACATGCTTAAAAAAAGAATAGGGGCAAAAGAAAAAAAATAGAGGCAACTGGGTAGTTGAGTCAGTTGAGCATCTGACTTTTGATTTCTTCTCATGTTATGATCCCAGGGTTGTGGGATTGAGCCCCACTTCAGATTCTGTGCTGAGTCTGGAACCTGCTTGAGATTCTGTCTCTCTCTCACTCTCTCTGTCTTTCTCCCTTTGCCCATCTCACCTACTGGTGCTCTCTCTAAAAATAAATTTTAAAATAAATAAACAAATAAATAATGCGTGGAGTGCTCTTTTTGTCTAAGGACAAACCAAGCGGGTTTCTGCCCCCCACACACCAACCCTTAGAATTAGCAACCACACTGAAACAAATAGGTACACCCATCTGCACCCTCTCACTCCTAGGGCAGTAGCTCCAGTTTTGTCTGCCCATGCTGGGGGAAACGGGATGGTGGGGAGGATGCTGAGTGAAACCTCACAGAAGGATGCTAGAAGAAAGCAACCATACTAGGTAAAGAAAAGCTCTTACCAGTTTTGAAAGTTTTATCCCTAGAACTTGTTGCTCAGTTACCATGCTAGAATCCAATTTAAGGTCCACATTCTTCCTCCGTGGAGAGAAATGTGGAGGAGTTAGAGGAGGAACAGAAAAGAACTTCAAAACTACCTCCTGGAGCCCAGCAGCGATGGCCTTTTTGAGTAAAGATCCACAGACAGTTCCAACAGGGAGAACCCAGTGGAGAAATTAACTTAATTCAGGGAGTCACATATGTCCTTATATTTATCTGGGAATATTACAAACTCCAAATACATCAAAACACTCTTTAGATGTTCAGATGAGAACACCCTAGGGGCAAATAGACATGATCTGAGGTTAAATAGCCACTTGGGATTATCCTGTTTCTTATTTAGTCAAAGTTGGCTTCTTTGCACAAAATTTTTTCTTTGCTAAATTTCATTGCTAAGAGAAAATGTAGCTTGGGGTTAAATTCCAGGTGGGTGGTTACCTACATTAGGTTAAATAAAAGATCAAATTATCATGCTCTTTTTAATTAGTGAATCATTTTTAAACTAATGGATCAAAATATTCAAATGTGCTGTCATATTTAGACAACTAATTTTATTTTAATCAATTTAGTTTAATCAACATCCACATTTAAAAACTAAATACCCAAATTTGTTCTATTTTCAATAGTACTGGTATTCGTGTTTGATGTATCACTCATACATAGTAAATGATCTTTAACTGTATTGATCTACTTTTTATAAAATCATTTGTTTGGATCCACAAGAATACCACTCCTAAAACTGAACTACTTAGAAAAAGGACTTTATTTGTAGCAGCCTATATATTCAACTCATATTAATTTTTGAGTGCTCTAAAGATATTGATTGTGCTTATAAAAGCATTAGCACCCTGTATGACATCTTTAAGAAAAAATGATTGAAAAAAAGTTTAATTGCAAAAGTGGAGGAAAAGTGACCAGTAAGTTCTCAGATTAATCTGTTTCTGCAGCAGAAAAAGTGGTAATGAGTTGAAAGGTGACATCTTGCTAGCCTCCTGGATTAGGAGTATTTATTGTCAAAGTACTTACCTACCTTATTATCATTAAGGTAGGTATGGATTTAATCATTGCTTGGCCTGACCAGAGCTTCTTATTCATTCCCAAGAATGCTCAAAACCCATTTCTCAATTTTCTCATACTCAGCCATGCTTCAGAGTTCTAAATTATGCTAAATTTCTTGGCTTTGAATATCTTGATTGTAAATATTGTTTAAAAGCAATAAGCAAGATGCCCACTAAAGACAGTTCTTATTTTCTGGACACACATAATGCAAAGAGCATGAGCAGGCACTGAGCCAAGGCACTACTACTGTCTTACTAGAGGTGTGTCTTGAGCTACTGAATTTATGTGAGCCTTTTTCCTAACCTGAAAATAATTCACAACTTTAGGAAGATCAGGAGAGAATTTATACAAAGCACCAGGTCTAATAGGTTTCATTCTATAATTGTCATTATCCTTTTATTTTATATTTTATGTTTTATTTTTTTTTAATTTTTTATGTCTTTATTTTATATTAAGAGACAGAGACAGAGAGTGAGCGGGGGAGGGGCAGAGGGAGAGGGAGACACAGAATCTGAAGCGGGCATCAGACTCTGAGTTGTCAGCACAGAGCCTGACACGGAGCTCGAACCCACAAACTGTGAGATCATGACCTGAACTGAAGTCAGACGCTTAACAGACTGAGCCCCCCAGGTGCCCCTGTTTCATTTTATTTTTAAGTTTATTTGTTTTGAGAGAAAGAGAGAGAGCATGCATGTGTGTGAGATAGGGGAGGGGCAGAGAGAGAGAGAGAGAATGAGAGAGAAAGAGAGAGAGAGAGAGAGAGAGAGAGAGAGAGAATCCTAAGCACTCCACTGACAGTGCAGAGCCTGATGCTGGGCTTGAAACCACAAGTGAGATCATGGCCTGAGCAGAAACTAAGAGTTGGATGCTTAACCAGCTGAGTCCACCCCAGGTTCTTCTTTTAAAATGCAAATTTTGTTTTAACCCCAGCACAGGAGAAATGACCAATAGAATCTAAAGTGGGGGGCGCCTGGGTGGCTCAGTCAGTTAAGCCTCCGACTTCGGCTCAGGTCAGATCTCACGTTCGTGGGTTCGAGCCCCACATCAAGCTCTGTGCTGACAGCTAGCTCAGAGCCTGGAGCCTGCTTCCGGTTCTGTGTCTCCTCTCTCTCTGCCCCTCCCACTCTCATGCTCTGTCTCTCTCTGTATCAAAAATAAATAAAACATTAAAAAAAAGTTAAAAAAAAAGAATCTAAAGTGGTTTTTGTGTGTGTATTTTTTTGAGGCATGTTGGCTATTATTAAGCAATAATAGATATGAATAGCTGAAAATTTACATATATGTTTTTTGGCTCTTCTGTATCACTTAAAAATATTTGTTTTCTTAATATCACCTTTTATTTTTTTAATAATTAACAACTAGAAGGCCAAAAGACCTAAAATACATGAACTGTAATATACTTTTAAATTCCCACTTTTGTGTTTCCCTATTTCTTCTCAAAGGAGCAGATCATCTCCAGTCATCCTTTTATAAGTGCAGTAGCTCAAAAATGTGTTAACGTTTCAATAATGTGACTTTTCTTGCCCGAGTTTAATAGTAATTTTCAACTTAGGATATCAATAAATTTGTTTAGACTTCTGGCAAATTTAGTAGTATTGAAATTAAAAGAATAGCCCTCAGCCATATCAACATAGTTTTCCCACAGTTGATCTTACAGGTAAGAAAATTATAACATTTGTTAGATTTTTACATCCTCAGATCTGATTCTTGGAATGTATAGTTAATTTTTGAATGACTGATAATTTTTGAAATTGCATTCTATATAGGGCTGCACATTTGTAAATGTGTCACTCTATTAACTAGAACACTTAGTGTATTAATGTGTAATATGTTCTCTTAGTGAGAATGACTATCAAGTTGTCAAACTAATTCTGATATAATTTGATTTGAAAGACTATTCTACTTAAACTTACCTTTTAAGTGATGTGATTAGGACTGTTTTAAACAGTTTACTGGATTTCAGCATGCATTCTTGTTACATTGAAAAGAATATCAAGATATGATTGGAGATTTGAGTTTTTTAGTGTAAATATAAATACTTATTGCACCCTTATTCATGTTGCAAATGAAAGGATAAATATGCCTAAATTAATGTCAAGTTTGTGCTACATTGTTCTAACATTTGAGTAGACTGCTTTTTTGTGTATGTTTAATCTAATGCTTTTTCTTAGCATTAAAAAAAAGGTTAATTTGAGAACATTTACATCTTTTGTGACTTGAAGTCAAACATGCCAACAAAAAAGTCCCTATTAAAATTAATCATTTCTTTCTGGTTTCCTTATATCACGTTAGTTATGGTCGACTTGACAAGGCGAGAAGAAGATTTATCAGTATAAAGAGCATATATCTATATGAGACATTGAAGTATTTACTCTAGCTACAGCTACATTTTATCTCGTATTTATTATGGTTACTGTATAAAGTAGATTTGATACTGATGATTCAGTAGATTATATTTCTAGTCTGAAAAGTAAATTTGTTTCAACCACATTAGATAATATAACCTTCCAAAGTTGGTAGGTTTCATGTTTTTAAAATGTTTTTATCATGGAAAATTTCAACTGTTAACAAAAGTTTCTACAGAATACTATAATGAAAACGTGTGTATGTAGTACCCAACTTCAGTAGTTCAATAGGCTGCCAAACTGTTCCGTCTATACTCTCACCTTTTTTGCTGTCTTCCTGCACACGGAATTATTTTGAAGCAAATTCAAGAGACATTATATGTTCATAATTTGTAATTTGTAGGATATTTCATAATTTAATTAACAGCATCTTGGGCTGTGTTTCATATCCAGCTCGATTTTGGCTAGCTGCAGATTGATAGATGGTTGACCATATAACTCTACGTAATTAACATCATGTTATTGTTTTCAGACAAATGGAAAAAATTAGGAGTTCTCTTTGGGATTAGTTGCCCTGGTTTAATACCAGACCACTCTGACATATATGAATCATAATAAAGGTAGAAATAGGTATGTGGATATAGATGGCCTGATAAAATGCCTGATGTTACTTTATGTTTCTCAGCAGTATGGGAAAAGTGAGAAAAACAAGAGACCAATTTAAGAAGGTCCATTTATGGCAGTCTGAAAACACACATCACAGGCACAAAGAGAATAGATATCAAACTCTGACAAGCTTTCAACAGAAAAGCCAGGATGTTCTCTGAGGTAATCCTGGAATAGCTACACAGTCTGCACCACCTCCACTGAACTTTTAGCTTTCTCTCGAGACCCTTGGCAACATGCCATATCAGCCTGATGCCAGCAGTACAAGGACTAATCATCCTTAGACGTGGCATGCTCTGAAGGTGCATATAATTCTTTCAAAAACTGAAATAGGATCACAAGACTGAGGCATCTATTTCCAATTAATTTGGTCACAGGAGTTTATCTGTCATCTTTGTTCTGTCACAGCAGTTTGTGGTAAACCTGCTTCACATGGATTATCAAATATTAAGAACAGTGGATTGCAGAACTTTCCCCCCAGTCAATTCCTATTTTGTCACTTCTGGTTTAAAGTAGACGAAACTAGCCATGGGTTTAAAAATGAACTTGACATTTTCAAACTTCCATGA
Organism: Suricata suricatta; assembly: GCF_006229205.1. Lineage (NCBI taxonomy): Eukaryota > Metazoa > Chordata > Mammalia > Carnivora > Herpestidae > Suricata > Suricata suricatta. The sequence goes on along the minus strand of NC_043705.1, from coordinate 79,739,406 downwards.
AAAGGAATTGGTCAAACTTCTGGCACGATGACAGAGTAGGTTATCGTATATACCATACTAATTCATTCTGATATTCTCCAAAAGGTTAGTATAAAATTTTTACTCTAGGAAAGTATATGCAACTTTAGCAACAAAAATACTTTCTTCCATTTGCCCAGAAATGCATATATGAGAATGCTGTGCATAAAATCCTTATTGTGTGCTAAACAAAATGAATACTACTTTTGTGAAGAGTATCTCTCAATATTTAAATATCTCATCTACCATAAAAGCATAACAGATTATTTTACCCTCGATGGCCGTAGAAGTCCAATGCAAAACAGGTAGGAATTTAGATGCCATGATAAATTTTTTAATTTTTATCTGATTTTTATTCAGTTTTTTTAGGCTATTTTGATTGCAAGAGAAAAGGGTCATTAGAAGGATACAGTGTACGTTGCAGCAAGGAGCTAACAGGAACTCCTGGGCATCTGGGAATGAAGTTGTATAGCTGGCTTCTTACACTTTGGAACTAGACCCAGAGTAGCTCTGTGGACCCCACAGTATGAGGGACTAGGCCTTTGTTAATACTGTGATTCCGACCATATTTCCTCACTAGTTAATAGTAATATATTATGTCTGAGTTTTTTAAGAATGAGACTTAAGCATGGGGTGCCTTGGTGACTCAATCAGTTAAGCTTCTGATTCTTGATTTTGGCTTAGTCATGGTCTCGAGGTCATGAGATGGAGCCCCTCATCAGGCTCATCACTGAGCGTGGAGCCTGCTTGGGATTCTCTCTCCTTCTCTCTCTCTGCTCCTCCCCCAACAGTTGTCTCCGTGTCTCTCTCTCTCTCTCTCTCTCTCTCTCTCTCTCAAAATAAATAAACATTAAAAAAATAAGATTAACTGTAACTAATATTGCAGATTTCTAAAATTAAATGACTTGAAATTTGTATAACTTGAAAGAAGACAGAAATGGGACTCCTTGAAAGTATTTTAAATATCTACACTTGCCCTCATAATAGCTTTGGGCAGTTAATGGCAGTGTCCCCAGGTAACTTGTGCAATTTGCCGCAGTTAGCTCACAGTGGGAAAGCTGAGAGTCAGCAACGCCTCAGCTGTACAACCCCCAAGGCTGTGCTCACTCACCAGACCACAGAGTCCGCCTGTGATGGAAATAATAAGAATTTTCAAAATTGTGAGTGTTTGAGGGGCATGACTGGCAACTCCTTTTCTTCGCATTTGGACCTTAATTCTTTTTACTTCAAAACAGGTTAAACCAATCGAGAGCGCCCCTTCCACCTTTTCCCTCATCATGCATTCCTTCTTGCTGTCTTTCTACTTCTGTTATTGTCTGCGCTACCCAGTCCCTTCTATTTCTCTCTCTGATGAGTCTCAACACTCGCGGGGTGTGGTGCATCCACCCCAGAGAATTTAGGGGAACATGACACAGTGTCAGTTTTCAGTCCTGCCTGGACTCCGCCCTCCTCCCTTGACTTAGCTCTCCTGACGTTCCTGCTCTTAGAAGGGCTACTTTTGAATGGACAGTAGAGGCTGTCATTTTATCCCCTGAATTTTTTGATAAATGCGTCTTTGTTTCCTGGAGAAAGGTTTCCCATCCATCATATTCATCTCTCCCTTTGCCGTCTTCATATTGGTTTTGTTGATGAACTGCATGCATTGTTATTCAAAAGGCAAAGAGGGCTGCTACCCTGCACCTCAGGTCTGGGGCAGCCAGGTTTCTTCCAGAGGAAACAGCAGGGCAGCAGCCAGGACTTGGAAAGGAAATGTCATCAAAGAGAAGCCATCGGGTCCGCTCTTGATGAAGGTATATTGGACTTTATGAGCATAAAAGGAGAGAACAGACACTCACAGAAGGAGCAAGTAAGCCAGGAAAAGAAAAGGAATGCTTCCATAAAAAGAGAAGTTGCTAATAACCAAACAGCCAATTTCCCCAGTTTTTTTTTTTTCCGAGGGTACCTCCTAGGTGTATTCCCCGCGGCCCAAAGTGGCTGTGGGCCTGAGGGGAGCTCTGTGGTCAGGGCCAGAAAACATGAAAACCACTCCTTTTGTTCCCTACCACGAGTCTTGATTATAAAGGAAATCCTGCCAGACCCTTAATTATGAAAGTACAACAGGGCATTAATATAATTCATCACCTGTTAGAAGGAGCACTTGTGGGCTATTTACTAGAAATCTATTAAGTATGACACAAAGACAGATTGCACTCCACTTCTTAACATGACATTATAATCAGGATATATGCTCAGTAAAATGGTTTGTAGAACTCTTGTCTGTGAGTCCTATCAATTAACCTAAAATCTGCATAAATGAAGTGTAGCCAGGCAGCACCCTGAGCAAATGGATGCATTCTTTCTCTGGTTCTCCACAGAGCAAAGTTTCATTTTGAAATATCAGTTGCTGTTTTCATAGCAAGTTCATTGCCATGTATTGTATTCATCAGTGCGCCAAGTGAAAGCATTCTAAAACAGAGTACTCACTTCATAGTTGTGTTACTGAATGTTGAAGAATTTGTTTTTGTATGAACCTGGTACATTTCCTTGACATCCTAATATAAAAATCCTTTGTGTAGATAAGGTCAATATTGATGGCCTAGTACTGTAATCCTGTAGAGTGTGCCCTGCTGTACCTGCAAGTACAAATATCCTTTTAAGCTTTTCTGCTTACAATGAAAGAAAATTCATTTATGTATTATCTGCAGTTAAAGATGGGAATTTATATTTTTTATTCTCATCTTTATAGCAGTTAAAGATGAGAATCTCTCTGACTTCAAGTGGAGAGTAAGTATTCTCAAATGTATTTTATTTACCTTTGTGCTCAGGACTCATCCTTGCCTTTTTTCCCCCCACCTAAAAAATATTATGTGAAACTCTCCTCATTATCCTTATAGTTATGACCTCATTCAGTATTACTCTAAACGTACATTAGAAATGTTAGATAGTAAACAAGCAGCCATGTTTGGCATTGTCTTAATCAGGCTTAGTTTCAGATCTCTCTGTTCATTTCTCTGATGAGGTCACATGTACATATATAGCTTTGTCCATAGGGAGACTGCATTTTGGCTGCAGTGAAGGAAAGTAGTGAGAGAGGGCAACCAATATGAAATAAAAAGTCATCTAGGCGTGGCTCTAGAATAAGTATTTGGTTTTACTTACTATGTTTATTCATTGGTTTCTCTCTCCTTCACATTCCAGCAAGAATGTCAAGGAGAGTATTTCCCTTGCTTTCTGTCCCTTGCCCTGGTGCCATATTTTGCTAGGCTTCAAAACAGAAGCTGCCACGGCCAACCCAGATTTCTTTAAAGAGAACACACCCTCTTTAGGCCAGAATAGAGCAGGTGTTCATTAGACCAATGGGACCCTGAAGCTGAATGGAGGGATAGAGGATGACTTTTTAGTTCTTCTTCCACCATTCCCTGCCCTACTGAACACCTTTCCACCTCTCCTCTTTCTGTTCTGCTTCTAGCAAAAGCTACCTTCCTGTACCTGTGGAGACAGAGAAGAGCTCTAAGCCAGGGCTGTGGTCACTTCCTGTAAACATCTTCTTAGGTGTATCCACGAATGGCACAAAGGTGCAGAAACAGTAAAGAAAAACATTATTTTGATGACATTAGGATTCTAGCTGGTGAAACCTTTGGCTATAAATGGGACGATTAGGTCCACAGAACTGATTTTCACCCCCAGGTCTTCTTTTATTTCACCATATGCCGCACGTCTCCACAGCATGAACTCCTCCACAAGCCATGCTGGGCTGCTTCTCACTCGGCCATAAGCATTTTATCCTCAGTCTCTGTGACCCTGGCCATGCCTCCCTTTCCCCTCATGACTGTATCTCATCTCCTCCGTGAATTATCAGTTCCTTAATAACAGTCAAGCTCTTACTTTTGTATCTCTCCCAGAATTTGTTACAGGAGGTTTTACTAAGGAGAAATAGTAAATATCTGTTGAGTTAAAAAGTGTTATTTCAGTAAGTAAAATTTCTGTGTAGTTTTAGGTCTATAATATCTGTGGAAGTAAGGTCAAGGATTTGTGAGAGCATGAAAATGCATTTACATTTAAAACTATTCTTAGCTGTTTTTAAATCTTTTGGTATATCTTCAATATAAGTAAACAGGATATGTTTCTTGAAATCTAAAAGCATGAAAATAATCCTTTCATTGTGTTCTTGTGTATCACACGCATCTAAAATTAATGTTCTCTGAAGGATAGTTCAGGGTTCATGATGAATACTTGTTAAAACGAACAATATAAGCCCTAGTTAGCTGTTAGCCCCAAAATAGAAATGGTCATTATCAATAATCATGTCCCCATAATAGATTCTTACTCTTTTGGAGGAGACCCTGATGTTTACTGCCTCATTTCCAGAAGGGGCTTGTGAGAGAATCAGTGCCTGGAGTCACAGCTGTCACACTTTGGAGTCTCGGCAAGGCATGCTGGGTTGGAAAACCAGCTTTCCAAAGGGTCAAGGAAGCAGAAACTGATTTCTCACACACCATTACACAGTTTAACTAACATAACAAATGCCAAATAATTGCTGGCACTAATGGGTAGGTGGATGTTTACTCTGTGTGGTTACCATGGATTCTCTTAGCATTGATGGGCCTGCCGTGATTGAGAGGCTGCAAATTTAAGGAAATAGCAATGATATGATTAGTTTGACTCAATAATTTGAAAAGGGTTTATTTATCTGAAAGACAGTTAAAACTGTCTTACAATGCTCACCTTGCCTTGATTTAATATATTTTCCTCGCCTATGGGAGTTGTTTCCATACTTTAGAATTCCATTTAATCCAAGTGTGTGTGTGTGTGTGTGTGTGTGTGTGTGTGTGTATTATTAGATGGATATAATGTTTATTGAACTATGGAGTTTACTGATTTATCCATCAGGTTCGTTGAGTTCTTAATATGTGAATGAGCACCTTCACATATGTTATCCATTTAATTTTATTAGATATAATCATGCTCATTTTACAGATTAGAAAACAGAAGTAGGGAGAGGTTAAGTAGCTTGTTAATGATCCCATGTTCATGAGTAGTAGACCAAGGGTTTAAACCCCATTGGGTCCCAGAGTCTGTGCCTCAACTCAGTGTGTTGTTCCCTATACAGGAGCAGCAGCATTACCTGGAAACTTGTTAAAATGCAGATTCTCAGGCCCCACCACAGTCTGACTGAATCTGGAATTCTGGGGATGAGGCTCAGCAATTTGTATTTTAACAAGCCCTCAACGTGATTCTGATGGTGCTGAAGTTTGAGACTCATCAAGTTCCACTGTTCTCTCAAGCATAAGTTCCCAGCCAGATTTACCAGCCTGCATCTGCGCCCGCTGCAGCTGCCTTCTGGCCTCCCCCCACCTCCACAAGCCCCAGCCCAGCCTTTAGTCTCTTGCTATCTTTAATGAATCCAACCATACAAGGATTATTGCTTAAGTTTATTGAAAGAACAAACTATGTACAATGTTTCTCTTAAACAAGTACTTTAATCATTTTCTGATCAAAGTTATGAACTTTCTACCCAAATATGTTTGTCCAGACACACATGCATGCTCATGTTAGAATTTGTTAATCATGTTTCTTTGGAGTTAATCCATGGGACATCCCTGGGTCTCAGGTGAAGACTCTCAGGTAGTGGCTATCGAGATATGTCAAGGTAATATCCAAGGCCCACAAATGCTCTTCATAGCAACAGTGATACTCAGTTCATCTCTGTTCTTTAGTATGTTTTTCTGCTAAAAATATCTGACCTGTGACATTCAATTATTTATGTGAACTTAAGCACGACTAACCTTCTTTGAGCCACAGGCTTTTTTTCTCTCTAAACTTAGGGATAAGAATACCCATCTTGTGGGATCATTGAAAATTTAGCAGTAATAAATTTAAAGCCCCTAGCAATATAGCAGGGTATTCTTAAATTGTATTTGTGTGCGTGTGTGTATTCCTTGTCATTTGGAAAATACAGAATATTACAAAGAAAATCAATGATAACCCATAAATAAAATAAATGATAATGCAAAGATAACCCACTTGCCTCTTATTTCTAAAACTGCATTTGGAATATGCACCCTTTAGTAAACCCTGCTTTTACTAAACACTTTATTATGATTCCTTGTCAACGTGCTTAGGAAGAATTATGTCCAATGAATAATTTAGTGTAATACACAAATAGGACTTAATCCCTGCCTGCCTACACCCAGCTATATATTCTTTGTCCTGTAATAGTGGCAGGAGATGCACATTTTTTACTTTTAATTTGTACTTAAGTAGCAACACCTTTGAAATTTCCAACCCTCTTCCCCAGTCAGTTCCCACTGATAATGGCCTTGGAAAGAGGGAAAAGAGTGGAGGCAAATATGGACTTAAAATGTCTCTTATTCTTCTATGAGGATACACTAAAAGTACATTCTAGTATTTACAATACCTGCCTCTCTCTCGCCACTGCCACAAGACTAAAATCAGTTGTTTTAACTCTAGATATTATAGCTTGAGACCTCAGTTTAAACACTATTTATTTATATTGAAATCTGTTCCATGATCTCTTTTATTGTCTTACCCTTTCCCTCCAATTGCTTGCCACAACATAAAATGTCTCAAAAAGAGTAAGAAAAAAGTCATTAAAGCATTTCTAAAAAGTGAAATACGTTCCGTTTCCTACTTTACCTGTCTCCTGTGCTTGTTTTTCTGCTGTTGTCTGGAACAAGGCACCTCCAAATAGAGCGAGACCACAAACTGCACAGTCATGAGAAGTCACAGGCCCACCCTCCTGCCCTCAGACTCCTGCCACCAGTGTCATCCCCACTTAGATGCTGAGTGTATACATCACTGAGACCTGAAGGGGAAGGGGTCGGGTCTTTTCTTCTTCATTTTTATCCAGCATCTAGTACTGAGTGAAATTAACCCAATAACGCTTTGTTGAGTGAATATTACAAATTTGCTCCAAATAGCCTGAATGATTCAAATATTTTTTTTCCCTGTAATTCAGACATTCTTGTATCAACTTCAGTAATTGGTTTGAAGGAAATCTAGCAATGTGAGGAAAAATTGCAGATAGAGAATCTTAGGTTTTTCTGCTTCCTTAATGCCTAAAATGCTCTTTATACTTGTAACCAGTGGAGATAAGATAGACTTTTAAAATAAAGTCATGATTCTTCTAAGTGATTGTATATCAACCCTGAGAGAAGTCAGCGTGCATCATATATAACATCTGGAGATTTATGATCCCTTGGAGAATGCTAGCAGAAATCTTCCAATCTTCTCAGAATTGTATTTGGTTTTTAAACTTTTTTTATATTAATATCTTTTTATCTGTCTGTAAAAATGATAGCTATTCTTAGTCAAGCACTTGAAAGATACAGAAATAGAGGGGGGAAATCACCATCACCAGTAATTCAAACGTACAAACATAACCTTTCTAACTTTTGTTGAATTCCCTACTACCATATCCACATTTGTTGGATGTATTATACAACAAAAGGCTGGCATAAACTATTATTTATATTTATTTTGATACTATACAGTGATTTTACAGCATGCCCACTATTCATATAATTATCTTCATGTTGGAATATTAAACAGTTTCCCTGTAAAACCCTGTTACCCATATTAGGTCAACCATCTTTAAAATTCTTTTCTGGAAAATCTGATTTAACTAAAGTAGGAAAATCAGAGCTGTCTAGTAAGAGCAAGACTCCTAGCTGAACTTTACAAATGGCATCTTTGATATTATTTATAAGCCTGTTATCTCAAAAACTCTATCATTTGTGATAAAAATGAACTGTCAAATTTACATCTAGATTGATTCAGATTCCAAGCATCTTTTATCTTTTGATTTCTAGAATTCTTTGTGTGTTACTGAAGAAAACAGTAAGTTCATTCTGCGTGTTTCAGTTCATAAGTCAAATTCTACTAATCCTAATGCCATTGCAATTAAAAAAAAAAAGCCCACTATAATAAAAAAAAGTATCCAAATCTTAGGCAATGACACATTTTTTCAAATACTCTAATGCAATAGATTGTGCCCAAGCCAATAAAAAACATGGATCTGTTTTTAATCTTGAATACTATATAAAATTTTAAAGCACAAATACCAAATAGTATTTAGTAAGAATACATTGTAAGCTGATGGAATGTTAGAAATGAAATTATATTTTATGACATTATTTCTTTATGTGACCTATTTACTTGACCTTGGACTTAATCCTGTTAATTAAACATTTCAAGAATTGTAATTAAAAATAAGATTATTGAAGGGAAGTAAATTTCTACAAGTTTTTGGCAAGGCTTCTAAATTGATAGATTTGTATCACCCGGCTTGTTTTGTCTTGGGTGTGCTAATGAGCAGTCAAAGCCAATACATGAAGAAAGGGGAGGAAGAGGAGGAGAACTATTTGAGCATGTTTATTGGCAATCCATAGCTTATTGACTAGGCAGTGAATATCTGCGAATTGATTTTATAAAAGAGCATATTTTAAGAATGAGGATTTTAAGTTCTTTTCCTCCCAGAACAAAATAATCTTACTATATTTTTAGGATGCTTGTCTAGAGAAGGCTTTTGATATAAATAAATGATGCATTAACATTATATGCAGACAGAGTGTATATGCCAGCAGAAAGCTAAATGGGGGGAAATTGTATGTTTATACAATAGAATTCCAAGGTCAGTTCACTCTTTGCTGAACGCACAGCTCAGATTTTTTTCATCTTTTTGATATATGTTCCTTTTTCTGTTAAGAGCAGATATCCCTTTATCAAACATTCCATAAATCTGAGTCTAGTGAGATAATTTTTTGTAATTCTCTCTTGACCCATTTCTGTGCAGTTTTGAAAACATCTAGCAAACATCTGCACAAAATAACCTAGTAGCCTAAAATAACAAAATAACTGAACCTGAAGCTAAAAGTAATCAGGTAGAGGTTCTATATAGCAATCGAATTTTCAGTCAATGGATATTTTTGATGAATTGACTAAGCACTGTTCTTTAAGGACATTGTTGTTAATTCTCTAAGTGTATTGTTTAGACTTTTGGAAATGGTTGCAATAGTGATAAAAATGTTGTCTGAATGGAAGTTGCTCTGGGATCTATTCTTTTTTAGTGGAAATTAAATTTACTTACCTAGTTTAAAATTGCCAATGAAGAAAGCCTTTACGACCATTAAGACATAATTGCTTTACTCTTTTGTTTAAATGTATAGAGTATTTGGTTTGACGGTTAGAAAGTAATGGAATCTTTTTAGTGAATGCATTTAATTTTAAAGATACTGTTCACTAGTTTTTGCCTTTCTGTGCAGTTACACAGTAAATATTTTGTTGAGTCATTCAGCAACTTGATCTCAAGACAGTACAACTATCACAGTCACTTAGATTGATCAGGTCTCTATATTTAGCTTCTTCTATTGACTTAAAAATCTTTTTACATTTTACATTTTAAATAGTTAATTAAGTATTGATTTATTTTTAATCCACAGCAACCAATAAAGATCACCACTTTAAAATCTTGGTTATAGGGGTGCCTGGCTCTTGATCTTGGGAGCATCAGTTCGAGGCCCATGTTGGGCAAAGAGCCTACTTAATAGAAAACAAAAACACCTTGGTTATAATTTATCTTTTTGTTTTTCAAATGAGAAGTCCACCCAAACTGGTATAATTTCCTTCTGTGATGAAATATTAACCTAAACGGCTAAAAGAAAGCAATGGAGTAATTATCCATTTGCAATCACCTGATTAATTCTAGCCCATATACTGCTATCCTTTTACTCATTATTAGTAAATAAGAAGATTACATCTAAATAGATCCATCACAATTAGGTAAACATGCTATTAAAAAATTCTTTTATTATTATTATTTTTTTAGTTTAGGCGATTACCCTCTAAAGTCCTTATCATAAGCCATAAGGGGTCTGTTAACTGGAGATCTTCAGGATTCAGTCCTGATGCCCATGTTAGATTCCATTCTGCATTTCATTATTTCTTGGGTGACAGAATGAAAAGCATACTGATTAAGTCTGGAGATTACACTAAGCTAACAGGAGGTTACAAACATTTGGAAAGCTAGAACTAGAATTCGAAATGATCTTAATAAATTATATAAATCACATTTCAAAAAATGGAACAAATTCAAGGTTATATCCTGAGAGAAGAAAGTAAACAATACTATCAGCAGAGGGAGGAAGATTATCCAAGCACAGCAATGACAAGAAAAGGACTGTGAGCTCAAGGTGAGTCAGCAGAGTAGTGCCCAGCCTAAAACAAGATTACAAAGGCCCTGCAAAAGGCATGTTTAGCTCCTTCGTGGCCTGGGAAAATTAAGGTGAGGCCACATGGAACATACTCTACGAGCCAGAGCCCTAGTTCAGCAAGCTGGTGAGAACAGACAGAGAGGGTGTCACATGTGCTCAGGGCACCTTGGAACAGCTGTCCACAGAGAGAGTGTGGGTGTCAGGCCCTCTTCAAACACCATCCATTCAAGAAGTACATGACGACTAACAGGCACGGAGAGGTGCTAAGAGCTGGTTGGCTTTTAGCAAAGCATGCTGTACAACTCGTATGATACTGGGATTTGTGGAGTAAAAAATAATCCTTTGTTATGTTTGGCATTGTATGAGCTTTTATTAAACTGTTTTGTCAACTTTGAAAAAGAACTGTGAAAATTGGGAAAGGTCTGTAAAAGAACAACAGAAATGCTTAATGGGATATAAAATAGGTCATGTGGGGGAAGATTAAAGGAGTTTCGTTGCTTAACCAGGAAAATAGAAAGCTAAGATATGACTTAATAACTGTCTTATAGCATACAGAGGTTTATAATAAGAATGCTGACCAGTTCTCCATCACTACAGAACAAAGAACAAAAGAAAATTAGTTTAAAGTAGCAAGTAGAGCTTGCTTTTACATTAGTAGGGATTTCTTGATTATAAAACATCATTAAGCATTGTCTAAAACTACCAGGATACATAATACAGTTTTTGAAGGTGTTTAAAATGGAATAAGCCTTCCTGGTTGGAAAGCGTTAGAGTTAAATTGCTTGATGGGGTAACTCAGGCAGACCACTTCTTGAGGAATTTAACTGTTCTCTCATGGTTATAAAATGTCATAGTCCTCTTCCTTATGCATCTATAAAGACAAATTCACATTATTTAAATTAAAGCCTTATTTGACACATTCAAGAAGTGGCTTTCCTTCCCATTTTCCTGTCTATAAATAAGTACACTTCTTGTTTTCTGTTTTCTGTCATTTATTCAACAGTGTCTATTGAGTGCCTGCTCTGTGGAAAGCACTAGGCTCAAGGCTGTGAGTAATACAAATAACTGGACATTCCTTCATTCTTCCTTCACAAACATTTTCTGGGCACCTCCCCTGTGCTAGACACTGTGCTACATGCTCAGAATCCAAATGCATGTGCAAAGACAGCTCTAAAGAGCTCACAGTGTAGTGAATGAGAACAATAAGTAAACAGAGTTGCAGTGTGATGCCATGAGGCCTGTGCCAAAGGAGTGAGCAGGCGGCTTTGAGGCACATGGTGCAGAGTGGGTACATCTAATACAGATTCAGGCGGTTGTGGACGTTGGGTTCACAGGGTTCACTGGAGGAGATGCATCTGAGCTGAAGTGAGGTGTGATGGGAAGGGAGCCCCATGTGCTCTAAAATGCCAAGAGGGCTACCCTATGTGAACTGATAGTTTCTGCTTCGCAAGACACATGAAAACATTTGTTTCATTTTATCAACTAAAATGATATTGATTCTGCCCTCTGCCCTTTCTTTGATCTATAATAAAACAATGAAATCTGATTTACAGTCAGTTCTGTTTTAAGGTGACATACATGTTTCTAAATTCATCATGCTGCACAGAACATTATAGCTTCGGGTTTGGAAAGGGGGTTAGGGACAAACATCCAAAAACTTCACCAGAAACATAGAAACAGATAGGAACCTAATAAAAAATGGCAGTACAGTTTTACATATGTTAATTAGTTAAGGAATGCATACTAATACTACCACACTACATAGATACTGCAATAAATATGGCAGTGCCCCATGCAAAAGACCTTGAGTTTACTTGTGGAAGTCGGAGTCAGAGAGTAAAGTCATGAAAGGGGATAATCTGAAATCAGATGGGCATGAGTGCGGCTCATGACTGAGACATAACACAGGAAGTGAAATGAGAAGTTCGAGATGTGTACCTATGTGTGTTTTGTAAATTTCTCCACAATTCAGTTCAGCTGGGTGCAGTTTTCTGTGCTCACCTAGCATTTCTCACCAAGAACTCCCTATAAGCAAATGCAAAATTTGCATTATGCTCAAATTTTTTCCTAATATATAAGTCCTCTTGGAACAGATTTTCTATTTTAAAGTGAGCATTATTGCAGAACGGACTGTATATTGTTGCAAATTAAGTTCATAATTTTTTATTATATCTCCTGAAATTTCAAACATAATGTATTTAGATTCTACTGGGCATATCAGGATTCCTCATAAATTGTGTTTTCTGCTCAACTAATGCTAGTACAGAGACTTCCATTTCTTCCGGAACATTTTCCTCTAGGCTTTTCTAACAAGGGAGCATCCATGGGGAACCTGGCAAAACAGGTGAAGGCCACGCAAGTGCAAATAGTGTCTCGCAGTCTGAGCCCCCATGTTTGCAGTGCCCCTTGGGGAGACGCAGTAGCAAGGCCACGAGGGTCCTTTCTTTCACTCTGGCAAGGTAAATGGCCGAAACTGCCAAGGAAGGATCTCAGGAGACTGGGGCTTTGACCATGGATCAGTCTCCCCTACAAGTCCTGCAGAGACAGTGAGGCCTGTAGGCATCAAATTGTTTCCTTTTTGTAGGGAGCCAGCAGGTCCGAAGAACTGGCCCTAGATTCAGGCCTAGGGGAAGAGGAAAATCCCACTGGAGGAAGTTATAATTGTGGGCAGTGGAGGTAAGTCAGGAAGTGTCCCTCATTGGGCCCCTGTCTCCTATTAAATATTTCCCCCCATAAAAATATTAAAAGAATGTTTTACATCTGTGCAGTGTGGTGGTTGTTTTGGTTTTTTTTTTCACCTAAATTCAAGTAGTTCCTGAAAGAAAAGCAGCTCTTAGTTATACTATCCAAGGTAGGGGAGAAGAGACCATTTTGGACTTGGATTTGGTAGCAGAGAGTCCTCACAGGCACTTCATGGTGTTCTTGAAGTAGCCGGAGTCCTCTTGTTCATCTGAGCCCCCCATTCGCAGGCCTAGAGAGAAGGGGAAGGTTCCGTTTGCCCACTCCTCAGTCCCAGGTTAGACAGATCCTGCATAAAAATTGGGAGCTGAAGGGTTAAATTACACCAGATGATAAAATCCTTACATGGCCTCAAGCAAACATTCAGCTGACAAAAATGTTATTGTATGTTCTCTCTTGAAAGCTTTAAGATATGCTTGGGTTAATTAGATTTCCAAATATGCAAATATGCCCTAGTGAGGTTTTTCTGAAATGCACCATTTTAAAATTATGTAGCATGGCATTAGTGTTGAAAATACTGAATTGTAAGACTTAGCCTGAATAGCTTACTAACATATCATATAAATTCATAATTGATCAAACCCATTTATTCCCCACTGTCCACATTATACTGTTCAAATTGGGTTAGAAAGTTTTATGGAAATTAGGTTCTCTAGCATGCTTTGGGGAAGATCAAGGAGTAGTTTAAATTACAGCAGTAGTTCTTCAAAAAATGCCAATTCACTTGTTTGATATCAGCGTTTCCAATGTGCTCAGTTTAGGGAACACAAGACTTCTAGAGCCCTCAGACTGGATCACCTGAAGGAAATTAGAACAGAAAGTTTGATCTTAAAGGGAAAAAATATTTTAGCAGGGGCATCTGGAATGATTTCATCTTGTTGACCTGCTTGTGCCAATAAATAACTACGATTTTAACTTTTGGGTCATTTATTTTTTGAAATATTAGATTTTCCTTTAGAAATATAATTCATTTGGGTGTTCTAAAGAAATAGTTTTCTGGTTAACTGAAATGTTAGTTCTGTGTCAGTTAAAAATCATATTTCCTGGAAACCTTTATAAAATGGGACATAGCCATCAATGCTCTATTAAATAGTACATACAGAAGCCTACTAAACACAAGCCAGTAATTTCGGGATAACTCAGGTAGGCTACGCCCATAGGCCCCAGTGAGTTATAAGAAGATGTTTATCCACGCTTGTAATGAGCTAGACTATAGCATCAACACGCTTTTTTTTTTAAAGGGCAAGGTGTTAATATTTTAAGTTTTGCAGGCCATATGGTGTCTGTTACTGCTACTCAGCTCTGCCACCGCCCTGTGAAAGCAGCTATAGATAATATACAGTGAATGAACATAGCTGATTTCTGTTAAAACTTTGTCACTGAACAAAAGCAGCGGTTGAATTTGGCTTGCAGGCTGTGGTTTGACGACCTCTGACCTCAGCCACCATGTTTCTTGAGTAATTTTTTAGAAGTTCATTATGGTCATTTATCTGTGTTTTGATGTTCTTGTGTTCCTTCCTTTAGCAGTATCTCATCCCTCTCCGTTTATTTTGTTGATGTGCTTTGGTGTACAAGGAAAAAAAAATGGTTGTTAGAATTATACCTAACATAAGAGTCCCTGGACTCCCAAGGGAGGGGCCCTAGGCTTTCTAGTAAGGAAAGCACATAGTGCGTTTACTTATGGCTTTTCTTCCCCATGCTTGCTCAGAGGCCATTTTTATTTATTTCTAGATTTTTGACCAAATTGTTAATGTGTAAAGTAAGTTTTGTGTTAAAATAATTTTGTTGTGGTTCAATGCGTTTTTATAACTCTACATCAAATTCACTTAAAAGTTGGTGGAATGGGTTTTTATAACGAGACATCAAATTCACTTAAAAGTAAGAACAAATTTTTCAACTACATTTTCATGGGCATAGTTTAGTGTGTCTCGTCCGGTGTTTTCCATATTTATGACTAGTTATCAAGAGTAACAGATGTGTCTACTCAAAAAGAAGAGACTAAATTGCCTTTCAAACAAGAAGAAATTGCCCTGCCCTCACCATGATCAGTCTACTGTAATATTTTGTGCTTACTCTAGATTTACTTTATTCACGTAACCAAACTTTGTTTTTGAGTTATTGGGAACTTTTCAGCCTGCACACAGAACTGAGCTGTTGAAAACCCTGGATCTGGGGCGCCTGGGTGGCTCAGTCGTTTGAGCGGCTAGCTTTGGCTCAAGTCATGATCTCAAGGTTCGTGGGTTCGAGTCTCGCGTCGGGCTCTGTGCTGACAGCTAGCTCAGAGCCTGGAGCCTGCTTCAGATTCTGTGTCTCCCTCTCTCTCTGAACCTCCCCTGCTCATACTGTCTCCCTCTGTCTCTCAAAAATAAATAAAAGACATAAAAAAAAATTTAGAAAACCCTGGATTGGGTTCAAATCATATCTCTATCCCCTATAGCTGTGTGATGTAGGCAAGTTGATTAACTTTTCTGAGCCTCAGCTCTTTCATCTGTAAAATCTATAAATTAGGTACAGGGGTACCTACCTGAGAGCCTAGTTATTCTATTTCTTTGATGTTCTGCCTTTTCATTCCACTTCTTTTTCCTCCTTTCCTCCAATGACACTCAAATCATCTACAGGTTTAACTCTTGACATGTCATTTTAGGTACACTATCCTAGAAAGGCTCTTTTTCCTTCCAGAGGAGGTAATACCTCAGATTAAAATAATTTCCCTCACTTTAAAATAGGTGGCCACAGTGATACCTGGCATACAGGGAGTGGGGATTTCTAACATAAAAAGCCACATCCTGATACAAAAAATGTTATTTTATTATTTTTTTCTATTACACTATTAGATGATTTAGGTATTACCTACATCTGGTTTGGGATGCATGCTCAGCAAAATATTGAAAAGTTTGTATTACACAGGTCCTAAAATAAAGTCTGCCAGCTCAAGGAGAAGGTGGTAAGTTTAATTGTTGACATTGGTCAGTAGTTCTTCCGTGACTGCACTTCCAGGAAGTTCTAGAGATTTAATATTTAATTCTGTTATTTAATTTCCTAGTTAATTTCCTAAGCATCAGCTGTCCAACAATTACTGTTCTCATAATTGCTACAGAAACACTGTCTTCGATCTCTATGGTATACACAATTTAAAACTGTGTCCAAAAAAAATTCTAAACTCACAGGGACCCCAATTGTGAGTGATTTGAATAGTGTATCCTGCCTGGATAGAAGTGGTGAGGTCATGTGACCAGGCACAGAGACGATGTGGGGGAAGGGAAGGTCAGGAGCTCTAGTTGCAACTACACCTTTTCAAGCAATCCCTGCTTTCACTACCCTAACTTTTTGTTACTCTCTAGTCTCCAGTTTCTGAGCCCAGGCAGGAGATTAAGCTCTCAGGAAGACGAAATTAGAGAGTCTCAGGTGTCAGAGACTTCAGGAACTGTAGAGGGTGAGGGACCACACTGAAAACACAAGTGGACATCTACTACTAAATATGAGGTCTTTTTTCATGATGAGCCCCAGAGTGCAGATAGGGCTTATCCTTGTGAGCTGTGTCACTAGAGAAGTCCTGGCTGATTTGAAACTATGGAGGTGAAGAGCCAAAGCAATGGCTGAAAGAGTTGATATTCATTTCCTTAGGAGAGGAGGAGAAGAGAAGATGGGACAAATACCCCTAAAGGTGTTTTTTTCTTTCTTATTGACATATAATTAACATAGTTTCGGGTATAGAATATAATGATTCAGTAAGTCCATGCATTATTCAGTGCTCATCGTGATCAATGTACTCTTGATCCCCTTTGTCTTTTTTTTAATAGTTTATTGTCAAATTGGTTTCCATGTAACACCCAGTGCTCTTCCCCACAAGTGCCCCCCCTCCATCACCACCCCCTCCCTTCCCCCTCCTCCTCCCCCTTCAACCCTCAGTTTGTTTTCAGTATTCAAAAGTCTCTCAGGTTTTCCCCTTTATCTTTTTTACCCCTCCCCCCACCCACCTCTCCTCTGTGGCAACCATCAGTTAATTTTCTTTATTTAAGAGTCTGGATTTTTCGTTCGTTTGTTTCTCTTTAGTTACTCTTGAGTTTGTAGCAAGCCTTTTATTTGATTTCCAAACTATATGCACGTAATACTTTAGTTTTTTAAATGATTAAAATAAATTTAAATGACATAAAACAAGGGACAATTTCTAAGAGCCCATCTTACTTTTATTTGTTTCGGTTATATTCAGGCATAATGTTCTTGACAGAATATACTCTTTCTAGATTCTTCACTTTTTTCTGCAAGGCAAAAGAAATTCACCAAAATAGCCATTTCTAAGGAACACTAATTGGTGTCATCATATTTTATGTGTAATGTGTGTTTCTACTTAGATACATTATTTTTCCCTCTGGTAATTTTGTGTCTGTACACTAGACTATGTCTACTTCAAGATCACTAATTTGGTCCTAATTCAGAATGTCTAATAATATCATCATAGTTGGGCCTAGTACCATTTATAATTTTTTTCTGAGGAAACCATTTACTAAGTAATGGAATAGGGTATGTTTAAAAACATATTTGGGGGAGAAACATCCTATCTACTATCCAGCCACTTTGAATTTGCATAGAAAATGTGTGCTAATTTCAGAGGGTCTTATCTATACCTTAGAGGAGGTCTGAGATTTTTTTATTTTGCAGCATCTTATTTCCATATAGAGCTATCTCAGTGGCCTACTCACTAATAGGCTTAATTTTAATTCATTTTTATGAATCTAAACAATGAGTTGATTTTAACACACATTGTTATAATAGGTATTTTTCAGCAGACTACTGCAGTTGATTTATGCAGTTCTTTATGTTTGCTCCATGAAAAGACCATTTTCATCTTTTGTTTTTATTTTCCAAACATACAAGGGTCACTAAACCTCTTTAGAAATTGCTTTTGAATAGTCATTCTTTGTTTGGAAAAACTACAGTATATTCCTTAAGTGAAATTCAATCAACTACTTTTATGGTAACTGGGCTTAAAAGACATCAGTGAAAATACCCACACAAGCTCTTAAGATCAAGGCATTTGTTTCAGCTGACTTTAGTATATACTTATCCATTGTGCATCAAATAATGAGCAAAATAGCCAGACTTCTAATAAGCAAGTACAATATAGACAAAAGAGAACACTGATTTAAGGTCCTAGTGTCAAATGCAGTAAAACACTCTGTTTATAGCAGGTCAGGCTAGGGTTTACAATTAGCACTAATTACTGAGAAAAAAATCAAAACCTCAGCTTTAAGGAAGGACACTTTTCACTGCAAGATCAAAGGCAGTCTCTGCAGAATAGGGAAGCCTCTACCACTTAATTGCACTGAAGTGCTAATTGGATTGTAAGGAACTTTCATGAGTTCCTCCAATTAGCCAGCCATCCCTGACGAAATCCGAAAAGAAGAGATTATGAGTTCTTAGAGCTTTTGTCTATATGGTTGCCATTTGTATACCTGAGTGAATGTAGCCTTGCCTTCTGTTTATGCAAATTGAGGTCTTGGGGGTCTCAGTTATTAGCTTCCTATAAATAGCCTTGAAGGTAAAGCTATCCGTTCTATACCGAGTTGTAACTGTGTGCTAATGATAATGGGACAACATTTAATGGAACTATCATTTTTACGAAGATACTTCATTTAAAATATGAGAGTTGGGTGTAGCTTCTTGGCTGAGGATTGTCATCGTGCGGTTAGGATCCAGTTAGGATATTAGTATTACATTTGATATTTGTATTACATTTGAGTACTCTTCACTTTGGGTAATTTTATGAAAGGAATAGATAATAAGTAATTTCACAGTGTTTATTCTCCAAGTAATAATTTTTATCCCTGAAAATTATCCATGGCTCTAATTGTGCTTTGCCCATGCACTGCCTCCCCTGTGACTTTTATTGTTGTTGCTTCATCATATAAGGCGGCAACAAATCTGCCAGCTCACCACATGAAAGCTCATATGACAAAGTGATCTCTTTGGGCAAAATTATCCACTTGGATAAAAAAAAAATGGGAACCTTTCCCTGATGCCAGGTTGTCCCTATACAAAATGAAATAAAAAATTGGCAGCTGTGTGGTGAATTCACCTGTCTGTGTTAGACTGGGACTATAATAAATCTTAAAAAGCTCTTACTGACATAAAAACGATTCCACTTTATTCATATCCCTCAAACTATGTTTATTTGGACATTTGCCTAGGTGCTAGGTCTCTTTTATACCAGCAAAGGAAAACCAACTTAAGCATTTATTCAGAATTTTTAGATATTGGAAATCATCTGATGATTAACCTCATTAACTAGAAAAGAATCTATTTACCACGTTTGCTTTCTGTTACCTAAACCCTAGGATGAGTTTCCAAATAATAAAATCATTGACTTGCCTCTGCAAAATTTGAGCAAGACAATAAGATATTTTAAGAGAGAAAGAGAGACCACATTCACATAACTTTTATTTTATTATGGTATGTTGTTATAGTTGTACTATTTTTAGTGATTGTTGTTACTCTCTTACTGTGCTTAATTTCTAAATTAAACTTTACCATAGGTACGTAGGTATAGGAAAAACATAGTGTATTTAGGACTGGGTACTGTCCTATTTTTCAAGTATCCACTGGAGGGTCTTGGAACCCTCCAGATAAAGGGGAATTACTCTACATAACTTTATACTATAAATAAATATATTTTTTTCATTTTTTGGTAAAATATGCAACAGAAAACATTTGCTATTTTAGTCATTTTTGAGTGTATAATTCAGTGACATTAAGTATATTCAGAGTGTTGTGAAGTCAACATAACCATCCGTTTATAGAACTTTCCAAACAGAAACTGTGTAAATATTTTTTTTTAAAGACTTAGACAACAAAAATATATTTAACAGATCTGTGGTGAACATTTATTGAGTGCCCCCTTTTCTTTTTTTAATTTTTTTAATGTTCTTTATTTTTGAGAGACAGAGAGAGACAGCATGAGCAGGGGAGGGTCAGAGAGAGAGAGACACACACAGAATCGGAAGCAGGCTCCAGGCTCTGAGCTGTCAGCACAGAGCCCAACGCGGGGCTCAAACCCACGAACCGTGAGATCATGACCTGAACAAAAGCCAGATGCTTAACCAACTGAGCCACTCAGGCGCCTCTGAGTGCCCCCTTTTCATTCCAAGGGCATTTCACTCTTTTCTAAGTCACATTTACTCTAAGGAATTAATGAATAAAAGTTATCATTATAAAAATCTTGATCTTCTCTTCTCCAAACTCCCCAGAACCTATCCCCAACCTTTGCTCCCTCCCACCTAACCCCACATCCAGCCCCAACCCATGATCACTTGAAGTTAAAAAGTTAGGTGAGAGATCGGTGCATCGGAGATAGTCTTTCTCATATCTAAATGAAAGCATTCTCAAACCAAGTATCTTTCAAGAAATAAATATTTGCCAGGAAGAATGTTTTCTCTTAGTTTGTTTAATACACATGGTGCGAGGTTTCGATTTTGTTTGAACCAGGAGTCTGAATCACCTATGACTATTTCTGCTGTCTTTGCCCCACCCTTGTGGGGCCCACTCCTCACTGCATTACCTTGGTTCATCTGAAGTTGACCACACTTGAGTTTCCCATGTCTGTGCTTATTGTATGTATTGCTTGCTTCACCTTACATGTGCCTCTCTGGCTTAGACTCCCACTTCTTTGCAGACGGGCTGGCTCTTACTAGCACTCTGTGCTCTCAGACTTCACCTTTTTGAGGAAACCTTCTCTGGCACTCAACCTACCTGCCTGTCCTCTGGACACCCATACTTCATATTTATATACTCTGGTAGGTAACCTGCATCCCACTCTTCTGAGAATTAAGACTTACCATTCTGGGGCACCTGGGTGGTTCAGTTAGTTGAGTGTCAACTTCAGCTCAGGTCATGATCTTGCAGTTCACGAGTTCAAGCCTCGCGTCAGGCTCTGTGCTGACAGTTCAGAGCCTGGAGCCTTCTTTGGATTCTGTGTCTCCCTCTCTCTCTCTCTGCCTCTCCCCTACTTGTGCTCTGTCTTTCTCTCTCTCAAAAATAAATAAAACATTTAAAAAACTTAACCATCCTCTTTCTTTCTACTTTGGGAACTCTCTAAAGTTTGGGATTGTGACTTCAAACATTTGTATACCTCTATCCTGGCACAGTACATGGCACAGAGGAAGCAGTCAGTAAATAGTTACTAAATGTTACCATATTAGAATTTTTCAAATTGTAGCCAACCTGTCAGACCCAAGAACAATGGGTTGCTGTATTTTCAGTCTATCAGAAACCTTTGGGGGTTACTTTTAAGAAGAAAATAGATGAATGAGCAACAATGCATGTCAAGAGACTTAGTGAGGACTAGCTGAATCCCAGAACCATGGATAAATGAGCAAGCTCTAGCCCACATGAAAATCAATGTATTCAGAGGAGCAAAAATAAAAAGGAATTGAAAACCAACAGGAACCACAAAATTCTCCAAATTTGCCTTCTGCCCATATCATTCCTGTTCTTGATTAAACTGAGTATCAGTTTCCACAACAGAATAAGGCCCTGGGACTTGTGTGTCACGTGAAAAGGAAGGTACACAGATTAATTTTAGTCATTGAGAACAGATCTACTGAAACATTCCCTGCAGTAAGTATGGATTTTATTACAAAGTGCTGAATAAACCTCCCAGAGCTTTTCTTGCCTTTGTGAGACCATGTTAGTTCCAGAGACAAAAAAAAAAAGAAAAAAAACCCCAACAAAATATACAAGAAACAGGGAACTAAGGGGCCATTTCTAGCCGCAATTTTAGCAAAGCACTTTAAGCTCTATTCTGCTTCAATCAAAACCACATTGGAAGGGACCTGAAACTGTTTTTAGTAAGAAACAGCAGACATAGTCCCCATGTTATAAAAACCAAAACTTTGTACATTGGGGATGTAAACATTTTTGCATAATAAAAGCTACTGCTAGTAAAATATACCAGAAGATGGAGTGATTAACATGATTTTTACAGTGTGACTGTTGAAACGTACCAAGTAAATAAGCTAGTGAATTTGATGAATGAACGAAAAGAGGTATAAGGGTATTGATCAGAACCACGTGAAAGGCAGGTGAGACTCATCACAAAATGCATACAGAAATAAAATCTATCTTGATAATAAAGATGTGCATGTAAGTGCATGTATGTATGATTATATAGTAGCCCTGTATGTTAAACAATGATCATGGCTCAAAATGCTTTAATTTTTTGTGTAATTGAATAAAAGAAAGTTGAAAATACATGAGGTTCTTCCAAATGATTCCTGAACATTCTTTATATAAAGTGTTTTTTGTACTCTGCTAATCCCAGGGTTCTGTGATTGATAATTTCACCCATCAGCGTCCCAAACTTAGGTTAATAACCAGCCCTGAACGCAGAGGGCCCCCACTATGAGTAGAACAATCCTATGGCCCAAGCCCTCATCAGAAATATCATGGGGTATTGTGCATGTAAGAGAAGGCCCTTTGATGTAAGCACCAAGGCTGTTACCATGGAGACCACATGATTCAAGTCACTTCCTGATGCTAAAGCACCTGATCTTCATGTCTCCACTAATTTCCACAGAACCTTGACCATTTCTGACATTTTAAACTATAATATGACAGAATTTATTTTAAGAAAATGTGTGATTACCCATCATTCATAAATCTAAAATTGCAAAAATTTGAAAGATGTGTAATAACCCCTGTAAAATTTAGAACTTGATACAATTTTTTTTCTTCACTTTCTTATGTCTTACCTTTATGACAGGATTATTTTCCATGTAATTTTAAAAGTTTTCCTTTTAATTTAGATACCTCTGAGAAAGCAGAAGCCTGTCCAGTGTAAGGAGAGTCGTTCATGGGGTGTTAGCTTGCAGTCACATGAAGTGGGAAGAGACAAGGACTAGAGGAAGAGCCTGTTGTTCAGGGATGTGCCAGGAGCATGCACAGGAGTGTTCATTTGAGAGCCCTTGCGCTGTTCCTCAGAGTCTGAGTGATCTCCATACCTCCGTCACCTTTGCATTACACATAGGCTGCCGATGAGCAGGTCACAGCTTGGGCGTGAGCAGTGTCCCTGAAGAAGCAGCTAGTTGGAGATGGAGGGACTCTGATAACTTTTCCTGTGGGCATGAGGAAGGAGCTCTTAATAAAGTATCTTTTGAGGTGTACAAAACACAAATATACTATAGTTCACATCTTTAAATAAAATGAAGAACGATGTTTTCTCATAAATTCTAATCGGTCACATTGTTTTTACTGAACTCTATAGTTACATAAGATCAATTTGAAATATAATTAAAGAGGAAGTCGATGATTTAAAAAAAAAAGGGAGGTGGTAGGACATAGTAGCACTCTATATCAAACAGCTAAGTCATTTGTGTTTTGGTGCTTTGTAAGGACAAATGAGTTTTGACTGGAATTACTATAGAGGAATAAATAATTTAGGCTTTTCTTTATTCACAAGAGGAGATAGGAAAAGCTATGTGAGATGTTGATTCTCAAATTTTGAGTGGGCTGGTGCTAGTGCAAATGATTGTGAGATCAGTACAATGTATCTTTAGTTCTCAGAGTAAAGGTTTTGTATTAGTCAATAGGAGTCTTAAAGCCAAATAAGGGGAAACATTGATGGTCGATGAGAAGAGAGGAGATATTTAAACTTACAGACAGATAAAAGAACAGTTTTTTATCTCTCTGTACTTAGAACAACAGACAAAAAAAGAATCTGAGGTATCTTTTCTCCTTCTATTTTTACTCATGATTCACTTTTTTTCCAAGTCACTCCATTTCTATGAGCTGTGGTTGACTGAGTCATAAGGGAGATAATTATGGTTTCTACCTGTATTACGTGACCATTGTACTATTTCCGCTTAGATCTTTTCTCTACTACGTCACCAGTTAAGAATTCACATGGACACAGGATCTCGCACCTTGCCCAGGATGCCTGATTCAGAAACTGCTGTTTAAGGATTACAAATTCTACATGTTGATGTACATCACCCCCTAATATCAACTCGGTCATCATAAAACATTGAATATGGGAAATGGGAGTTCAATTTTAAACATTTTGGTTTTTTTCTCAATCCAACTGAATCACTAAGAAGTTTCTATCACAATTATGTTTTAAATAATCACCAGCTTTATGCTCTCTTGTCAAAATCCAATCAAAAGTGCTTACTTTTGTTACATGTGTACGTAAGTGTGTGCTTATGCTGTGTTTGCACATACAAAAGAGCTCAGGTTGAACCTGAGACGATGTGGACAGAGAGCTACACAGCTTATTAGATGGAGACACGGACTACCCCAATTTGAGGAATCTAATATCGCCAATGCATTAAAGTCTTTGTGAAGCTTCAACAAATGACGTGTAACATATTCTTCACTAAAATATCAGTTTTAAGGGTAGTCCTTTTTAAGTATTGTATTTCTAAGTGTGTATTCTAAATAGGAATTAAAGATTCTCTTCTTTCTGAGTGATTTTTTTTTTTTTTGGTAATTTGGCCTGAAGCCATTTTTTCTAACCAATGAAAAAATCTTGTTTCCTTTCTCTCCTTTCCAGTGTTAGAACTGTTTATTAGCATGTTACTTCCTGATCACACTAATTGGCTGAGTGTAGTGGAACAGCTGTTGGAACCAGATGCTGTTCACACCCGCCCTTCCTGGGTCTCTGTCTCCATTATCCTCACCTGGATTGCTTACAAAGCCTTTGTCGTCTTGGCTGTATACTTCTGGTATAAGGATTCTTAATCAGTGACACTAGAAGGTTGAGAAAGCACAAAGGAAAGAAAGGAATAATCAAGAAGTGAAACCATGTAAATTTAAAATTAAATAATAAATCAATCTCACAGTCCTGAAGGTGACAAATTATGTCATAATTTTAAATGTGAAATTGATGCAAATTCACTTGCTCCCTTCTCAAGACTGTAGGTTCCTAGATTTGAGCACAGAGAAAATGCAAAAAGTTACTTTTGTTTTGGAGCCATTTCTTTTCAGTGCTTTTCTTGACTTTCCCCTGGATTATCCAATAAGCAGTTTCTTTTCTCCCCATTCCCACCACATTAACCTTGGGATGTATTTGTAAAACTTCTCAGGGTTTCATCAAATCACCATGTCTTGGGGAGTTAGGAGTACACAACCCCAAAATAGTCCATTACATTTATTAGCTGCTGTTTTGAGGTACATTCTGTGGGCCAGCTGCACAACAAGTTAATTGTCACTGTGGGGATTGAACTAATAATGCTATCTTTGAGAGCCCCCCATGTGCCAGGCTCTTAACACAAATTTTCTTGAATCCCCAGAGCATCTCTATGATATACTAAAAGCTTTGTTTTCCAGATGAGGAACCCAAATTTTGGAGAGGTAGAATAATTTGCAAAATTATTGTAAAGGGAAGAACAAGATTTGGAGCCTTCAGTCTACCTGACATCTCTGATCAATACACCTTATGCCTTTGGAAAGAAAGCTAGAGATTACAAGAACCATGCTGTACACAAGTGAAATAGCAAGTCAAGTCCTTCTACAGCAGCAGTTCTGAAACCTTACGGGGCAAAATAATCACACAGGGAGCATTGTAATATTGCAGGTTCTTTGCCGTACTTGCAGATTCTCAGAATCTGAATTTTTTTCTAAGTTTATTTATTTTTGATAGGAGGGAGGGGCAAAGAGAGGGGGAGACATAGAATCCAAAGCAGGCTTCAGGCTCTGAGCTGTCAGCACAGAGCCCAACATGGGGCTCAAACCCATGCACTGTGAGATCATGACCTGAGCTGAAGTTGGACACTTAACTAACTGAACCACCCAGGCACTCCTAGGAATCTGAGTTTTTAACAAGTACCCTGGGTAATTCTGGTACAGTTTTCCACATTGTGAATCGCTTTTCTAAAGGCATTTACAGAATTATCTTTATCTATCTATTAACCCGTTCGTCACGTGTGTATGTTTCTGGAAGAGTTTCTGTAATAATCTTTACTTAAAGGAAAAAGAAATCAAGTTCTCTTGCCACATGATGGTTAATTTTTTGATGGTTTTAATGTCAACCCCTTCACAATCTAAGCATTCCTTATCTGCCCACTTTCTTCTTCCCAAGAAAACTGAGCCGTGGGTTTGCTTTCTTCAGATTAATTCACGAGATCATTGCTTTTGAGTTAAGTCATTTCAAGTAATGCTAAAGGTGTTTTCATTTTGATGGAATCACAATTGCATTTAAGATTGATGTCTATTATTATTACGAAGAATCTTTCTTCTGACACACTTAACCACAGACATTGATTTTAATTAGCCAGCACAACTTATTTTGCTAGATTTTTGGGAGGTGGGCTGTTCTGAAACCAGATGTAAGAGAACCCGTGTCTCTGAGCTTCTAAGGAATTGGGATAAAATAGGTGCAGCAACACTTTTTTTTTGTTATAAGACAAATTTTCAACTTAAAAAATTAGTTTTCCATAAGCCAGTACATTTTTCATGGAGAAAGGCGGTTGGTGACACTCCCTAAAGTGCTGCAACATTTTGCTAATTTAAAAAAGGTCTGCTTCAGATCGATTGCAACCTTATCAATAGGATGATCTCATTCATCTCCTTCGGAGACTCCTGTCATAAGGAGCTGCAGTAGCTCTGAGCTGCCTCTACTCTGATTGCGAAATCAACATTAAAGAGGGTTTCAGAATCAGTTTGTGGTAAAGTGAAGCATCTTTGTGATATTTCTTAGTTATTAGTTTTAAAAAGTGAAGCATCTTTGTAATTTTTCTTAGTTATTTGTTTTTAAAAAATCAAAAACTCATGCTACTGGTATTATTCATTCTGATTTTTTTTCTCTATAGAGTAGGTTAGGTGCTAGAGAGAATGCTTTTGTGAAATATATTGAATTTGTGGTTCTTTTGGACCAGTACTTCCTCCTACTTAATGCGCTAATTTTGTTGATATAAATGACTTATTTATTGGAAATAATATTAAAATACCACCAAACATAATAAAAAATGAAATTCCTTATAGTTTACTAGTTGTCAAGATTTACTTGTGAGAAATGGTTTTGTAATTTAAAAAAATCATCTCCTTGAAGTGGCTAAAATTTAAAGAGTCAGTTTTCCAAATGCATTACATGTTCCATACTTACTATATCTAAAGTTTATCAGTAAATTAATGAGGTTAAATTTCCAATGTGGCTTGTGGAGTAAATCTCTGGCTTTAAAGTCTATTTTGTATCAGAGCAGTCACTACACAATATATAGTCAGTTTCTTGAGCCTAATTTTATAGATAATAATAAAAATGAGAAAGTTTTCCTATAACTACCCGTCTTCCAGTTTTCTGATTTCCACACTTATTTTCTGCTAAACATTACAGCATTCTAATACTAGTTTATCTCAATTTTCCTTCATTTCTGTGATCAAAACCATTTTCTCTCCATCTGCTATCTTTTCATTCATCTCTCCTTTTAAAATTTGTTTCCCCTCCTGTAGACTCATGAATATGCCATGGTGTGTCAACTTTCTTTGACTAATTAGGAGGGGGAAAGGAATTCTTTACTTTTGAGATTGTCATTCTCCTGTGAACCAGTCTGAACAATTAAGTCAGCTGTCTTTGTCTACTAATGATTCCCCAAGTTAGATGTGGGAAATTGAAATGGGATGTTTTCCTTTTGAGGACCCCTGCACTCTGTAACCTGCGCCTGAGTGACTGCTATTCAGTGCACAAGTCAGCCTACTTTCTGAACTGATCTTTCCTAATGAGACAGCACTGACCTCTTAAAGCTGTTGCTATTTTAAATTATTTTTGTGTGTTTCAAATATGTGTCAGAAATAGTATTTATTTAAATGGCCCCATTTTGGTAATATCTATAACACTTGATAGAGTAATTTTATATCTATTTTATTTTGTGCTTATTATTTACCTTTATGCTCACTTGGAAATCCTATATTAAATAAGATGCTCTTCTAAGAGAAATGCTTATTCAGAACTCAGTTTCTTTGTTTTAATATTCAAAACTATCAGAAAATGTTTTAAGTGTCATATTCATATTTTAGAGATATGTCAGCCAATAACAAGTTACAAAGAAATATGATTCAGTAATGAGGATTTATTAAGTACCTAGTTTTGCATAAACTTGTCTAGGTCTTATGAGAAATGCAAAAAAGTTAATTAAAGTTTAGTATTTAGAGATATAGTAAGATGTATGAATAAGTATCAAAATAATTGGTAGATTCAGGCAATACTCTACGATTTCAGAGGAAAGAGAAATCATATAAGTTGATGACCTTGGAAAGCTTGGTTGAAATGCTAGTATTCACACTTGTCCTTGAAAAATGGGTATATTTCTAAATAATCTCTGTACCAAAGACCTCCTATTAATTATATTTAGATTATAAAAGGAAGGAGTCAATCATGACCTTAAGATTCCCACTGATACCCTGGGAAGTCAAATATCATTAGTAAAAAAGATAGCCATGGGATCTGGCTTGGGACAGAAAGTCAAGAATCTGGTTCTGGACATTTCAAATGTGATATCCTGTTAAGAAGATAGAAATACAAGAGACCAAATGAGACGCCAGGATAAATGTGGATGTAGTATCGTAGAGTTAGAGAGCAGACAACTGGAGTTAGCAGAAACCGATGTTCTCCCGCCCTCCCTGATGCCAACTAGGTGGGTAAGTTTAGTCAAGCGACTTCATGGTTTCCAGCTTCCATTTCTTACTTACAAAATAGGAGTCCTGAGGTTCTGCATTTTAACATTTCATAAAAGAAACATTTCAGACTTGCCCACATATAAGTCATAGTTCAATGCATAAAAGGACATTGGCCTTTGAGAAAAGAGGATATTTGTTGAGAGTGAAGGAGGAGGGCAGAGTCTGGAGGAGCACAGCAGTTTTGAATTGGAAAACATAGTAGAAGGGAATGTGTTGTCAGGGGGCAGATGATAGTGTTAAGGAGAAAAGATGACCAGGATGTGAGACAACAGAGAGCTTACGCAGAGTAAGTAAGGAGAATTACTGAAGAAGTGACAGTTCATGTCTCCCGACTATCTGCCCAGTCTTTGTGTCTGACGAGACATTGTCTGTGGCACCAGAGTAGTGTTTCTTAGAAGGTTGTAATCACAAATCACAAGACATACATATGGATTTTACCTTGTTATATCAATTGAATATTTATATCTTATGTATCAGGAAAGTCAAATTAACTTATTGCCTCCTCTAAGAAAAACTGGACCTCTTAGGCTAAATCATATTCACATACCCAATATAGTTTAGTCAGAATATGTGGAGGTTTTAATAGCCCATTTATGCCATTTAAATAGTTTGAATAACCTCAGTTTCATCTCTTATTACTTATTCTAGACCCATATTTTGGAAACATGCCAATATTTTAAACAGAACTACTGAACACATCATTTGATTATCTATGTTATTTGATGATATAGTAAAGTAACACAGACATGTTCTTGAACCAAAATTGGACACATATCAGAAAACTGTAATTCAAAGAGGTCCTCAAAGGCCTAACAGTCCTTTTTGCAAATTTAGTCTTTCAGTAAGAAACAATTGTATTAAAATACTCATCATTTCTAACCAGCTCTGTGACTGGAGTCTCCAAATAACTAATAATGCTGTTTATCCTCTGGCATGAAACTAAGATAGTTTCAGTAATGTTGGGGGCAGATGAGGAAAATTGCCAATGCCTAAAATATCCACTTGAGTTTTAAGACTGTTAGCAATGCAGGGGCACCTGGGTGGCTCAGTTGATTAAGTGTCCAACTTCACCTTAGTTCATGATCCCACAGCTGGTGGGTTCAAGCCCCCCTTTGGACTCTGTGCTGTGACAGCTCAGAGCCTGGAAACCAGTTCTTTCTCTCTCTCTCTCTCTCTCTCTCTCTCTCTCTGCCCCTCTCCCCCTCACACTTTGTCTCTTTCTCAAAAATAAATAAACATTAAAAAAAAGACCATTAGCAATGCAAAAAAAATCCAATTTTTATCCTATCCAAATAGATAAAACCAAGAGGAGCCATCAGTTATTTTGTCTTGATGCTTAAATCAGCAGATATGTTCTTACATATACCAACCAACTAAGTAAGAAGGAGTTTGGTTTGGTTTTTTTCAAACACATGTGTATTCCTATCCTTGAGTATTTACAAGTAGTCAAGATTTTAAGAAATTTATTGGGGCTAAATCAGGCAAGAAATATTAATTCTAACCAGTGTTTATTCTCATGAGAATTTACTGTTTGGGGGAAAAAATTTTTAACCATTACAAGAAAAATGCTAAAAAGCCAACTAGATTTTTTTCTAAGTACTTTGGATAAGTCCAGGTTATTTGTATTCACCTCATAGAGCACTATGTGGGAAATTTTTGTTGCTACCTTTGATCTATGAAAAGTGACTATGCTGGACTTTTTCTCTGTCGTCCCTTACCTCCTAATTCCTAGGCAGCTTTCATCATTAAAATGTATTTGATGCAATTTTTAGCACAACTATGTACTAACTGCTTTATTCATTATTTAATTTAATCCTCACAATTGGTTTTCATTCTTGCAAAGAAAAAGTTGAGACTTGACTGAAATAAGTTGCCCAGGGTCACAGAGGTTAGTCAGTGGCAGAGCCAGGATTCCAAGCCTATTTGCTTAACTCACTATGTAAAATGTCCTTTATTTCTTGGCCATGCTTTGTGCCAGGGATGTGAAGATGAAAAAGACTTTCTGATCTCATGGCACTCAGGCTGGTAGAGTAAGATCACCACCTGTTCTCGTGTGGTTCTCCTGGCAGTACCAGGCCCGCCAGAGCCTGCCAGGCTGAGTGCTCCCTGCCCTCCCCCACTCCCCCCACCGATCTCCAGGAATCAAGTATCATCAGCTAAAGCCCCTGTTCTCACAGAAGGCCCAGGCAATTTTCTATCTTAACTCCAGGGTGGCTGTTGCCTAATGCAACTTCTTGCTGTAACACTACCAGGTATTTTCCATGTCTTCTGGTATTCTCTCAACAGAAAAATTGGGAAGAAATGCTGCCCAAGAATAAAGTAGGAATATTATTTATATGCATTGAAAATGTGTTTCTACAGTGAGTCAGAACTGACAGCCACATAGAGCTCTGAGCCTGAGCCTGTAATGAGACTTACTTTTTCCAGCACCCTGTGACCTACTGCCTGACTGGCCCATTATGACAACAGCAGCAACCACTGTGCCCAGCTCACCACACGATGACAACCTTTCCAGTGTGTGCCTGCCATTTATTAGGACATTAGTGGACGGCCATCCTCCAGATGCCCAGCCGTGACGATCACACAAAGAAAACATTAGTTTTCTTGGATGTTGCTATTATAATTCGAAAATTAGTTTTGCCTTCATGACTGCATCACATTTGGAATCTCTCTTTGATGTTGTTATTAGTTTGGCTCATGGTGCTCATGATAACTGTCACACATTAATCACATCTATCACGTGATTCTTAATTTGCTCCATTATGACAAATGGATTTAGACACAAACTTGCAATTACCTATTTTGAGGTTAATAGCAGATTTGGGGTTGTAATTGGTTCCCAAATATTCAATTTAGGGAAATTATTTCTCACCCTGCTCTAAAACATGCTCTAAATGAGCAAATTGTATTTTTTACTGTCACTGCAAAATTGTACCAGATGAGACCATCTGAGACATTTGAGCATAGTAATACACCCAAAAGTTTTATCTGTGCATTCTATAGGGTGTTTTGCTCTTTGTCGTTATCTCATTTATCCACCCCACTTTTATATGGGGCTCAAAATACTCCAGAAAATTTTACTTTATCAGTTCTCTCCTTACAGGGAATATTGTGTAGTAATTCTATTTTCAGAATGTTAACAATCTTAATAACTACCTACAATTAACATATTTTAACTTAATGACAAGAAGATATTTGTAAAAGTTGCTACACCTTTTGATTTTTCTCTTAGATCTCTTTGTTAAGTATTGCATATTTTAAATGATTACATATCTAAAACCTCAGAAATTCTCCTTCCAAATAAGCACAGGGGTATCTCGTAGGGTCCTTTTTGGTTACAGAGACTTTTTCTTGCAGGGTTTGTATAGAATAATGTTTCCCCTCTGCTGCAACTATGTCTCCTACCTATGAATTCCTGTATATCTCCAGGAAATGGTACACATTCATCTATTCCAGTAAAATTTCCTTTTCTGACAAATCTCAGTAACAGGAAACTATAGGCATATGGATGTCAGTCAACAAGTGACTGCAAAAAAGGGATGAGAGATGGAAACGCGGGAATTAGAGGTGGAGAACATTCAGAAATCAACTGGTTTAGATATTGTAAAGCATGGAGACTAAGTGTCCAAGTTCTGGAGTTAAGCAGCCTGTACTTGACTCCTGTTTCAGCTGTTTTCTTTTGGACTGTAGGCAAGTCACTTAACCTGTATCAACTTTCTCAACGGCAAAATGGTAGTGTCTATCTCACAGAGTTGTTGTGTGGATTACATGAGTGATTTTGTAAAGCTCTTAGCACATCATTAGGTGCTTAGTAAATATTAGCTATTACCCTCCCTTATCCAAAAAGGAAATTCTTTCCACATGGTTCTTAGAAGATGATCATTCAGCCTGTACTTAAAACTTTTCCTGTGAAAAGCCATTTGTTACTCCCCTAAGTATTTTCCTCCTGTTTTTGAGTAGTCCTAATAAGGAAAATTCTAGTCTTCTTCCATGTGACTTCTATACTTTAGGTCTAACTCTGCTCATTAGGACCTATATAATGTGTTTTCTATAAAAAGACTTTTCAAATATTTGAAATATCTCATCCATTCTCTCTTTCAGGTCTTTCCTTCCCTGGGCTAATTACCTCACTTCTCCTATCTCATACATTGTTTGCAGGCCCCTTACCTCCCTTCTTAATCCTAAATTCATCCTTAAGTCACAGGTGAATCCTGCTATTAAAATATAGTGCCTAGAATAAAATTGAATGTTACCTGACCAGTACAACATGTGGCTTCTCTTGCTTTAGTTCTAAATAGCATCATGGTCTAGGGTTTCTTTCTTTCTTTTTTTTAATGTTTATTCATTTTTGAGAGACAGAGCAAAAGTTGGGGGTGGGGGTCAGAGAGAGAAAAGGAGACACAATCTGAAGTAGGCTCCAGGCCATGAGATGGCAGCACAGAGCCTGATGCAGGGCTCGAACTCACAAACTGTGAGATCATGACCTGAGCCAAAGTCGGATGCTTAACCAACTGAGCCACCCAGGCGCTCCGGTCTAAGGTTTCTTTAGATTGTTTTCTGTGTGTACATTGGGGTAGAGAAGCAGTGTGGAAACAGCCAGGCTTTTTTACATGCTTGCAGTCATCTAAAATTCTTAAGGTCTTTTCCCATGCGTTGTGAAATGCCCTACGCCATTTTTGGTGCTATTGATATCCTAACTCAAGTGTAAGACTTTATATAGCTTAGTTAAATGTAGCAATCCCCTTGTTGGCATGGTAATGAGAAAAGGATGTATGATGGGAACACTATTAGAAAGAGTTTGCTAGTTTTTTTGAAGTGCCTAGCATAGTGTCATACACATAGCAGGTGTTCTCTGAGTATGCTGACTGTAAAATATTTAGATCATTAACACTCACTGAGTGCTTGCTGTGTATCAAGAACTATAATAAGCACTTTACAGGGAAGTTCTGCCTCTTAGCTGCATTTGATCATAAAACTTATAATGTAAAGAGAGATTCCATAACATGCTCAAGCTCACATAGCTTGCTAATGATAGAAAGGTGGTCAGGAACCAGATCCTACAAGCATGAAAGCTAGCGAAGGAGTGTAGGTTTGATGTGCAAACACTGGATATGACTTTGAAGGGTGTTTCCTGGGAAGTGGCCCAGCCAGGTATGTGGTCAAAAGATTGCTCGGACTGCTCTGTGGAGGGAAATTGGAGGATGGACAGAGTGCAGAGAGGTCACCACAAGGCTTTTAAAGATCAGACAAGAGACAGGTGAGTGGGCAAGGGAGCAGCAGAGAAAAGTGGAGAGTACAAGGTCTGTTCTGGAGGTTGAGTCAAGATTTAGTGGTTGGTTGGACATGTGGTCAAGGGAAAGGAGGACTCCTAGGTGACTCCCAGGTTTCTAGCTTCAACCACAAGATGACAGTGGTGATTAAAAATACAAATTACTTGAGGAGAACTAATAATTACTTAGATGATTATATGCTCAGAAAATGTCTTAATGGGTGCTAAATGAATGGATGCTATATGTTAAAGTTACAAAGAAGAGACTACTTTCAACAGGTATACTTCTCTATTACCTCATATCCTTAAATTTTTTTATATAAGACAATGCCCTTATGAGAAAAGGGCCATCGTATCTCAAGAGACTTTTTCCCATGAGGAAAGTTGGCAGGCAACAATTCCCATTTGTTCCTTTACATTTCCAATCTTTTTAGTCATCTCTGATATATTTCCATGGGATTAAATCATGGGTACATGTGTCTAAACACATCTGTTCTGTTCAGGACATGTTAGAAATGTTTAGGTGGAAGAAGGAACAGAGCTAGAAGGCGGTAGAAGAGAATTTTTTAAAGAGAGTCATAGAATTTTAGCTCTGTGAGAAACCTTACAGATAACATCTACTGAACTGCTTATTTTTGAGTTGAGGAAGTAAGGACCGGAGAAGGTATTCTTTCAGTCCAGCCTGGGAGTCTTAGTTCCTCAGCCTAGAGATCTCTCAATGGTCATGACTTCTCTTAAAGCCATCTTCTAGAACTCTTCCCTTTAGAAAGGAGCTGTAGAGGAAGAAACCAAATTTAAAGTTAAGGAAGAAATATCTTTCATCTGAGTGGCAATGGTGATCATAGAAAAACATATCAGCAAGACTTTCACATTTTGGAAATCAGTGGGTGAGACAGGTGAGAAGAAAGGAGAAAGGGGCTTAGCATAAATACCCTAGTGAGAATCAGCAGTATAGGTCAAGGTCAGCCAAACAAGTCAGGATAATGAGAGCCAGTAAGCATCAGGAGCTGGTGCTCAAGGTGCAACATGCTTGCCAAGTGGGCTGGCAGGCATATTCCAGACACCAAAAGAAACCTGAGCACCTCACAGCCCAAGCAAGGCCGGCACCATGTTACCTGCCAGAGCTTAGAGAGCTTTACTTAATTGCGAAAAGCAGTAGGCTTTAAGCATCAGAACTCTGGAGCAAAAACCAAAGTCTTAGTAGATGAGAAGCTGGCCTCTTGTAATTGGGGCCTATAGCATTATAAAGGTAATGGCCATTGTATTCCACCTGTCAGGACCTGACCATCAGCCCTCATTTTCTGACCAGGCATGAAAAGAAGCTGGAACAGGAGTTCATTGAGAGAAGTGAAAAAAACTATGTATCTTTAATAATAGAGGACCTATAACAACATATATAATGAAAAGTCACCTTCCGAATCATGTCTCCTGCTCTGCCTAGTACCCCTTCCTGCTAACAGCAAACCACTGTTCTGGTTTATCGTCTCTGGGTATTTTTCTACATATGTGAGCCAAACAAATACAATATTCTTGTTTCCCTTTAGTTTTTATAAAGTGGTGCTGTATTATGCACACTGTTCTGTACCTCACTATTTTCATTTGATAAATAATTATAAGAACTCTCATAATACAGAGCCATCTTAAGTCCAAAACGTGTCCAGGGGCTTCTATCCTTAATGAAGTTTCCAAGATACATATTTGTGACTCAAGCTTAGGTAAGATTGACAAAAGTAATAATACTGGAAAGTTGGACATTGTGCTTGAGAATCTCCCTGTTTGATTACACTCTGTGTCTGGGGTTTCAGCTTCTACGGTATAGACCCAACTGCTCTAACCCTGTCATTAGCCGATAGGACAATGCTGACTGAGCTACTCCTGCCATTTCTGACGTGTAAATGGGAGAGGCTTAGACTGGCCAAACTTTAAATACTGATTCTAAGACTGAAAACACTATTTGAGTAGTTTAAAATCTCACTAGTTTGTGAGATATTCAGGGAGTAGAATTCAGGGACTGTTAGATTTATATTTGGAGGTAGAATGTTACGGCAATTTCCTTCAACAGTAATGGTCTTCAAACCGATTGACTTTTTAAATTGTGAAAATTCCAGATATTCAGAAAAGCATAGAGAATAGCATAGAAACATCAGTATACCTTAGCTTAAAAAACAAATGATTTCAGATGCAATTAAGGTCCCTAATTACATGCCTGCCTTCCTTTTCCAAAAGTAACCACTCTCCTGATTGTATCATAGATACACACATCTATGTACTTTTGCTTCATTTGTAGGTATCCCTGAACAATGTAATTGATTGTTCCTTTGCAGATTTTAAATTTTTATATGTGTGGACTTTTAATACATACATTTTCTGCTTCTCCCTTTTTTTTTTTTGGTTATTGTTCAACATTATACCTGCAAGATTTATCCATGTTGGTATATGTGTCTTCACTCATTCATTTATGCCATTCTGTAAACAATCCCAGCTTAATTTTCCAGTCTTCAGTTGAAGGACATTTAGGTGACTTTTCTCCTTTCTGTTACAAATAGTACTGCAATGAATATCCTTCTGTGGGTGTGTGTATCTTTGTGTCTAAGAATAAATGTAGGAGTACATCTTTAGCTTTATTAAATACTGCCAATTTGCTCTCAAAGTTGTGCTAATTTACACTCCTACCATCAGGTATAAGATTTCTCATTGCTCAGTATCCCTGCCAACACTTGGTGTTGCCAGATTTTTTAGTGTTTGCCCATCTGATTGGTGTGAAATGATATCTCATTATGACTTTAGTTTGTATTTACTTGATTTATGATGAGGTAGAGAATTTTTAGGACTGTTTATTGGACCTTCAAGTCCAATCTTATTTTTGATTGCCTGTTCATGTATTTTTTTTTCCTATTGAGGAGATTGCTTTTATTTTATTGATGTGCAGTCATTCTTAGACCATCTAGATGTTAGCCTTTTGTCTGTCGTATGTTTTTCAAATACCTTATTTAAATCTATCGTGTGACATGACTTTGTGTGTGGTATCTTCATGAACAAGTTTTTCATTTTTAATGGAGTTGAATTTATCTTTTGCCTTGTTTGTTTTCTTCTATTTTGCCTTTTAGAGCCCTTCCCCATCCAAAATTTATAAAGATCATTTTCTCCTAAAAGTTTTAATTTGTTTTTATATCTAGGTCTGTTATCCACCTTAATCCAATTTTTTTTAAATGTTGCTAACCACTTATTGAGGATTCCATCCTTTACATAGTATCATTCATTAAACAAAAAATATGTTCTGGACCACAGAATGTTCCCGTCAAAGTTAACAGCCTAACAGAAGTATTTCTTTCAAGGTGGCTGTCTTCACTGAAAATACTTATGAAATTTCTATTTATTAAATCACATTCTTTTTTAATGCTAATTTATTTTTGAGAGAGATAGAGAGAGCATGTGCACAAGTTGGAGAGGGGACAGAGGATTTGAAGCGGGCTCTGTGCTGACAGCAGAGAACCAGGTGTGGGGCTCAAACTCACAAACTGTGAGAGTGCCCCTTTTTTAAAAAAATAATTTTATTAAGTTTATTTATTTATTTTGAGAGAGTTAGCACAAGGAGGGGAGAGGCAGGGAGAGAGGGAGGGGGGAGAGAGAGAGAGAGAGAGAGAGAAATCCCAAGCAGCCTCCACCCAATCGGCACGCAGAGCCCACTGTGGGGCTTGAACTCATGAACCATGAGATCATGACCTGAGCCAAAGTCAGAACCTTAACGTATGAAGCCACCAGGTGCCCCGAGAGTGTCCCTTTTTAGAATTGCATTTAAAGTCTGCTGTAAACTACTTATTACCTACCATCACTGGCAGACATTTTTCCTTTAAGGTCAGGTTTCATTTAGAATAAGCTTGGTGATGAAGCTGGTTAGTGACTTTTTATTTAACTTAAAATAAGATATAACTGCAAACTGCTAAAATTCTTTTCCTTGCATGAATATAAAGGGATTCTGAAGTCAGACATCTAGGAGAAATTCTCCAACTATTTTGATATAACAGTAGCCTCAATATAAATAGCAGCATAAAATCTCCATTATGTTCATTTGAAAGTTTAATCTTGTTAAGTTTAAGCCAATTCCTTATAACTTAGCAAGGCAGCTGTATCTGTAGATAGATGAATGAATGAAAAAACCAAGTGATAAATGTGAATAGAAAAATATGTAAGGTTTTATGAAAATAAAGAAGATGTGTATATGCAGGTCACCTTCAAAATCAGGATTTTTTTTAGTGCGGTCAGAAATACTGTATTTGGCAACTACAATTTGGTCCCTCACTACCAAATGAGCCACAAAAGTCTTTTAAGCATGGAAGCAGCATGATCAGATTTATACTTTTGATTAAACTCATCTGGCAATAGTAAACTCTTTCTATAAAGGGCCAGGTTGTAAATAATTTAGGTTTTGTGGGCCACATGATCTCTTTCACCACTGTAGCACAAAAGCAGAGACAGATTAAACTTTATGTACAGAAACAGGCAGAAGGCAGGAGCTGACCCTTGGTCATAGTTTCCTGACCACTGGATAGGGATGGATTGAGGAGAGGATGTAGTAGAGACAGGAAGATCAACTAGAATGATTGGACTGGATTGGGTAAAAGAAAACAAAAAAAAGACTGGATGGAGAAAAAAGGACGGCTGAGTAAATGTTATAGAAATATACTTGGCAGAATTGATGGTGTTCGGAATGAAGAGGGTCTCCATGGAGACCCCTTCACCTCTTTTCTGAACTCTCCAAGAGAACAGTCTTGGTTTTTATTTTTTAGAGCCTGATTTGTATTATTTGATGCACCATGGTGGTAGGGAAAGGCCTAGTGAGGGAATGTTAGGTACGCTGTGGACAATTATGTGAGCTCAGCAGGTTTTTGCTGAGCAGGTATTGCTACTTTAGCCTGTGCCAAGAGGCAGAACCTCCACACAGGAACATCTTTGTACAGTGGACTTCCATGGGCAGTGACCATCATGGTATCTCGCACTTGGCAAGAGACATTTTCACATGGAGATGCAACCCTTTGCCATTTGAGAGCCAGCATTCAGAACCACCAAGGGCCAGTAGATCAACAACAGAACTTTCAGTCCTAACAGTCTCTGAATAAGGCCTAAAAATCTTTCTTCCTCTCTTCTTACAGTTGAAAGAGTTGAGCTATATTCTGCCACGTGAGCTCTTTTGGGGAAAAGGGTGTGTGTAAGATGCTAAATTAGGTTCCACTTGAATTCTTTAGTTCTGTCGACACTGAAAGTTTCTTCTTATCTTTTGAAATGTGAGTGCTAAGTTGAAGACGGTGAAGAGTTTCTCCTTCCATATCTCTAACGTGGGATCAGGATTATATCCATCCTCAGCCACCAAGTCTTGTGTTAATGGAACTAAAACTCTCTGGGGAAGCATCCCAAGCCTACTTAATGTTCCCAAGCACTGAAGTTTGCATTAGGACTTTTACACTAGCCGAGGTATCTATAAAAATGCATGCTTGCAGCCAGGCCCCTCGTGGCTTCACATTCGAGGAAACTCAAGAGCATCCATCATTCTGCACAAGAGCTGGAATAACTTTCACTGCTACGGGTACTTCCATTATGTAACTCAGTTGAGAGGGTTCTGTGATTGCCATGGCAGAGCTTAGCCATGATTCTGTAGAATAAGGTAAAGAAAAAAAGGGATTTTTGACTATTTTCACCTAACATACATTGGTAGAGGATTTTAAGAAAAGAAGATTTTTAAGATGAGCACTTGATTTTCTTTGTGCCCCCTTAAATGTCATAGCTTTTCCACACCGTTTCCTCATCTAGTGCTCTAACTTAACACAATCAGGCACCTTGCCAGCAAACCCTTACCTTTAGCATGCAATCACAAGCAAAAGTGTTTTGTTTTGTTTTTTTAATTAGCAACAGTTTTGTTTGAGACATTGTTTAGATTTGTTTATATATTAGGTGGAATCTTCTGGATTGGTGGTTATGTTTTGCTGTGTGTATGGCAATATTTAATAAAATTATATGTTGTTTATAAATTAGACATAGAAGCCAAGAAACTATGGTTCTCAGCCTAGCTTGCATATTTGAATCACCTAGGGAACTTTTTAAAATACTGATGCCAAGGTCCTGCCCCAGATCCTTTGAATTTGATTCTCTGAGAATGAAGTTGGGGCTTCAGTAGTTCTTTGAAAGATCCCCTGATGATTCTAATATGCAGCCAGATTAGGGAACCCCTGCCTTTTAAAATGGAAATCCTCCTGTATACCTCTACACTTTATAATCTTTGTGAACAGAAAACAGCCTAACTCCTTAGCAGTTAAGGGTCTTCCTAAAATGGCTTTGACACTTGTCCAGTAAGCTCATGCTAGTCTGCTGTCCCTCTAACTACTCCACTTCTTTCCAGTTATACTGAGGTATAATTGACATCTAGCACTATATAAGTATAAGGTGTACAGCCTAATGATTTGATTTTCATATATTGTGAAATGATTACCACAATTGTACTCCATTTTCTCAAACAGGCAGTCCTACCTCTATCTCCATGTGTTAGCACATATTTTAGAGAAGAGACCCTATCCTTGCCCACCAACATCTTCTCATTTCTTAAGATGCCCCTTAGGCATCAGCATCCTTACCTAGCAAGCCTTTTCTAGTTCTCTTGGGCGAGGTTTGCTTCCCTCTCTGCTCTGTACCCTTATCACCTTGCAGGTACTCAATTGTCTGACATATCACTATTTATCTGTATGTCCCCCTCCTCCAAAACACTGAGGTAGTTGAGGACTGGGTCCATACTTTACTATTCTTTGTATTATCATTCAGGGCTTAGAACAAATGAGTACTCAACCTATGAATGGATTAAACTTATTCTAAAAATTCATTTTATGGGGAGCAGTAGCATGGGTTCCAGAGTCAGACTGCCTGGCTTCAAATGGTAGCTCTGCCACATACTAGCTTTGTAACCTTGCACAAGTTACTTAATGTTTCTGAGCCTCAATTTCATTATCCATTAAGTGGGAATATTATTTCTTACTTAGGCTTGTGAGAATTAAATGGGATACTATTTATAAAGTGGCTAGTATAGTACCTAGTGCATATTAAGCATTAAATATTCACTGGTATTAGTCTTACTGCCTCCTAACTGATTTCTGTCTGGGTGTAACTGTAAGTACTCTGTGGGAGGCTGATAGAGCAGAACACAGGTGAAACATGGTCAATGAAGTTTGCATTCATCTGGTGTAGGTGGCCAGCCTTATTGGCTGGCTCAAAAAAAGGAGTGGACAGAGCTCCATGGAATCACTTGTTAGAACACTTGGTGGGTTTTTGGGAGCTTGAACTCAGGACCATGAGATCAAGAGTCGCATGTTCTACCAACTGAGCCAGGCCCTTGGTAGGATACTTTGAAAGACAAACAGGGGATCCTGGATTTATAAATGGTATGCTATAGCAAGAGAGTGAAACAACTGAGATTGTATATGAACAGAATTGTTCTGTACAATTTTACGTGATTGGAAATAGGAAATACTGGAAATGGTACCCCCCTCCCCCCAAAACACTCACCTGAAATAATGAGAATCTACCAAGGGTAGACACTGATTATGAATTTCTGGCTCTAAGGCAGAAATAAAAAATTATATACGCACTTACACTTATGGCTACAGTCATCTGCCCCGAGGCATTTACTGAAATCAGATCATCACAGCCCCTCCTGATCCCTGGTCTGAGACTGGAGATTCTGGTAGTTAGAAGGTTAGAAGAAGAACGAGGATGGAGAACAAAGACAGAGAGTAGTCAAAGAATCAGATCATTTATTTCCTCTTTCTCATGTTGCATGCCCTAGAAGCATGAGGATTATCAGGGTCTGATATATATGCAAAATCACCATTGTGATGACTGAAAATTACAGTGAATTCAACCTTAAATAATGTAGCTATAAACATCATTACTACATTTTTTACTACATTTTACTTGTAGGTAAAATAAAAATGACATATTATGTCCCATAGCACAATTCTTGGCCTGTCATCTGTACTCAGTAACTGTAAACTGTTGTTAATCTCATGAGGTTGATGCTTATGATTGATGATGATTATCCCCGACTCTTCATCAGTAGGAGAAAATCCTCCACTTCCAGAGCATACTTAGGAACATTGGTTGGGATAATATATTAAAATTCATGCTAAATTTTCTCTGACCCAAATTTAAACAATAATACCACCTTGATACTCAAGCATGGGAATTTTATTATTATAGAAAGAAGTTCATAGGTCCTAGAAAAGCAGTATTGTGAATAATAGGGATGACTTTGAACTGATTTTAAAACAGTTCTTTTCAAATTTAATTCCTGTAAATATTTCAGAATCCACAGAAGAGATAACAACCAACATATAAAGAAGGGCCACTATTATTCAGGTATAAAAGTGAAGCATATGGCTGTTTTCCAGAAAACATGTTTATGGTAATATAACATATGGGTAACATATGGAGAAAATCAAGTTGGAAGCCCTCTGGAGATTAGACTAATATATCACTACTACGCAGATGTAAATTGCAGTGCCTTAGTCACCTACTGACTGTATCCCTTAGAATTAAAGGAGATTTTCAATTGCTGAAATAGTTTAGACATATATTTACATACAGTGTATTAATTTATATCCTTAGTGTTTAAAGATAATGCTATTGGTCCTGACTACCATTCATGACAACTGATGTGGCTAAAAAGCAGAGAAGTGACGAATAACCCTTGTCACCCTAGATTCACAGAAACTAGTGACTTTGATGGGTAGGATCATGTTTTCCCACAGTTTTTCTCAGTGTGAGCTGTCCTATTTCTTGATTACTGATAACCAGATTCATCTAATCTTCTCTGTTTTCCCAGGATTTTTTTTAACAGCGTGGCTGTATCATTTTGAATGGTGCTTCACTGGGTTCTTTAAAGAATTTCTAACACTCAGCCAGTTCCGTTAATCCCATTTCAGGTCACCATAAAGCAGTTGTTTTCATGTCTAATCAGCAGGCTTGCATAATCCACAAGAAGCCTGTTGTCAAGTGCACTTCTTCAAACTGGTAAATTTGTTGCAGTCTGGGAATGTGATATTTGTGCTTCTCTCTCATTGCTTACTAGAAGCTTAAGTATTACTCACAGGTGATGCTGATGAAATTGCTCAGATAATCCGATGTGGTCAGTTCAGGTCTCTAGCCATGTACTAGAAGGTCGGACATTCGTCACTTTGATCTTGACCCTGTTGCTACAGTGAGCATGCACCCTGTCTGCCTGACACGAAGGTCATGCTGGCCTTCTTGATTTGATTTTCTACTCTGTCAGTCAGCACACCATTAGGCAGAGTGCTGCTGGTGACCCCTGTAATCTCAATATGGCAGTGAGCGGTGTGTGGGGTTCTGCTGATGGGGACAAGTACGTGATCAATTCAGCATCTATGTATTGCACACCTGCCATTCACCTAGAAATATACAAGGTGCCACAGGATAGAAAGAAACACAGGCACAGTTTCTACCTTCAAGGAGCTTACATTATTATCATGTGATGATAAAAGTCCATCTCATGATCTGGAGGGACAGACAAGAAGTGCTTGTGGAGGTCAGAGTGAGCTTTTCAATGTTTCGGCCACTGGACTTATTCTCCAGAAAGATGTATAACCATGAGCTGTCTTTCTGTATATGCGTTTTGAAAGCTCCCGTGTCAGCCTACAGCGGCAGCCCTTGAATATCTCACAGGCTTTTAATGATATTCAGAGCTGTTAAGTGGTGTTTCCCAGAAGACAAAAATCAGTCTAACACAGGCTTCTGAGCCCTTTATTCTACTCTCAGAGAATCACTGCACACAATAGATTGAATAAGATGGAGCTGATTTGCATCCCTGCTTCACCAGTTGGTGACTGAGCATCTCAGCCTATTTATGCTCAGATGATCACTGGATGTTTCACATGCCTCCTATAATATGATTTTATCACTAAGTTAATTCATACCCTTTTGTGTTTACAAATGAAAATATAATTTTTACTTAATAATAAGACTTAATTGTTACTAAAGTTTTATCTTGACTTATTATTTTTTTAATTTAGTGAACACTTTCCTATGCTAACATTGGCCATTGTGGTTTTTCTCTCAGCCATTTTTCTTACCCATGGTTATTTTCATTGATGAATTGTTTGATCTAATTTTTGTTCCTCTTTGAGTTTCTTTAACTGCGAGTTAAACTCTTGCTAGCCTGCTTAATATAATATAAAAGTAAGTGCTAAAGACAAGTTCATGGCGGATAAAGCTGATCATCTTGTTTCCATTGTAATATATAACCTGGTGGGTTTACCAGTGTAAATATTTAGGAAACTGGTCTTGCCACCCAGCCTCATATTTACACATGGGATTTACTGGTCCAATGGTAGGTCAAAAGTCAATATAAAACAGGAATGGAGGCTCTGATGTCTTGTCCCTTGGAAATGTTTTCTGAAAATTCCACAAGCAGATCACTGTACTGTGAAAATAATGGGCTGCTTAGCACATCTCCAGACTTCACCTACAGAGGGGCCTTTGTGTAACACATCAGTCATCCTTCTAATGTAGAGTCATCAATAGTTTTGAATTCAAGAAAAGTAGGACAAAAGAATACTTGTTAGATCTTCCCAGGTAGAAGACGGCACAAGGGGAGGAGGAATAGTTAGCCAGAAGGCAAGAGAAAAGTAGCAAACTTAAGAGGATTCTCAGCCTTTGGGAATAATTTTAGAAAAAATAAATAGTAAATTAAGTGACTTACAGGCTTTTTTGGCCCCATTCAACAGTAAGTTAAATAATCTTGCCACACAAAACAAATAAATCTTAGGAAAGAATTTATACTTCGACTTCTTAAGCTATTAAGAATTTGTGCAGATTTA
Source organism: Suricata suricatta (assembly GCF_006229205.1). Lineage (NCBI taxonomy): Eukaryota > Metazoa > Chordata > Mammalia > Carnivora > Herpestidae > Suricata > Suricata suricatta. The sequence continues at coordinate 79,694,632 of NC_043705.1, read as the reverse complement.
AGAGTATAAAATAGTCATGTAAACATCAAAGCTACAGGATGCCTTGGTGAGAGACTGCATTTGAAAAATCAAGTTCATTTTCAAACCCATCCAGTAGTGCAATTTAATGCAAACTAAAAGGAAATTATCAGTGCAACTTTTTTTATGGCTATCATACTTACAGTAATAACATATAGGAATAAGATTTCTTGGGAACAGATGGCAAAGAGCAAAATGGCTGATATGAAATATAGTATTATTAATATACGGGTGTTAACAGTATGACAGCATGTTACAAGTTGAAAAGAGAATTCCCAATTAAGCTCCTGTGTTACTTGACTCTTATCTATAGCAGTATCTACAGCACCACTCAGATTCTCCAGGATTTCTTGAGCTTGCAAACAGTTCTCCTAATTGATTAGCAGGTAACATGTGGTTCCCTGCCTTGCCCCACCCTCTCAGGTTACTACGGTGATAGAATCTTAGCTTCCCCTCCTTTGCTTCTTCCCCGGCGCAGACTGATCTGTAGAATGAGATCTTGTGAACCTGTTGGACAAACTGGTGCTGACATTTCTATTCACATGTGTTACCTAACGTTCCTTCTTGGGTTAGTAAAAGGAAATGTGCTTTTCATGCCAGCTATCATGTACATTTTGCCAAAGTGTCTAAGAAAAAAATGATGTAATTCTATTTTATAAAGCTTTTTTTTTCATCATTACTTCTAAAACACTGGAGTATAAAATATTTTTAAAGTACACCTGGAAAGCACATTTACCTTCTTTCTTAAAGATTCCTAACAATCACTGTGGAAAGTGTTTTGTTACCACTGACAATACTTTTAAAAGGAGTCTGTGTGTGTGTGTTTGTGTGCACTTTTATTTTAAAGGTGTTTTGAGAATCAAGAGCATTGTCTTATTTGCTTTAACTTGGTTTTTACAGAGAAACTAAGACAGGTCAGTAACAGTTATATACCTTTTCTATAGTCTCCTGGTAACATAGAAAGGACAGCAATTACTTTCAAATCAATTCCTAAGAGTCCTTGATTTTTGAAGGCAGCTATTCACACATAACAACCAGAGACTCTAATCTAGGCATTCTTTAAATCTTCTGTGAGGAAATAGACATTTCAGTAATATATAAAAATACCACTTTTTATTTAAATGGCACCTTGTGTGTAAAAAGTAAAGTAAAACAAAAGACATCATCTTACTATTCCAGAAGTTCTTTTCTGTAGACAGATGACAGTAACCCCCTTAGAACAATTCATTTCACAGGCCACCTAGCTTGAAGTACACATTTTCGGAACCCATTCCATTTCCAGTCATGAGAGCACTGTATTTTAGGGTGACATTTGGCACCTACCTTTTTAACATGACTTTATGTACTTTTACATAAAGTGTGTATAAGTAGGGCAGTAGTTCAAAATACATTCCTGTATTTTTATAGGAAATACAGTACTTAGTGAGAGATTCAAACTCTTGAGACTCGGCCGTCAGGGCATAGTCTAAATGCACTCATGGTGACGGCTGGAAATCCACCTTTCCACCCAACTTTCCCAAGAAAGGCCACATTTCAGATATGGTAACCAGAGTCACTTTGCAGATAAAGAGCACACAGTGAAAGAATGAGAAAAAGATGAGATTTAGAAAACAAAATAGGAAAGAAAGTAAAAACAAATTAAAAAAAAAATCTTAAAAAAAATGTTTTTATGTTTATCTATTTTTTAGAGAGAAAGAGAGAGAGCCCAGGGGAGGGGCAGAGAGAGAGAGGGAGACACAGAATCTGAAGCAGGCTCCAGACTCTGAGCTGTCAGCACAGAGCCCGATGCAGGGCTCAAACTCACAAACCACGAGATCATGACCTAAGCTGAAGTCAGATGCTTAACCAACAGAGCCACCCAGGCACCCCCAAAAAACCAATCTTTAATATTGGGAGCAGGTACCTAGTTTCAAAAAGAAAAAACACCTTTGGTGAAGCTATCCTGTTTCAACAAAATGTTTAAGGCTTCACTAAATTTTCAATACTTTAACATAGGGATAATAATTTTAAAATATTTTTTAAATGTCACAATATCATGTCTGCTTATTCTGTCATATTGACTATTTTGAATTAAGAAAATGATTAATTTATATAAAATTCTCATTTAATGTATTGGGTGACAGTCAAAAAATGATTCACTAGAATTGTTCTCTTTGAACTCTGCAGAGCAGTATATATATGTCTTAAGAATAAACCTGTAAATTCCATACCATTTTACACCTTAAGTAAGAAAACTGAGACTTCTTTAAAATAATCCAGCCAAGGTCCTGTTTCTGGATCTCAGACTTGTATCTTCTGATTCAAAATCCTGTCCTTTTCTTACTTCTGTCTCTTCCTGTCTTCCGATACTATTCAAACCATTTCTGTCTCCATTTTTGCTCTCATAATAACCATAACCTTATACCCAATTTCTAGAATTCTTATTTATATCCACAATTAACATTGAACTAGACATCCTGTATATTCCTTAGCAGGTTCCTTCCTATTGGTGGTGATAGATTTTTCAGGCTTTGAGTAATTTGGATCCTAAACACTGTTTTATAGAGAGTTTATGGGGTCCCTCCTCCCTTTGCTGTTCTTTCCAGTTTCTCTTTAAACTTATTTTAACAGACATCTCTTATTTTGAAATAAATCATGTTCAATTTGAATACTTTAAGATTGTCTTTGATTCTTAAAAATCTTTTCACCATATGCTAAAGAAGAAAAAAGACTGTCTTATTTTGAAATAAATCATGTTCAATTCAAATATTTTAGGATTGTCTTTGATTCTTAAAAATCTTTTCGCCATATGCTAAAGGAGAAAAAAGATGGTCTTAGTTCAATGATTTGAGATACGATAATGCTTTTAAAACAAATCAAATTTGTTTTATTAAATATATTTGGGGTTGAGAGTTCAGTAGACAACAGTCAGCACTTTATTTCAAGCCGCTTAATGGAATTGCATAAAATAGATCAAGTAGGAGAGAGTGCTTTCCTATTCTTCACTATAATTCCACCTGCTGCTAGCCACATGCAGGTCATTAAAATATCCAGTTTCATTGTATTCATAGAAAATTTTAAACATAAATGTATTCCTTAAATGTAGGTCTTATTTTTTAAAAAAAAGACTAGTATTTGCCAATATTACTATTCAAAAGATATATTATACCAATGAGAATGTTTCATAAAGTCATATAATAAACTTTCTATTCTCATGAACAGTTAGTTCATTCAGTGAAAATTTATTAATGCCTATGAGATGTGAGGTAATGTGCAAAGTGCTGAAGGAGACATTAAAGAGTGCCAGATAAATATCCTTCTGTGAAGGAGGAAAGACTAGGCCGGTGGCTTGGAGCATGTGTGTCTCTTTCCACAGCATTTACGTCACCTGCCGAATTGGTTAAAAACGCATATCCCTGGACCCCACCCCAGGCTACTGATTCCTAACCTGTAGGTAGGACTGAGGAAGATGTACTTTTAAATAAGTTATTCAGTGATTGTGAGGCTCATTAATTTGAGAGGCACCTATATATCAGGAATAGAGACACAAAAAGAAATTAGTGTAACACTATGTGATAATTATTCAAGTAGAATTGGCATTGATAAATACTTGGTTTAAATTTATGTTTCTAATGAATGTAAAATGTGGACATATGACCTATCATATGGAGTGAGCACATGGATAAATATTTATCTAGAATTCCATGCCTTAGATGCCTTTATGTTTTCACAGAAATTAACTAAACATGTTGGTCTAGAGATTCTGTCTGTTTTAAACTAGAAATGTCACAATGAAGTCATGTTTGCAAAGAGTAAGAATAAATCTACCATGGAATGAAGTAGAAGGATACCTGTATAAATCATTCAATTAAAAAAAATTCTCTTTAACTTGAATAGATCAAAAATATTAAAGAGGTCTTGGCGTCTGACATATTTCATAGCAAAAACAGTATCAAATGACTCTACTTGAGGAAACCCTACTGCCTGATCTGCTTCGATGTGCAACCGGGAGTCTCAGAAGTATCCATCACTTGGTTTTACTGTTCAGTTCAGTTCAACTAACTGCTCAGCTCAACCAAATGTGGGAGTTCACAAAAGCTAGCCACACAGACTGTATATATAGCCCCAAGGAAAAATGTCCTTATTTACTTTTTACTCAGCACTAAAAAGTGATAGAGCTAAATTCCAAAAGATGCTTACCAATCAATAGGAAATGTCAAGGTAGAAAATATTGACAAGCTGGTGTAAATAAAGCACTTTTTAAAAAAAGGATATAACTTTTCAGTATTTATCAGTAAGGTATGAATTTCTAAAATTATTCACCTTTTATAGATAAGCTTGCAGTAACAGTTTGAACTGTAGGTAATAATTGCATATAAACAGTTAACACAGTGAAGTGAAATATAAAACAACACCTGGATGCTGCTAGATCTCCTCCTCATCTCACCTTTTTCTTTTGTGTTGATTCATTTAACAAATGCTTACTGAGTGGCAATGCCAGTGCTGTCCTAGCCACTGGACCGCATCTTAGTATAAACACACATACTCATGCCCAACGCTTGGGTTTTGTATACTGGGTGGAGAGTGGTCAATAACAACATGAAAAAATCAATTAACAAAATCATTCTTAAGGAAATTTACAAAACTCTGTGACACAAAAGAACAGGGTGGGGGTCCAACCTGACACAGAGTTACCAGAGAAGGCTGCTCTTAGAAGGAAATATCTAAGCCCCAAGATGAGAAGGAGGCAGGTCCAACAAGAGTTGGAAAAAGAAACTGAGGAAACAGTAGCCACAGAGGCCTTGCAGAAGGAGTGAATGTGGTGAGTTGAAGGAACTGACAGAATTCCAACACAACCCAAATAATAGGGACAATGTACAGAGGAAGCAGATAGAGAGATGCACTAACCCACATAGGCAGTGGCAGCATGCTTGGGTTTTATTCTAAATGCAGTGAGAAGCCATTGAAGAGTATGAGCAAAGCAAGGCCATCAGAAATGCTGTTTACAAAGTTTTCTTTGTGTACAGAATAATTGGAGGGATGGGGGTGGAAAGAAGACCAGTTTGGCTACTGTTTCTGTGGTCCAAGAAGAGATGATGGTAAGCATGGAGATGGGCAAAAGTGAAGGGATTCAAAGTATATTTTGGGGGCAGAATAAATGGACTTTACTGATGGAATTTACATGAAGTTTTTGAAAGTATTATTTTCAGAAAGAATATATATAAATCCAGACTTTATAGGTATAGAAATGTAAGGAAATAGGAAATGAAAATACACAGCTGCTAGCTCCCATTCCTTTTCCACCCTACGCTGTATCCTCTTTGGGGAGGTCATCACAAAAACATTTTGCCTTTGCACATACAGTGATGCAGGAGGACACAGAGTGAGCCTTTTTCTCTTTGATTCCTCCCACAGAGATCTGTAAGCATTATGAAGTCCTCTAATTATATCAGCAAATGTTTCTTGGAGCCATTGTGTTTCATAGGTATCTGATTCCAACTCCTATTTTTGCCTTTTATGCCATGTCCATATTTTTAATAAATCAACATTTTAGATTGAGAGTAAAATCCAAGAAAATCTGCCAAAGTGTTTAGAAGCTCTAAAAATCAGAAAAAAATACGTATTTAAAATAGTTTTATTTTTTCTAGCATACACTTACATACCCATCATAGTTAAATGTTGTTTTCATAATAATTCAATATGTTTTTCCATTCAGTAGTAGTAAAAGTAATTTTATAGCATTTAGGTTAATTTATCAGATTTAATAATGCCAAACAAATGCGGCTCATTTTAAGTAATGAGACTAGAGTAGGAAAAGAAGCATCAGAAAAAATCGGAAACCACAGAATAATTAGATTTAGGCTTTCAAAAGCTCTTGACTCCATATCCTCCACCCTACCTCAAAGGAAATAAAAGACAAGCCATTTAAAAATGAATTCTTTTCTGAAGACTTTTCTTATTGTGTCTGTTTAGTCTTCACAGTTTTCAATATTGACAGTGAGTTTCTTTTCACCACCAATATGGCAAGTTCCTTTGAGGTGGAGAGAGATTTCACCTTTCATTGCCTTGTGTTATTTCCCCTCTACTGAACTATGTAAAGAAAGGTAAATGGTAAAATGGCAGTGCACGAGATGGAGAGCCTTAGATTATTCACTCCTGTACAAGGAGATTGTTTTCTTTTTCTCTGGTGTCAGTGTGCATTTGGGAGAAAAAAAAAATCTGCTTCAGCAAGAAATTCTTCTTCCAGAGAGGTAATTAGGAAATACATAACTCCTGTTTTAAGAGCAAGTCTTCCACAAACGGCTGCCTGCACTTACAGTGATGATTGCATAATCACAGGCAGGCCTATAGCTAACTAACAGATAAAAGAACTTTATTCGGAAGATTAGGGATACATGCCTTTTGTTCACACAGTAATAATATGTTAGGTATTAATCCTGTTAAAACCACTACCTCCTCCTCTTCAGACACTGTCCTTCCCATAAAATAAAAATCTGAAGCTATCAATCAGTGAATGAAATATGCAAAGTATATGCCTTCCTCAAGCCTGAGCATTTACGATCCTTTAGAAGGAGGAGTAATTGTTGAGTTTCTGTACATAAAATTAAAATGTAATTTTATTTTTAAATGCAATATAGCTTCTTCAAAACGAATATCTAGCACATTTGGTCATCCTTGCTGACTTGTTTAAAAATCAAAGTAGCTTTTTGTCTCTTAGAACAAATCCTACAGCCAAACTCTCTTAAGTAAATAAAGGTTTAAAAGAGTAAATGTTTCACAACTAAGGATGTGATGGATTGCTACTGTATATGTATTTTCCTGCAAAGCTAGTCAAAGGCTTTTTTTCTCCCACTACCTCTTTGATCTTAGTGAAAAGCTTTCCTTAGAGCTTGAGCAGGCCCCATAGGAGCCTTATTTTCTCTTTATGTGTTTCTGCACACTGCTGCTCTTTACCAGGCTTTAAGATGTACCCACGTTTCCTATACCAGTGCTTGAAGAGCAGTCATATTTTCTCATATTAATTATTATTTAGAATTTCCTTTGTCATGGTTGAGAGGAGCTCTCCCAGAATTTCTTTTCCCAGGGTACCTTAATATGTTTAAAGGCTCTGAGGATGAGTGGTAAGAAATTAGCCATTTTATAGTATCATTTGCCATCCTTAAAATATTAGGATATTTGATATCTAAATGCCAAATGAGGTCGGTTATAAGAACAGGCAAATTTAAAAGAGTAGTCGGTAACATGATATGAAAAAAATCAGTATGCCACCTCCCTCAGTCTTGCTTCTTAACTTCTTGGAAGACTTGTAGAACACCAATCAGTAAGTGTCAGGAGAAAAGGTTGTGTATGTTGGGTGTTAACTTCTCATACTTTTTTTAATTGAAAGGTTTTGCCCCTTATGAGGAATGCTTATGTGAAGTTAACCTTTTCTTTAGAAGAAAATTACTATGTTAGTGAAAAATACAACCTTGTGCTGGATAAAATGCTCTTTTATATCCAGTTTTGTTTACTAGAGAATCGTTGTGTTTTTACAGTTAAAGTCTATAAAAGCTTATTAACTGGAGAAATTCTTTTCTGTATGTTTTGGTTTTCACATTTGGTTCATAATCTTTTATATAAAAGGAAGCAATTGTTCTTAGCTATTGGACAGATGGGATGCTCGAGAAACAGACTTTATAGCTTTCGAAGAGCCTTACTCACGTGTTCCTCTACAAAATCATGGGTAATGGAAGTGTATAGTATGAGTTACCATTGCACTTTTTCTTCCTGTAGCGAGTTGCCTACAGCATGCATTGTGGCTCTGAGCCATTATTTAAATATTGCTATTATGTAATGTAGTTACAGTTCTTATTATTAGAGGTCGTTTATTATTTACAGCATGTCAGTTGTCACGGCTAGTTCACCCAAATAGATTAACCTTTAACATTTTAAATATTTGAAGAGAAATTGATTTAGCATTTATTTTTCTATGGAGTGGTTTTATTAAAAGTCAAAAGACTTTAGGGGCATTATTTTAATAACCACTAAGACCTGTTCTATAGATCACTTTAAGTTTAGCTTATTTTTTTAATTGCTCATTCACCTGTGCAATTTATAATTGTTTTTAGATACATCATTTATTGTTTTGTAGTCTTTACATGTTTAATTAGCAATTTTATTGTGCTGTGTTTTTAAACAAAATTCAAGTCAGGAGTCCAAAAATACAGTTGATAGGCTAGCAACATCATTAAGTTATTAAAGAAAGGTATAGATAGCTCAAAAATGTGCATTAGCAACTGAAAAGAATTTTTTTCTTGACATACTAAATGTTCCTAATCTATTTTGAAGCAGAAAATAAATATTCATTACTATCACCTCTACCTGCTTCTTTCCATATTAACATGTTTTTCATGATGATGATGATGATGATGAAAGGGAGACACTCACTTCACCTAGCACAGGCAGGCTGGTTATTCTGCCTTTCCAACTTTTTACCTGAGAAATGGCTATTGAACAAGGGATCAGGACACACGTTAATCACCAAGTTAAATGTTGGAATACTCTTACCAGACATATACAAGGACAGACACACGAATTTGCTTATTCAGAAGACGCCAGGAGAAAGAGTAGGGAAGGATACAGGTAGCCAGAAATACTATGACCACTTTAATCAGTAAATGAAGATACAAGAAATGCTGATTTTATGTGTGTGACAACTATGTTAGCAGCCCCACATATAAATTAATCTCTCTACAAGCCCAGAGCAAATAAATATTTATTCAACGGACTCCTTAGTCCTCTTCCTCATCTAGCCCATCCTCTGGAATAGCATGGCATTAAGAGCTTGAACTCTGGAACTGGCTCTGCAGTTTACAGCGGCAGAGCCATCAACACATTACTTACCTTTCTTTGCTTTTTTTAAAGTTGATTTATTTATTTTGAGGTGGGCTGTTGCAGAGAGAGGAGAGAGAGAGTCCCAGGCAGGCTCTGCACTGTCAGCAAGGAGGCCATTGTGGGGCTAAAACTCACAAACCATGAGATTGTGACCTGAGCCGAACCCAAGAGTCGGATGCTTAGCTGACTGAGCTACCCAGGCCGCCCCAAGTTACTTACCTTTCTAAGTCACTGTTACATCATCTATAAAATTGGATTTAGGCAACAAGTATTTAATGAATGCCTGATATGTTTTAGATACTATTCTAGGAGCTGAGGCTCAACAGTGAACCAGAGAGTCTATGCCTTCAATAGTATCCACCTCACAGGGCTGTTGAGAAAGTCAATAGGATATAAAGTCTATAGTGCATGACATCGATGTGTTCAGTTGTTGTTAGATGCTTTCTTCATCATTATCTATACCACATATTATGTACAAAGTACTTCATTGTTTTAAGAAATTTAAAAAAAAAAGGTCTTGTTTTGCACCTATTCTTTAGCATTAATAGTCTCTTTGCATATTTAAATGTAGATTACTGTAGCTTGTAATTCTAGAGAGACTCTGAGGCAAGGATTTGAATGCAAATAGTTTATTTCGGAGGCTATCCCAAGAACACTGGTAAGGGAATGGAGATGGAAAACAGGGCAAGAAGGGAAAGCCTTTAGAGGATACATTAACGAAAATATCACAGCAGTAGGCAGCTGGGACTCTATCCCACTTGGGGGTCTCTGGAAGATGATATAGGGCATGCCTCTGAGTTGTTTCCCAAGAGGAAAAGAAACTAGGGTATTTTTCAACCCTTGCCTTTCTGTCATTGGCCAAGGGCTGTTTCTGGGGAGTTAATTCCGTAGCATTTTCATCTGGCACCATGTGCAGTCCAGGCATGCTTTGGGGCCAGAGATACTCTCAGCAATCACAAGTGCTTGCAACAGGAAGCCCTTGGCCTTTTCAGAAACAATGATTTTGAAGCGATCTGGGAGGGCACCGATAGCATTTGCTACATAGCTCTCCACCCAAAAACTACAATATAAGACTGCGTGTGGTGAGCTCCAAATATGTAGAAACATAAGAGGAAGGTACAAACGCTGGATTTATAATTTCTTTTTCAGAATAAGGGTGGGATCATTAGTATGGAAGTGCAGCACCTGACTTACATAAAGGAAATATACTTGAGGAGCATTTTTCTTTCTAAAAGCATTACACATAATTGTTTGGCATGAGGAACATTTCAAAATGGTCACCATGTTTTGATCAGCTCTTTTATCAAATTAGAACTTAATTACATAACATCTATATGAAAAAAATCAATCTTTTTTTTTTTTTAGTTGCTGAAGCACATGGACACTCCAAAGTAAATTGAATCTTTACATCAATTTTCCAGGAAAAGAAACGATAAAATCTTTGTCCTTGAGGTTCCACTTGACAGGGTCAAAAGCAATTCTTCCATTGTATTATACCATAACACAAATCAGAAAATGCAAAGATTTCAGAATCACTCTATTTCACATATTATCTTCATAGCTTTCCTCTGCAGCAGAGCAAGGGTGTTATTAGGCACAAGAAATTTTGTTGAATTCTTAAATTGGTCTCAAGAAGTTTGTGATGGATGGTTTACTCAATTTAAAACAGATCATCGGCTAAAATTGCTTTTAGGTTAAAAGGAGGGTTCTTCAAACTCTTTTTAGGGCAGATCCTTTCAATTACTTGGTTAAGTCCAGAATTGCTAAACTGTAACGTATGAAGACTCTGGGTACATTGGTGGTGAATATGTTTAAAAGAGAATGCTAGAAGGAGAATAGAGCAGCCTCAAGGCCAAACTTTGTCTGCTTGAAAGTTTTACAGGGATTTAATACTGGCCCGAGCACTTATTTATCTTTGTTCAATCCAGCTTATTCTGAGTAATCTAAACCTTAATTAATGATTATTAATTTGACATGAAGCTCTATGCAAATGCCCAGATACCATCTGGAGTATTTTACCCAGTTTCATGTAATAAATATTTCTCTAATAAGACTCCTTGTACCCAATTAGAAATGTAGGTGGCTCCTTGCCATAAAGCTCATCTTTTAGTGGAATCTAAACCGCATAAATGCAGACAAATAAAAAGATATTTTATACTTCTTCCGTATTTTTGGTATTTCCTGGTGAAAGTTACAAATTGATCTCTCAAAAGAACGCGCTCTCAAAAGTGAAGTCTTACTGAGCTCAGATGTTACCTCCTCAGGTAGAACCTCCCTAGTTACTCCATTTAAAATGGCCCCTCATCCTGGCCCCTCACCTCCATCACCTCACTGTTTAATTTTCTTCAGCACACTCATCACTATTCTGTGTTCTTTCTCTATTCTTTCTTGTTCCTTTATTTGTTTATATTTGTCTGACTTCTCCCACTGGAATGTTACTGCCATGGAGGAAGAGAATTTACCAGTCTTACTCCTTGTGATACCCCAGTGTCAAGGACAGTGCTTCCCACAGAGTAGGCACTCAATAAATTTTTGTTGAATGAATCAGTGAAAGAGTAGATATTAAGAATCCTGTGTTCTTGAAAATAAATGTATCATATCAAGTACACTAGTATTTTAGGGAAGAACCTCAACTCTTTCTAGCTTAAAAAAATGCATTTAATTTCACTGCAACAATAATGTAAAAATTCGACAAAGAAGCAACCTCTCAGTAGAATGTTGAGCTGCTGAGCACAGATTTGCTGTCAAGGAAGCAGTAGATGCAGGGATTGGACAGCCAGAAGCAGACCCTCATGGTCAGTGTCCCAGGCAGCTGTGGAACTGTATTTGGAAAGTACCTGGGACTTAAGACAACATGAATCAGAAAAGATACAGGAGGAATCAAAGGCCCAATAAATCCCCACCTTCTCAGGGCTCAGGCACCTCAGGCATCCCCTGGTTATAAGGGCCTTCTTACCAAGACCAGGAATAGAGAAAAATGCCATAATAGGCCACCAGAGGAAAGGACAGGCTGAGTTTATTTGGGGTAAACACACTGTGGGACTTGAGAGCAATCCAGTCTGTTCTTTCCTGAAAAGATAGACCATTTATTCTTTTAACAAATATTTATCAAGGCCCTCCTGTGCAGTAGCACTATTTAGACCCCAGCTTCCATCATCTCTTCCTTCCCTGGCCCCCAACACACTTGCATGCCCGTTGCTACAAAGACACTCTGCCTTTTATTTTATTATTTATTGGCCTTTTGTGTAAAATTTGTTTTGGAGAAAGGGCTTTGCCACTGTAACAAGGCCAGCAAGCCTTCTTTTCACATCTTATTAACACTAGTAGCAAGTGCTTTCGGCATAGGTAAAATACACCTATTCCAAAACACAGAATGAATGCTCTGTGTCCCACTAGAATACTCCATTCTGCCCTCCCAGGAAGTTGGGAAGTGTCCAAGCTTGCTCTTGGGATTGCATCATTTGTGTGCAGACCTGGTTTGTTTTTTCAAAGGTGGCAGGTGACCCTATGCCTTTTGGGCAATTGAGATTGAAAGTTAGGTTTCTGCTATTGTATTAAACTAACTCCGGTTTCCTATTTGACTGAAATATGAAGAAGCAAGGATTTTTGGATTGCTTCTGTTATATTTCCCAAGATGTGAGTGTGACAGGAAATTTTTATTTTAAAACAATATCGTGATCCATGTACTTACTGACAGAAGACGTTGGCTTAAAAAAAAAGAAAAGAAAGACAATGTCAATCTGAAAGAAATTGTGTGCAGCCAGACTGTTAAACAGACAAGTCAATTGCTGAAGATATCTCATCCTCATTCATTGAGCTCTCGGGGAGAGTTTTATTAACCTACTGTGTTTTCAGGATCTATATAGTCTTCTGCCCAGTGTGCCATTACCCAGTGGGATTGAACCAGGAGAGATCCTTGCATAGACTCAACATCTTCTTAACAAAAATGAAAACAATATCATATTGCCTTTTGAATCTGTTTGAGGAGAGAAATATTTTTAGGGAAAAAAAATAATTGAAAAGCTCTATATTCATCTTTCTGTGCCCTAGGACATTGATTTTTCAGACGTTGTAATGTATTACATGGTGAAATAGTCTCATGGACTTTCATACATATTAGTGACTCCAGTGCCCACAGCACACACTGCACACCTTTCACATTCAGAGATTCAGCATGCCTTGTGGTATTTCTGTCTGACCTCAATCCATTTTGGAAATGAAATGTTCCATACACTAAGGGAAAGAAGGGCTTAAGGGCTTCTCTCTAGCTTTCCTGTCGTCCCTTGATAGCTGTGTAGAGAAGTGACAGGCATTCTTGCTCAGAATCTGCCTGGTGACACCCAGGTCTCTGCCAAGGGCTTTAGGATCCATGTTTCACTCTGCTGGCTCCCAGCAGTACCATCTGCCCATGTGGTCACAGGAAATGTGAGCTTTGTATTCAGCAGGTGCTCTATAGATATTAAAATTGAATTGAATCAAGACTTAGTAAATCCAAGCCAAATCAGGTTTTGTACCTTGCCTGGAAAGCAAGAGGTAGAGGGAGGAGTAGCAGTGACAGTAGATAAGGAGAGAGAAATCAAGTCTTCTTCAATTTCAGGTATAGGAGGCCCAAAGCACAGTAAAAGAGATCTCCTTAATGTACAGTTTGAGGAGGGAGCATCACCCTCCCCCATCCCAGGTTGTGACTTTCCCTGGCCAAATCTCTGACCCATGCTTGATTTCTATTGTCAGATACTTCTTTCCTGGTCTTACCTCTCAGTCACCCAGCTTCCAGGCCAAGAGCATGGGTGTGATGCAGTTGTTCATCCTGGGTCCCAGGAGACTGCCCCTGTCACCTTAACCCCTCACCAGGGACGCCTAAGTGTCACCCAAGCTGCTCCCGCTGCCCCTTCCTAGTTTTCATCATCCATAATGACAGCCAGCTTAGACTTAACACCTCAAGTTCTATATGTGGTGTTTTATATAAGAAGTATGAAAATTTTGGCGTGCTGCCTCCATTTTCTCGATTCTCTTCATGCCATGCTTCGTGCTATGCCTTGCCCTTTGCCACACTGCTTTCTGCCTCTCAGTTACACTGCTTTCCACTGTGAAAAAATTCATTAGAAGAGCTGATCTATGCCAAGCTTTGTGTTGTTGGTATCTTAATACTCTATATGAAAATAATGGCATCATATGGGAATGTATATGAACATGGGAATATACGTGCCCAGCCACTGCCCTCTGCATCCTGAATGGTCCATAAAATAAAGACAAGGGAGGTGTGAAGCAAGTTTCATTTGGAAAGCAAGCACTTCTAGGCCAAAATCAGAAATGATAATCAAAAGATTGGGGATACAAATTCAGAATTTTCAAAGACTAGTACCGAATTCCTCCTAAAACCTTACATAAAACCCTACCAAGAGATATTCTGAACTGAAATCTGAGAAAGTTCTAGTTTGTCTTTAATGATAACAAGTTTCTCATGCCCTACCAGTCCTCTTGTGACTGTTTATTAATAAACACTATTGTAAAAAATGGATATGTCCCTGAAAATGGACCCTGGCATCAAATAAATATGTGTGTACACATAGACTTGCATAATTTTTTAAATTGGTTTGTTTTAAAAGCAGAATAAAAGGAAAATAAGTCTTTGCCAACTGTGTCTTTATTTATTCTTTTTATGTGTTTGGCATGTAAATACAAAAAAAGTTCTCTTTACATTTCTGCAACACTAATTTTAAACACTATTGCTCTTGGTAAATTTAGCACACATTTTCTTTTACAACTAGTATGATGAAAAGAATTCAGGGATGTTCAGCCTTACAGAATTCCTGAGTAAACCTCATGGACTCTCATATAGTTACTGTGCTAAGAATACGTGAATAATTAATTTTTTGACTAGGCTGGAAATAAAAATTCAAAGACCAACTTTTTCATTCCATTTAAATTTGAAACCTCCTATTCAAATTGTTGTGCCATGTCAAATAAACAATATTATGCTGTTTTTACTCAGTTTATTATAGTCAAGCAGTGTTCGTTTTTAAATATTTTATCCTCTGAATTTTCATGTGACTGTATCCTGCGGCTCTCTATATTTTTTTCGACAAGGAATAAACAAAGAAGTGCTATGAAAACCGAAACGAATTGTAAACCATGGTCCTGACATGAGAAACTTAGTTCCTAGTGGGATTGTGGGGCAATTTTCATGGCTTTTAAAGGAAAGGAGAAACTTGTAGTAGTGATAAATTATACCATGGAGACCTCTTAAACACTTAGCCTTGGTGAACATTAAACCTGTCTCTTCAACAGGTTTATTGCAGGATTAGGCACTTCCTGGAGAAAGATTCACTCTGCCTTTGGCATTGATGTAAATTTGGTTTCTGCTAGATTTATAAAGGTGCTATACAGAAGTCATTCAATTTTCTCAAAAGTTCACTTCAGAATTTGGGCTGTAGATGCCATTGTCCTTAAAGTGGACCATCTAAAAAAAATTCGCAGATTCATACTGAGCCAGGCTCTCCTAGTCCTTTGTAGTAATTCATATCTGCCTAAACATTGTGTTAACTCTTTCTAGCCACCAGTGTTGTGCTGATTAAGTGACAAAGTCAGTGGTGCTAAGACTTGTGAGCCATATGTTAAGATTCACGTCCACACTTTAGACATGAATGTGGCATGCCCAGTCACTTTGGCTCTCAATTTGTAAATTTGTCAAAAAGAACCAAAATGTCATTTAAAAATATCTAATGGCTGAAGAGTCAGGACCCTGAACAACTTTGCTGTTTTTGTTTAAGTTTTGAATATGCATTTTGCAACTTGTAGTGTAAAACTAAATCTTAAAAGGTTGATTGATTGTCCTCTTTAGCCATCATTCATTTATTCTTTAAGTATTTACTGAGCACTGTATGCCAGGTTTGTCCTAGGTCATCTGGAAGCAAAGCAGTGAAGAAAACAGGCAAAATCCTTGCCCTCTGCAGGGCAGAGGGGATTACATTCTTGTGTAACTAAATAAATAGAATCAGTTGATAAGTGATATGGAGACAGAGAAGGCAGGTGGAGGGGGATAGAAGAAGGTGGGAAGAAGTGTCATTTTAACAAAAGGAGTGAAGAAAGGCCTCACTTTGAAGGAAACTAGGAACGAAAGGTCTGAAAGAGGTAAGAGTGCGAGCCCATGAGAACTGGGGAGAGGGAAGATTAAGCATATCTGGGTAAAGGGAACAGCAGGTGCAAAGGCCAGCAAGTTTGGAGAATGGTTCATATGTCGGTAGAACAGTGATGAGGGCAGTGTGGCTGGTGTGGAGTCAGCAAGAGGGGGAGGAGTAAGGAGAATAAGACCCGGAGGTAAAGGAGGTCAGAGCACATATAAGGCCTTTATGGCATCACCCTGAGTCAGGTAAGAGCCCTTTACAGACGGCTAATGTGCAGAGGAGGGACTTGAGTTGATTCACTTTTATTCACTTTTATTTTTTTAAGGTTTTATTTATTTATTTTGAGAGGGAAAGAGAGAGAGGGAGCACAAGAGGTGGAGGCTGAATCCCAAGCAGGCTCCCTGCTGCCAGTGCAAAGCCCAGTGTGGGGCTTGAACTACAAACTAAACCATGAGGTCATCACCTTAGTCAGATCAAGAGTGGGAGCCACCCAGGCACCTTGAGCTGATTCACTTTGAAAGAATTCCTTTGGCCATTCATGAGAATAAATCCTAGGGAGACAAAGGCAGATGAAGAAGGCTCAGTCAGGAGGCTGTTGCAGTCACTGATAACGAGGCAAGAGAGGAAGTTGCCCTGGACCCAGCGGTAGCAGAGGAGGTGAGAGAAGCAGTTGGATTCTGGATCAGTGGAAGGCAGAGCCAACAGGACTTGCTAATGGATCAGTTAAGGCTGTGAGAGCAAGAGAGGAGTCAAGATTGCCAGTTTATAGTCCCTATTACTTGCTAAAGTAGTAGCCAAAACAAGAAATCCAATCTCCCTCTTTTTAGGACCCTATGTATTTTTTTCTCTTACTGACTAGGTGAAAATCTATTTGTCTTCAAAAAGAACAACATGACACAACAAGTATTTTTTGCAAAGTCAACAAAGTTTCATGGGGGCGGGGGGGAGGGTAACAAAATAGAGATGCTACTTGAAAATTAAGTTACCAAATACAACCCTTCTAACACAACCCCTCCCCCAAAGTACATCCATGAGTAAGGCAAGCAAAGAGAGGGTCAAGTTTGAAATATAAGTGGAACAAAAGTTAGAGCTTATGCATGCCTTCCCCTGGATCAGGACACAAAATCCAGAGGAGGCTGAACAAAGATTGGTTGGTAAAGTTAGTCAGCAAGGCTAAGCACTGTTAATCATCAAAGGAATATGACACATTCCTTGCCTGTGAGGAGCTTAAAGTCTAGTGAAAGCACTTACCTTCCATGATTCAGTGGAGCACTAGGATGTTATTTATATCACTTGCAGAGATACATATCAGTAATGGAACAAATAAAGGTATAGATATATTAAACATAGATTCATATAGATTTTTCAATGTATGTTCTTTTATGTGTGTGTAGGCCAGCAGTACAGATATGTGACTACAGACTTACTCATATTCTTGTTCCAAATTTTAGTATTCAGAACTTGTTTGGCCACTGTGATCAGTAAGAGCAATAGTAAACTTGAGAGTACATATAAGCTACTCAAAAGTTATTTTGTCCACAAAAAAAGTTCAATTTGGAAACCTAACACCAAAATAAGTGAAAATACATTGAGCAAGATTTCATGAAGAAAATCTCTGCATTGAATAGCAGGTAATAAAATCTCAGCAATTCTCCCAAATGTGTCCTGAGTTCCCAGTCAGCTCCAAAAGGTGTCCTTCGTGGCTGTGTTACAGCTGTCCAAGGAAGCTGGCGAGCAGTTTGTGCATATTGTCAGTCACTTCCGGCTTTGCCCCCTTTGGTGCCCTCTTCAGCCCTGCAAGGGAGATCTGCCTCCCCTTCCAAGCAGCCCCCGCTTGGTCTGACTCCTCTCCCACCGGGGAATCGCAGAACAGCTTGCTTTCCTAAGCATCAGTAGTAGATAGATGTGCATCTCCCCTCACTGAAAGGCTTGTACGGGAAGGATTGAGGGACACAAAGCTGGCAGACCAAAGTGAGAAAGACAGACCTCACATGAAGGACATCATTCTGGATTCCTCAGTTTGCCCACCAGAAAGTGTAGTCCATAACCTATTTGTTGGTTTGTTTGTTTGTTTGTTTTTATTTTTCTGGTGAAATTTTGTTGCCTTTTAACTCATATAAGTTCTTGAGTTATTCACCCCCTCCCCAGTTCTAAGCTTCCTTTAACTTATTTTGGAATAAGCCGAAATGAAACAAAATCATATGTTCTAAATCAAGCTCTTAAGACAGAACTGAGTTCATTGATTAAATATGGAAGGGAGCATCTTTAGCAAAATGAAAGCCAAGCTTTTAAGTCTTCACTGAACATTGGTTGGTCTTAAACCGTCTTGGCACTAGTCTCCTCATACAGTTTTGCATATCAGGTGTTTACAGACTAAATAGTAGATGAGCTTCAAGTACACTATGTCATTTAATGTCAATGAGCTAACCCTGTTTATTCGGCTCTGCGCTTAGCAACTGAAATAATCTGCATAGAAGTGCTCAGTATGCTACAATTAAGAAGCGTGCTTGTGGAAGGCACACTCTTGGTTCATTTTTTAAAAAGGACCATCTGTTTCTTGGTGTGCCACTTGTACAGGTTTTCCTTTCATCTTTCACCTTCTTAAAAAAAATCCACAGCTTTCTAAAGCTTTTGATATTATTTCGTTCTTGGGCTTTATAGAATGCTCATTCTCTGGATTTTCAGCTGTGGTTTTACCAGCATCCTCACAAGAAAATTTTAAACCCTCAGGAATCTTAGAAATTGGAATAGGAAAATAGGAAGCCTCCCCCACCCTGAATCTGTTCCCTTCTGGTGAGCTGACAGTTCCTGTTAGCAACCGGTAATAATACTTATAATGGTGGTAGTGGTGGTGGTGGTAATCTATTAATATTTGCAAGTTAATAAGGTAAAAATTTAAGGCTTATATATATTCAAGAAACTTTTACTCATTTCTTTGAAGTGCCCTTAGGAAAGGATAGAAATGCCCTGACAGGCTGTGAAATAGGAAATCCTAAATAGGGCTCTTAGACCAAAAGTTGCTGTGTCTTGGTGACACACCTTTGATCATGCTCTATGACTAAATGTTTAGCATGTTGACAAAACAGTTTCTCGTTCTGCGTATTTCTAATTCAGAAAACAAACTTCTTTACCCACATATTTTAAGACATTTTCATATCCAATCTGTCTGAAGGTGAAGTGTGTACTTTATTTTGTCGAAAATGAACAAGATAAAGGGAAGAGGTAAAATATTCTTCAGTTAAATTGCACATTTTATGCCCAGCAGCCATGGGAAATAGGTTAGCTTATTTAAGAAGTTTATTTTCTTATATAAGAAAGAAGAAAGATGTTTGTGTAGCCTGTGCTTTGGAATAAAGATAGCAAATTTTAGACTTGACTTCATTTAAAATGATTAAACATAATGCCTATTTACTGCCGAATTTCTTGGAGGAAAGAACACTCTTGTCAGAATTGTATATTCCGAAACTTCGTTATTTGGTGTCATTTTTATCTCACAAAACTACATTTAAAAAGGAAAGTAGGAAGTGAGGCAGCTTTAAGGAAAATCACGACGTCAGAAAAGAGATTGGGATAAGTGAGATAACCCTCCCCACCCCTGTGTTCCCCCAGGATGTGGAGATGGTGGGGATTTTATGGTGACGTCAGCCTCAACTAAGAGCCTTCCCAACTTCTGTGCTACGTTTTGTTTTAGACTTTAAAAGAATGACCTTAAACATGTTTAGGTGGTCTTCCATTTTATAAAACCTTGTGAAAACAAGGGATTGATTATTATAGTCTCAAACCCGCTAGTCTTTATTGAATAAATATGGACATAATACCTGGGATGTGGACTTGTGTTTACTACGCCATCTTCACTGCCCAGCAGGGCTTAGGTGAGGTCTTGCACTACACAGAAGATATTTAAGCAACCAGTTTAGGTTCTTATTTGACTACCCATCACAAGAAGAAAAATCTATTGTTTAGAGCAAAGAAAGTATTAAATGATCCTCCATAGAGTGAGAGAAAATACCTGCAAAGCGATGAGGTGAGAAGTCCAGAGGTGCCTCTTGGTAAGCGTGGAGATCTGGCACCAAGCATCCTTTGTCTGCTGGCAGATGTGTAAAGGTCTCTGAACCAATAGATGTCAGCCTGATTGAACACAGACGGGAGACAGCAGGAACTAGCAATAATGATGAAATGTTTGGGAAGTCAAGTTTGGATTAAGGTATTTGATTCTAGCTGTTGAACAAGGCTGGAGTAAACACGGCTCTCCTGTTTAGCTACTGATTTATTATAAGCACCAAAATTAGTTTATTTTTTACATGGAAAAAGGTACATTCAGGTTCTAAAACTATATGTCCCAAGACTAGATGATGCAATAACAATGTGGCTCACTGTACATTTCTTAGAAGCTAAGGGGGGAAAATCTCATTACTTTCATAAGTTCTTGCAGAAAAGACTGTTGTATATTTTTTCCAGACTATTGGTGGAAATTTTTCTTAACATATAAAGAATAAACCATTCCCCCACCTCAGCCCCTATACAATCTGGGAAACCGCTCTTATGAAATAGCAGTTCTCTAAAATAAAAACACCAAAGACATATTAACTAGGCTTCTTTTTTCTTTTTATTGTTGGCGTTGAATACAAATCAACATTAAATCTGAGACCATTTTTAGTGTCAGATTCCCAGATCTAAAATAGGGTATACAAATTAAAAAATTGGCAAAAATGTTTTACTTATGTTTTATGCAGCTTGTAATGGTTGAGGCTCTTCACTTAGAATTCAAACATCCCCCTCCGTATTCCATATGGAATAAATTTTAGGAAGTGCCAAAAATAATGAAGGGATGCTTGGGTCTAAGCAAATAATATATTTTAAATTTTCAATTACAGTAAGAAACTAGCTTTTTCTCTCTACAAAAAGATAGTTTATTAGCCTCTCCATCAAAGACTAAAATGTATTTCAGTGTTCTATCTATATTTTTAAAACACTTAATCAAACATATAGAATACTTTGTTAGGAATCCTTTGGTTGCAATTAAAAAAAAAAAACCCACCAACTTAACTGATCTAAACAAAACAGGAGGCATGAATATGATTGGCTCATGGAACTGGAGAGCTAGTTCTAGTTTCACATGGGGTTTGGACCAGCAGATCCAGGTTCTCAGCCTCCAGCTCTGTATTTGTATCAGTTCTTTCCACTTTGCTTCCCTCAGTATATTGGTGTTGTCCTTAGGCCAACTCTCCTTGTGGTAGCAAAAAGAGCTATAGTAGTTCTAGACTGAAAACATCATAAATACCGTTTCCAGGAAAGAAAAAGCCTGTCCCAGCACTCCTAGCAAGAAGCCCTGGGGTTTATTCCAGTGGCATTGTCTAATGTCAAATGTCCACTAATCACTTTGGCCAGGTAGATGGGATTCACACGTGTGCTTTAGTGCTTCAAAACCTTAGCTCCAGAGTTGAAGATGTGTTGAATTCCATCTAGGTACAGCTAAGAATTGGGGAATGGGTTGATTCTTAAAGGAAGAGCTGAGTGTTTTTAGGACAAGGGAAAGAGGATGGAGACCAAATAATTAGGAGGCAGCCCAGTGAATTTCCTTTGCAACAGTGTACCTATCAAGGGTACTGCCTTCCATGCCTAGACTTAAATTGGTGGCGGGGGGGGGGGGGGGGTTGAGTTTCTCTTGCCCGTTGTCTCTTTTACCTCTCAGCAGACAATGCAGTTCCATTATGTGGGTATTTTCAGTAGGGACATTGCAATCTTATTTCAAAATGTTAATTTAGGAGGGGTGTGATCCACAGACATAAGTGGAGTCTTCCCCATTGACTCCAGTGCCTCAGGAGCACCCCTCAACTGACTATACTTTGGTGTGAAACACTGTTCTGGTTTCAATAAACTGCATGTAGAATTTAGGGGAAAGCTAGATTCAATAGGAAACATTTTACCAGTTTTACATTTAGATTTTCTACTAAATCTATAATGAAATATTCCTATAGAATGCTGAACTTTAATATGATGGACTTGTGGTTGCATTTTATATTCGTGTCATTGTGTGAAGTGCTTTTTCTGCAAAAAACAAAACAAAACAAAAAAAATCCAAAATACCCTCACAGAATGACATTGAAAGTTTATCCCCTCCATTTTCTGTTTCTCTGCATAAGCTCGTCCAAATATGTTCATTTCAGTCCTGTGTGGCACGTGCTCTTACATGTTTTTAGCAGCCCTGGTTTGCCCTGGTTGACCCTAACTTGGATTTGCAGTTCCCCCCACCACAGTCCATATTTGCAGAATGAGCAGTGCAACCCTTGCCCTTAGCAGATAGCATCCTCCTGTGCTGAGGGTTGATGCCAAGCCCTGAATGCTCTCCTCAGACATACGTAAGGAGAGGAGTCTAAGGATTAGATTGTGGTCTTTCATCCCTACCAACCTGCACCCTTCTTCTCCAGGACGGGGTGCAGTGAAGAGATCGTGGATCCACATCACTTAAGGTTCCAAAATTCTTAAGGCAGCTTTAAAGCTTTTATACCCAAGTAGGGTTCCCAGAGGATCAAGGGAGCCATCGTCAGCATCACCACCATCTCTTCCTGTTTCTTCTTTTCCTTTGCTCCTGTCCCAGAGAAAATGCTACTTCTCTTAACCCAGTGATCTGCACATGTGCTTCTCTCATCCCATGTCCTCTGCTCAGCTCTCAGACTTGACACCATTTCTATACCTCCACTTCTTCCTGCTCAGAATGCAATGAAGGCAGTTTAATAAAGTCGCGATTCTGCCAGTCCCACAAAAATGTCACCATCTCTTTCTCCTTCATGACTGCTATCTCTGTGGTGAGAGTCCATACCAGATTCCTCAGCTTCTACCCTCACCCACCCACACAAACACACATCCTTCTAAGGTTTCTAATAATTCAATAAATATTGATCGTGTGAAAATCTAACTACTGTTAAGATACAAAATAAATTCAACATAGTGGCTGCTTTCAGACCACCTGACAATATTATGATAGCTATTTGCCACCTAGTCTAGCCACTGAAACTCTCCCTAAAAGGGTCTCCAGGCTCACCTACACACCAGACATAAAGTCTTCCTTAAGTACTTAAAATACACCTCCTTATAACATTTGATTCCTTGGCCAAATATGGAAGTAAGTGGAAAACCTGGAATTTGAACCTGAGCCTTTTGCGTACCAAATCATGAACTCTATTATTACATTTTCATTGTACTGATAATACATGAATATTTGTCCTTTAAAAACATGTATAATGTTGCAGATAAAACTGAAATGCCTTTTAGACTATCTTTATACATATTCATATGTCTATGTACTCATCAAAAATATATAGTTTTTTATGTAAAAAAATTCCAGTGTAAACATCTTTTAACATGTTTCTTCATTCAACAATATTTCTTTGAGATTCATCTGTATTGGTACATAGAGATTCAGCTCGTTCTTTTAACCACTTTGTGAACTCTGAAATAAATACGCCATATTGTATTCATCTGCCTTTTTAAAGAACATTAAGGTTATTTTTCATGTTTTCACTATTACAGATTCCTCAGTGCCCCTCCTTGTGCATAGTGAAGCAATGTATTTTGCTGGTTAAATCCCGGCTCTTGACTTACTAGCTATGGGACCTTGGATGAGTTACCCAAACAGCCTAAGCTCCATTCTCCTCATCATAGTTGTTTTAAGGATTAGATGGGTTTCGGTATGCAAGGTGCTGATATACAGGCTTGGCAGCTAGTAAGCGCTCCATAAAGTGAGCTTTTAGTATCGTAAATGTCTGGATCCTAAGTTGTACTCATTTTCAGTTTAATTGGTACTTCCAAATTGCTCTTTAAAGTGGCCACATTGATTTATAAGTCCCTGAGCAGTATAAGAGAGTGTTCATTTTCCTTACTCCTCCTAACACATGATATCATCAAACCTTTTTATTTGCTGTTCTGTCCAATAAGAAATGTCCCCTAAGTGAGGTTTTAATTTGAATGTTCCTAATTATAAATGAAGATGAATACTTTTTATGTGTTTCTTAGCCAGTTTTATTTCCCTTCTAAATTATTTGTAGCCCTCATACATTTTTCTATTTTTGTAGACTTTTGCCAAGTTTTAAAAAATTTATTCTCGATACCAGTCCTTTGTTATGTGCTGCAAATGTTTTTTCTCGATCCGCCACTTACTTCCCTTAGCTTAAAGTATCTTTGTCTTTAAAAAGATGGAATTTTATAGGGCCACACTTATCAATCTATTCTTTTATGTGCTTTAGGCTTTGACAGTTGAGATTTGAATCCTAGCTCTGCCATTTACCGACTCTGAGGTCTTAGACAACTTACATAACCTCTTGATGCCTTCATTTTCTCAGCTGTAAAATGAGGATAATAATAGCATCTACTTTATAGGTTGTCATGAGGTATAGGAATTAATACATGTAAAGTGCCTGCCACAGAGCTGATAGAGTGTGTTTTCTCTAATTAAGTCCTCCCCCAATGCAGAGTCCAAAAAATATTCTCCTATAGTATTGTAATTATTTTAGTTTCCTTCTTAAGTTTAGGTCTTTAATCCACCTGGAATTTATTTTATTGATGAGGTTGGGATCTATGTGTTTTTATATAAGCATCACGAATTGTCTCTACCATCATTTATTGATATCTTTTGCCCCTGATTTGATACAGTGCTTCTCTCATAAATAACATTTCCATGTATTTGGGGCCCATTTCTGGAGTCTCTTCTATTTGTCTCTTCCGTCACCAATACTATACTGTTTTCATTATTATAACTTTATATTTTGATTTGACGTCTAGTAGATTTATCCTCCCTGAATTCTTTTCAAAATTGCCTTCCCTATTCTTACACAGTGTTCTTTCATATTAATTTTACAACTGATTTCTTAAATTTCACTTAAAAACTATGTTGGTATTGTGGGGGGAATGCATTGAAGGTATAGAATTTTCTGCAGTGAATTTTCCCATCCATAAATTGGACATAGCTCTACATTTCTGGTCTTCTTTTATGTCTTATAATAAAGTTTTACAATTTTCTCTACAAAGCTATTTCATGTTTTGTAAGGTTTATTCCTGTATAACAATTTTTTTTTTTTTGCTATTACAGGTGAGATTTTCTTTCTTTTAAATTCTAACTGGTTGTTGTTACTAAACTTGAATGCAGTTGGTTTTATGGATCTTATAACTGGCTCACTTACTAAATTTTCTTAGTATTTAAAAAAAAAGTTTTTTAAATGTTCATTCATTTTTTGAGAGAGAGAGATGGAGACACAGATGAGCAGGGCAGGGGCATAGAGAGAGAGGGAGACACAGAATCTGAAGCAGGCTCCAGGCTCTGAGCTGTCAGCACAGAGCCCTATGTGGGGCTCAAACCTACTAACCGTGAGATTATGACCTGAGCAGAAGTTGGATGCTTAACAGACTGAGCCACCCTGGTGCTCCAGACATTCTTAGTTTTTTTTTAAGTTTGTTAGTTTGAGTCTCTTGTAATCATAGTCTGTGAAACTCCTAATTATTTTTGTCTCCTTCTAATTTCTAATTTTTATTCCTCATATATCTTCCTTTTGTAATTAATTTTTTTATTTTGAGAGAGAGAGAGATCAGATGCATGAGTGGAGGAGAGGCAGAGAGATAAAATCCCAGGTAGGCTCTGTGCTGTCAGAGTGGAGACAGATGCGGAGCTTAATCCCACGAACCATGAGATCATGACCTGAGCTGAAATCAAAAGTCAGATGTTTAACCAACGGAACCACTCAGGTGCCCTGCCTCACATATTTTATTGTATTGACATTTTCTAAGATCATGAATGTTCTGGATGCTAAGAGTGTCAGAGATATCTCTGGCATATTTCTGGCTCTAACGGACACTTGCACTTTTACCCCCTCCAGTCTGATGCTTGCTGTGGGTTTCAGAGAAACGCTCTTTATTGGGACTCTATCATACCACACTGTATCTTATTTTGCACATTTGAAGACTGAAACAGTGTCGTAGATGTCTGTGTCAGCCTTTTTCATGTGTGAGGTGGAAGTTTTAGTAATTTTACTTGTAATTTGTCACTGATTAAGTTTTTAGGAATGTAAGATTTTTAAATTAATTTTCATTTGCTTCCCTCTTTGTTTTCAAAAGAGTGAGGCTCAATTCTATTATTTTTCTTTCTGTAATGGTTTTTTTCTTGAATTCTTTGAATAGTTTGTCCCTTAATCCCCCATGGCCAGGCTTTCACCCAGTCTGGATAACCTTTCTTCCTACAAACAAATGACATTGGAGATTCTGACCACATTGATGTGAGTGGCTTATAGTGAGGTTACTTTAGTTCAATGTGTGTAACTGTCCAAGAATAATTTAGTGACTTTACTTTTCTAAAGACGGAGTATTCTTAGAATGCAACCAACATATATCCTATATATTAAGCCATTAGGCATCAGTGTTTGTAAGGTAATTATGAACATATGTGTTTACCTTGTTCAAGATTGGCTTTCATCCCTGAGATGGTTAGACCTCCTTGAAGTAGAGGCCAGTTCTGGTCTGGTCCCAGCCCCTGGAGCATGAGGCTTACTGAATTCTGCCTGGGATTCTGTGAGAGAAGCTACTTTAACATAGGTTAACTTTAACATCCTTCCCATCTTTATATGCAGCTTTCCCACTCGCCTCTCTTATCTTTGCATTCGAGCTTTATATTTTATTTAAAGTCTCAGAATTCATTGGGCGAGGAAGTGAAGGGGATGCTGCCATTTGTATTATGTTTTCCTGAACAATCCCCGAGGCAAAAGACCTTAATTAGTGAGAAAAGTTAAGATTTTGCTACTTAAGCTTATGATGCTGGATAGGCTGGCGAAATGTTTTAGTGCAGGAGGAAAATGTTTCAAAGGCCTGCAAAACTAATAGCTATTCTTTGTATTTCCATCATTCACACAGTTGCTTAAGGATTTTGAAGATGATTTCATTCAATCACCTTCCTAAAATTCCAATGTGCTCATTAGGCAAGGCAGCTAATTATGGTTTAAAGCTCTGTTAGTCTAAAGAATATTCAAGCAATGTGTAGCCACTGAGCAATAAACATTGTTCACATACAGTAGGTATCATTATTGAAGCTAATTTGACAGTCTTGAAGCACTGGGCACAAATTGTGGTTCTTTCCATGGAAACTTGGCGCAATTGTTCTGAAGTACCCAGGACCCACTTAAAGGAGTTAATAATGAGACTTCAAAATGGTCTGCCTGGAAATACTACTTCACTGTGTTTTTACTCAGTCTACATTGGTTTATAGTATAGAATTCTGTTTAATTCTCTTCCTTTTTCCCTCAGAATCTCAATATACATTGTGCTCAACATCTGTTTATGTTCATTTAGGTGTACAAGTGGGATCGTCACAAGTTGGGTTAATCAGAATTAACATGGGGCAGAATTTATCACTGTGGCCACTTGCCATGCTGCAGCCAACAACACTGTGTCAGCACAGCAAGATTTAAGATCACTGCCCCAGATTTATAAGTGTACGGCTGTTGGGGGCTTTCAGTACAGTTTAGCATCCCAAACTAGCACTTAAGACCTTCCTAGGAAGACCATACCTTGATGCCCATTGTTTCTCTCCATAGATTCTTGTGCTCACTGATATGCTTGTTGAACTACATTCTACCATGTGCATTCTCTCCCCAGAGCCTGTGCTTCCCCTTCCCCATTTCTAGAATGCCCTATCATCCCTTCCCAGACCACAGCTTCAGCGCTGAGCTTATGGCCACTTCTACAAGAGTCTTCCCTGACTACCCTAATGCACATTGTATTCTCCCTATTGTTGAACTCATGGCTCTTTATAGGGAATTAATTGTATACAGATTTTTGGTCATGTTTCTTGGTTTTCATATATATCATTTTCTTTAATGAGGATTCCAGGTTCATTTAAATTTAGTATTTGGACATTTTGGCTTAAAAAAACATTTTCAGGGTGTCTGGGTGGCTTAGTCGGTTAAACGTCCTACTCTTGGTTTTGGCTCAGGTCATGATCTCATTATTGGTGAGTAGCCCTCCATCAGGCTCTGTGCTGACAGCTTAGGATTCTCTGTCTCCCTCTCTCTCTGCCCCTCCCCTGCTCTCTCTCTCTAAATAAATAAATAAATAAAACTTAAAAACCCAACAATATATTTTCTATCAGTATCTCACCCAATCCTTTCTTTCATATTGCAGTGCCTAAGAACTGTGCCTGGAACCTAGTAGATACTTAGATAGTTGTTGAGTAAATGAATAGATTTCTCTGCATGCAGAAGACAATATTCAAGTATTGGTGAAATTAGCAAATAAATCTACTTATGAGTAAGTAACCAAAATAGTGAGAATTAGTTATTAGCATATTACTAAGTAAAGGAGATACCAAATAGAATCCTGTGTGTTATTTGTTTGCTTGCTTGATTCTATTTTTTGTTTGCTGTGTTTTGCTTTGCTTTGAAGAGGGATTAGTTTGCAGCCGTCCTGAGCTGGGATTACGCAGGTGTTTAATACTGAGTTTATATGTATATACAGTAGCTTGTGGCTACTGCATAATTTCATTCACAGTGCACAAAGAACATCTATAATGTTACTGATCTTTAACCAACATACTTGAACTTCCCTATTTAGATCATTGTCATCTCCTTTAAATTAGTCATCTTTTGAGACTATTCCATATTCATTACACTAGAGTCACACTTCATAGATCTTTATAAGGTAAATGTGTGAAGTGTAAATGGATGATATGGTCAAGGAGAGGTAGAGGACAAGAGGGTAGGAAGGTGCAAATTAGCTATTAGTATTTTGCTCCATTTATCAATGAATCACTATACATGTCATGGGAATTCTATATGTTTTACTAAGATATTAATTGTGAAACAAAAGTTGACTATATTTCTCAGTCTTACTAGAAAATATCTGCCCTTGTATGGTAGCATCCATGCAGAATGGAGACTACCTGAGATGTACACAGAATTGAAAGAAAACTAAGTTTAATGTGACAGTAGTACTGTAGACTACCAAATATTGCATGATGTTTATGACTGTGTTATTTGTCTTGTTCAGACTGTTGAAATGAAAGGATGGCCCATTCCTTAGTTGTTTTTTAATCCCTTTGGTTACTTTAGTTTACTATTTATAACAATTCATATTTATTAGTCTTGTTCATAGGCATATTCACACCACCCAAATTCTTTTGCCTTTTTTCCTTCCCAAGTTATATCTAATTATTAGCAATCTGAGGTGAGATGGAGCCAGAGAGAGTCAATGGACCTGGGCTCCAGTCCTGTCTCTACCTCTTATTAACTATGGAACTTAAGTTGTTCAGCCTCATTTGGAATATAGCTTCTTCACTTATATAATACAAGTAGCATCTACGTCATAAAAATGGGATGAGGACTAATTGAGGAAATGTGTATAGAAGCACTTACCAGATAGCACATGGTCATAAACCATTGCTCCTCTCATGATTAGTATATCATTCATAGTCTCTTTAGTGGATACTATATTGCTTTCTCTTCTATTTTACCTTAATTTAAAAATGATTTTTACCCATTTTGCTGTAGCGTATGAAGCTTAAAGTAATAATTTCCATATATATCTTATTTACATTTAGCAGTGCTAACTAGAGCACACCTTGAATACTTGTGATGTTTAAAGAGCTTGCTTTCAAAAAATATGAATTAGTAAGAATGATTCTCACTCTTTGGCTTGTCATCTAATTTCCAAGAAAAGGTCATATGTACATTTGGATCTAGGGAATTTAACCAGATTTGCTAAACTTCCCGAGAAAAAAAGTCTGCTCTAGGCATGTAGTCTGCCTCTCTTCCTTTTCAGTTCATTTGGGCATGATATTAGATTGGTTCCCAACGTGGCCAGGCCCTTATATTCTTGCTGAATTTAACTGCAGTCCCATACTTCATTCTGAAGAAATGTTGCCCAGAGGTACAAAGGTAGGCCCAAAAATTACCACGGGAGGACACAGCTGCCTGAGGCAGATGAGGCCCAGAGAAAATATGAAGCATATACAATTTAGTAAAAGGTAAGCCTCCACCCCAAAATATGATATGAAATTCCATTATAAAAATAATTCCAAATGGATAAAAGCTTTAAAATGATACTTTAGTATAGGTGAGTTATAGCCTCATTTATATATCTGAAGGGAGGAAATATATAGATATATACATACATACACATATATACATGGGCACACACACATGTGATTGTGTGTTCAGTCTACCTGTCACTGGCTACATTTAACTACAAATGTCTGTAACTGTCTGTATTTTATCTATTTAAACATCTCATTTTCATAGTATATACTAAGTAATAGGTATATGCTGTTTCACAAATAGTAAACAAATATTAACATGGAAGTCTGAGGAAGTATTCCACACACCCTGATTTTAGGGGGGCGTTGTCTGGGGTTTTTTCTTAATATTTATTTATTTTTGACAGAGTGCATGCATGCTGGCATTAAGTGGCAAGGGTGGGGCAGAGAAACCAGAAGGCAGATAATCCTAAGCAAACTTGCACTGTCAACACTGAGCTCAAAGTGGGGCTTGAACCCACAAACCATGAGATTCATGCCCTCAGTTGAAATCACGAGTCAGAGGCATAACCAACTAAGCTACCCAGGAGCTCCTCCACACACCTTGATTTAAGGGTGCTCTTGTTCAATAATTAAAAGTAGATGCTGTGAGAAATCAAAGCAAAAGGAGTTTACCAGAATAATGTTGAATAAACTCTTCAGTTTGGTATAAACTCTTTTTAGAAATACATTAAATATCTTGTAAGCAGAAAATATTTAAGAAAACACAGAAAAGGTATTTTATATTTATGGGAAAAGGGTAGGTTCTGTGTTAGTGATTTAGTGAAAAGCTGTTTTTTACATATACAATTAGTCACCACACATTAAATTGAAATACTTTTCATCTACTCTCAATTTTTAGGCTATAGAGCAGTAACTTTTAAATTATTATTGTAGGCATTGTTACCTTTTTATAATTAAATCTGATGAAGATCCACAATATACTTAGCTTTAAAAAAAGGAAAAGAATAAGAAAAGTTTAGCTGCCCTGTTTGGATTGGAAGCAGGTACCAGGGATCTGACTTACTTGGAGTTTGCCTTTTCTCTTCTCTCTTTGCTGCGATCTTTCACCCTCTTCCTCCTTCTGCCCACCCCTATATCAGTGCAGTATCTGGAGGTACTTCAGCAGAATTTGGGGGTTCTCTAGCAGTCTGCTGGAATGTTGCTCCTAAGATAAAAAGTCTCATAGCAATTCAGCATATGTTAGCTTTATAGAAGTTACATAAGCATTGAAATCGTAGCTGTTGTTATTGTTTTCTACCTTTAATCCTTGAAGACTTTAGAGAAAATACAGCTGGGTTTTGTTATGGTATTTGATTACTGGCATGAGTAAACACTCCATTAAGAACCTAAGTAAAGGGCCGTCTGGGTGGCTCAGTCAGT
This sequence comes from Suricata suricatta, assembly GCF_006229205.1. NCBI lineage: Eukaryota > Metazoa > Chordata > Mammalia > Carnivora > Herpestidae > Suricata > Suricata suricatta. Next base: position 79,663,207 of record NC_043705.1, on the reverse strand, counting down.
TAAGTGTCCAACTTCCATTGAGGTCATGATCTCACAGTTCATGGGTTTGAACCCGATGTTGGGCTGTATGCTGACAGCTCAAAGCTTGAAGCCTGCTTCAGATTCTGTGTCTCCCTCTCTCTCTGCCTCTACCCTGTTCATGCTCTGTCTCTTTCTCCCAAAAATAAAATAAACATGAATTTTTTTTTAAAAAAAGAACCTAAGTAAATACCTCCAGCTTTGTTGTCAGTGGGTATTACTTACCTGCCAAGAAATTGAGTTATCTAGTATTTATTATGCCCTTGACTTTGGGTTCAAGCCCTAAATTAGCATATGCAAGTAAAAAAGGTTGCTTTTCATCTTTTGAAATAGCTTGATATGACTAGACACTATAGAGAGTGAACATAACAGAAAGCTTTCTTTCTGTGAGGTCTAGATTGAAGTAGGCCGAGACTAGAGACAGGGAAGCCAGTTAGACTGGTCACTAGTTAGCAAGAGATGATGAGGATCCGAATTAGAATAGAGGCTTTGGAGATGGAGAGATTGGGGAAGACTGAAGAGCAGTTCAAGAGACAGAATCAGTACTAAGTTAACTGAATATGAAGGCCAGGGAAGAAGGAAAGCAAAAGATGACCCTCCTGGCTTTATCTGGGCAACATGTTGGTGCCACTGCCTGATAGGGAATAGGAAGACTGAGAGGCTTGGAGTCAAGAATGAGGAATTTAGTTTTAGACATGTTGCATATGAATACCTTTGGAAATTTTAAGGGAATGCCCAGATGCAAAAAAATGCACTAGGGAGCTCTGGAGAGGGGTCTAGGCTTAGAGTCATTAATGTTTTAGAAGTTCATTCTTTTATAGTGAGTATACTGATATCAAAGTCACAATGGTACTCTTACAAATGTATGATTATTAATGCCTTAGAGAAATTTACCCTTGTTGTCCTTGGATCATATGACCAAGGCTTCCCTCCTAACAGCTCATGACCTGGTACCCTGATGGCCTCAGGAAATCTGTCCTGGGGGAGTGAATAGGAACAGTGCAAAATTGCTACTGAAATTGCAATAGTAAAGCTCAAATCATGGTGTGAAAGCAAATGTCCAGTCATTCTGCAGTTTGTGGTATAATGGTTTCTATTTTTCCTGCTTAATTTGGATATTATTTTCTGCTTAAGCAAATGTTAAAACTCTTACAGTTAAGGGACTGTCTTCTCCCTTTTCCCGTTAGCTCTGCCTGTGCCTGCCATCAGGTGCCCCTGCCACAGCTCCTTACTAGAAAAATACAGACTTTGGGACCAGTTGGACCTGGTTGTGAATCCTAGCTTTGTTGTTAACTAGCTGCATGACTTTAGATAGGTCATTCTGCCTCTGTCTGCTTAGTTTTCTTGTCTTTGATACAAGGCTCATGCTAATGTTACTTATTTGGTTATTTGCAATTGCTGGTATTTGGTCTGCCAAAAGAGCAATTTCATGTGGTTCAAACTAATACTGTGCAACCTTACAGTTGGGATGGGATACTTTGTTTAAGCTACCTCAAACGTGCTCAATAAATAATTGTTTTAATAATTATTATGTGACTACTACTGCCACTATAAATATACCTCAATTAACTATATGCAATGATAGTTTCTTTCTAAATTTAAATTCTTTGAAATATCAAGGAAAGCTAAAATTGCTTAAGTAGAAAACCTGAAGTGCTAGCGGGAATGTCTCATTAAAAGGTCTATTAAATATGAAATATTTTCCAGAAGTTTATTGCCTAAATTTTATTCTTTAAGCTTAGATTATAAGCTGAGTTACAGTTACAAAGACAGAATCAAACAACTTAATGGTTTTCATTTTTAAATACAGAGGTTGATGAAATACACAAGGAAAGTTCTTCAGGCTCATAAATTACTGAGATAAAATACAAATTTCTGTTTTCTTCACTTTTTATTCAGTCAATGCCATGAATGATGATTTTTATTATGCAAACTATAGTAAAATTTCAATTGTCTGGAGATCAATTACCAACCAGCTTCAACTAGAACACAAATCAGAGCCTGCAAGTTATCTTAAAAAAACACTTTGTGCAATTAAAATAGATACCACAAAGTACATGCATAAAATCTCTTACTTTTGTTTTTAAATTTGCATAATAAGAACTTTTAAAAAATAAATAAAGACAGATGAGAAGAAAGTATGAGAAGGTATTTTTAGATGGTCTTCAAAAGTGCATCATCTTCAGATAGCTTTTTACTTTAGGAAAGGAAGAAAATAGACTGTGAGTTACCATGCTTTCTGCTTAGGTGCTGAAAGATAATCCCTACTTAGCTGTTTGAAATCTCACAGTGCTAACAATTTCAACTGCAACTCCTACCCTAAACGGGATGCTGTGGTAGGGTTAGAATGCATGGTACTACTCTGCTTGGAGGTCTCTCTGACATTCCTAATTGCATTAGTACTACATCAATAGTAAATACTTCTTTAAAACCTATACTGTGATGTCACATTGGAATCAATAAATTAAATTAAAATTAAATTCTTTTCAAAGAAACCTCTTGTCCTTTTCTCCTGTAGAGCCCATTCATTCCAACTTTATATACTGTTGTGACACATGAGATTAACTGATTTCTCAAGCTGTCCAACAATCTAAAGAGGCACTGAAAAATAGTTATCACAACAGGGAAGAGAGAAATACGTATAAAGACGTAAAACCACACAGCATAGTATGAGACCAGTTAGAACAGAGATTCCACAGCTGTGCTTAATAGGCCATATTCATCTCACAGATATGTTTCGTTTAGCTCCCATTATGTTGATCTACACAGTGTTATTTTTCAGTTGCTAACACTTAAGTATCAGATTCGCATTTTAAAAAATTAATTACAAGCCTCTCTGAAAGATTGAAGATTTGGCAGCACTGAATTTACATTCCTAAAAGGCATTAAGCTCTTGGGAGTTCAGATTGACTGCAGCGTATGTGGTATCTATCCAGTTTGCCAACCCTCCACCTTTTAGGGAGACCATTTCAAGATTCACAATTCCCACTCAGCCCTATTATATCCTCAACACTAAGGCTTTGTGCTGGCTGCCACTTATCTTTGTATACTTTTTTTTAACAGTTTGGTTTAAAAGAAACTGAACAAACTATTTGTTACATCTGAGTCTCCATCAAGGGGAGGAATGGGGATACAGGCTTTGTGGGCTGAGTGGTGTAGAAAGAAAGGAAGCAAATACATTTTTTTATGGAGGAGAAGAATATTTCTGTGTGTAATATGCAAACAAAGTGTGTCAAATAATATAGTAAAGCAACTTTGCTCATTTAGTTTATCTACATGGCCCTTTAGGCATGTGGGCTTACTAAAGACCGCTTCTGTAATTCTGAGCCTACCTTCTTATTATAGTAGAGTAAAATCATGATAACCAAGGAAAAGTGTGACTAGGTACAATAAATGCTATTTTAAAAGATTTAAAAAATATAAAATTTTCCAGAACTATTTTTTTCCAAAATAGTTAAAATAAAAATCATTTGGTATATGAATGTTGAATCATATAAAATTGCCATATTTAATAATGTTTGACCCACAAATCAGTTAATCTGTTGTAAAGTAGCATGTGTCTGCTACCTTTTTATTTCACTTACATGGAACTCTTTCTTTCCCACAATTCAAAATTAATGAGAGAGTGCTTTATCTGGGTTAATAAAATTCATACTATACTGAAGAACAGTTATAGATATCATATGAATCTTATTAAAACATAGAACACCGTGCCTGATTATAGTCTGAAATACAGCTTATGTTCATGGATATGATAATATACCCTGAATGCTATGCCTGAAAAATATTTTGTAGAAGATAAGCCCTTCATTAGGAGAGGATAGTAGCTTAATCTCCTACTTAATCTCCTAATCCCCTGAGATGTAATGCTCTCTCTGGAGAGGCCTTCTCTATTTAGCATCTAATAAATATGTTCTAGAAACTAACTACATTCCACTTTGTTGGTTCCCTTCCATGAGTACTACTTTCTGCTTTTATAGGGTTCCTCTTAAAAAAAGTCATTACCTGAAATTCAGTAGATTTTGTAAAAAGCTTTAATAAATGCAAAGTGTTTAACTTAAATAGAAGCTTTAGGGGATGTAATTTTATTTAAAATTTTTCATTTCTTGGCATCTGAACAGTTCTTAAAGTAATTTATTTAGTGCACACATAATTTTTAATAACATAGTGGTTACTACATTCTGTATACATATCTAAAAAAAAAGAAATGCAATGATTAGTAAATAGAGAACTATCTTACCTGATATTCTTTAGTTAGAACATTTTATTTTTGTTGAAAGCATAAAATTCCAGAGAACTAAAATGCTTAAATTCTGCTTTTTAACTTTCAAAGCTATTATCACTGAGAACAAATTGCATTTCTTAAACTAATAATAGTTTGTTTATAACTTGATATAAATATTTATGATATTACCGATTTGAGGGAAATGTCAGTCATAGGCTGTTTTCTTGAAGATGTCTTTCTCTCTAGACCTGACAAAAAGTTGGCTGAATTTAATGACTATTGCATATATTGTGGATAGATGATGCAATGAAATAAATGGAAGCACAATACTATTTCTTAAGATTTGTTACAATTAACCAAATGGAATTCTGTCTCTAAAAGATGCACTGAGCAAGTCATACTAAAACACTTATTTTAACAAAAATAATCTCTTACTGAAAATATTCTTTTGCATAAACTGCCAGGTATTTGCTGATTTCTTTTCAAATATCTTAAAATAAAAACATTCATGTATTAGGGTGTTGGTGAAACCAGAAAAAGTATTTTAAATATATTAGGAAGTAAACAGCAAAATTACAGAAACTATTCCTTGAGAATATATGTAGAATTTTCCAGCATCTGGGATTTAATTTTAAATGTTATTTAACTCTGTGGTAAATACAGTATTCCACTTGATAAAATAGTCAAAGTACATCCCAATAGATTTTTAAAAAAATCAATTACCCCTGAAGATTAACCTAAACTTAGAGCAGAGACATATGAAAGATGGAGCAAAATAATAGTTCAGAAGCCAGGAATAACTAAAAAGATATTATTATTTAATTTGAAGGCTTACTTACATTTTCCAGGGTATACTGCTCACCCTTGATGCTGAGTTGTCCTGTTTTTACTGTGCCTTTAATAGATTGTGTATGTAACACATACACATGGAAAGACACTGACCTTTCCTTAATGATATATTTCATTCAAGCTCAACGGAAGTAACTTTTAATGAATGCCTAAAACGGGGAACAATTAGGAAAGACCATACATTTCCCATGCTCTTTCTCACCAATTAAAATAGCCAACAGACCACGTGCATTAATATTTTCTTTGTTGTAACATCTTGCTAAAATGATGTTAAAGGGATTTTTTTTTAGGACAAAGAGAATAGGAAAGGAGATAAGAAAGGATAAGGGACGTCAACACATTTTAGAAATCAGAAATAATAAGTAGTGCTGACAGTCTTAACAAAAGCAGGGAAACTCATAACCTAAATGTTTTTAGAGAGGGAATGCATAACAGGTAAGCTTGTTGGCCTGCAGAACCCTGGCAAGGCTTAGCTTTCAGAGGCATCAGATACTCTAGAAACCCCAAGTGATATGGTCAAAGATCCTTAGATGGCCAAACTGTTGAGAAAAGCATCCAACATAAGAAGAGAGATATTGAAACAAACAAACAGAGAGATTAGGCTGAGAGAAAACAGAGGCAATGCAGGGGCAGAAGAAAACTTCAAAAACCATAAAGTACTGTTCTCAGAAATAAGAAAAGCAACTCTATCCTTGACAAAGAAGAGGCTGCTATGAAAGAAAGGACATGAGTTTCCAGATTGAATGGGCACAACAAATGCCCAGCACCATGTATGAAAATAGATTTACATGAAGGCAAATCATCTTGAAAGTTTAGATTGTCAAGGATGAAAGGGGAATTCTAAAAGTTTCCTAACAAAGAAGATAGGATTGATGCTTCAGATAAAAAATAAGAGTGACACCAAATCTCTTAAAAGCAATATGGATGGTAACCATTTTGCACTATATTAAGTAATCAAATCAACATATTGGATACATCAAACTTACACAATGTTCTATGTCAGTTATATCTCAATAAAGCCGGAGAAAAAGCAGAATGGGAAGCTAGAAAACAATGAAGCAGTCCCTTCAAAACTAAGAAGAAATGGCTTTCAACCTAGACTTCTATACAATGTCCAACAATTAACTGTAAGAATAAAATAAAGATGCTTTTAGGCATTTAAAGACTCAAATTTAGTCTCCCACTAACCCTTTAAAAGGTATGTTTCATCACAAAAATGAATAAACGTGGTGAGGAGAAGACATGGGACCCATAGGAGAGCTGAAAGAGGAAATCTTAGGATGATTGTGTACTTATCCCTAATAGCCTACAACTCAGCCACAAGCAGGAGCTTGGAAGACGTCAGAAGAGAGGGTGTGGAGACAGGACAGTGTGGTTGGGTAGTGGAACTATTCAGTTGATTTGAACTATCTGTAGAAACACTTAAAAAATACAAAAGACAAGCAGCACCTGGGTGGCTGTTGGTTAAGTGTCTGACTCTTGATTTTGGCTCAGGTCATGATCTCAGGATCCTGAGACGGAGCCCTGCATTGGGCTCCATGATGAGAGTGGAGCCTGTTTGGGATTCTCTCTCTCCTCCTCTCTCTCTGCCCCTCCCCTCCTCATGCTTGCTTTCTTGCTCTCTCAAAATAAATTGACATTAAAAAATACAATAGACAAAAAGTGAACAAATAAAATATGAGGCTAATATAAATTCCAAATAAAAATTGAGAAATGAAGTTTAGTCATAGTATACCACTTGGCTCAGTAGTGAACACTATGTACATAATCGTAACAACATAAATGTCTTCTGTGTAATTTATTCTCCCTAATGCACTGAAAGCAAGGACGAGGACTTGTTTTTCTCACCTTTTTACCTCCCTTGTTATTTTGTGTGTGATAATCAAAAAATAAATATTAGTCAAATTAGTCTACAGTTTAGGAATTCTCTTTTGTCAACATTATTAACTCAAACTTCATAATTCTTTTTAAAATTCTTGGGGGATACCTCTCATTAATATGTAATAGGTATATCACATACAGAAAGGGATAGCAACAATTCTTTGATTCAAGCCATGAATCTCCATGCCCATGTAGAGTCCCAATTTTCCATTTTACAGAAATGTTGAGGAAGAGGTTACCAAAGGAGAAGCCATGTAGATGAGCCATCACCATCATCTGCCACCTTGCTTTGGAGTTGAAAAGACTTCCAGAAATGAAATGGGTGAAAGAGGGAGAGAAGCAGAAGGTGCCAGAATTCAACACAAAAATGGTTCCAACAGTTTTGTTATTAGTAACACATAATATCTTAAACATAGAAATCTGAGAGAAGAACAGGTATGTCAGGATAAAGGAAATAACAGACATGTGGTGAGGATACTGGACACAAAGATTCTCAGTTAGCTCCAGTTTGTTATTCACTGCCCCATATTCCATACAGATAGCCAATCCCAGCTAATCAAAGAAGAATTTGAAAAGAACAAATGTAAGACCATTTACAGCATCTATTCCTAGCTAGCACTTTATTTGAGTGTATCATTTTTTAAGTGTTTTTTATTTATTTTTGAGAGACAGAGACAACGCGAGCAAGGGAGGGTCAGAGAGAAAGGGAGATACAGAATCTGAAGACAGGCTCCAGGCTCTGAGCTAGCTGTCAGCACAGAGTCTGATGTGGCGCTCGGACCCACAAACCACGAGATCATAACCTGAGCCAAAGCTGGACGCTTAACTGACTGAGCCACCCAGGCGCCCTTGAGTGCATCATTTACAAGGGAGGGATGGTAGGAACAAGTGAGGCCAACAGAACAAGAATGAAACACGTGGATCCTGCATCTAAAGAGTTCTAAATCTACAACAATCAAAAGTGTCTGCCATGTTCCAGGAAAGTAAATCACTGCAGAATAATAAAGACACGCCCTGATGAAAGTATGATCCTAAGAAATAAAGGAAGAATTAGATAGCTTCCAGACTTTAAAGCAAGACACACATGAAGGGGAAGAAATCAGGTTGGACTTAGTTTCTCCACAGCAACACTGAAACACCTGTCTATAAAGTTCTGAAGGTAAAAAATAAGTATGACCCCAAATTTAATACTTAGCCATGTTGTTCCTTAAACATATGCCTAACAGTCTTTTTCAAACATTCAGAACTTAGGGAATATATGATGAATCTTTCTTAAAAAAAGAAACTATTTATAGATAGTATCTAGTCACCCAAAAGGTTAATCAAAAAAAGACCTCAGGAATGAGAAAAGAAAAATCATGAAGGAACTCATGGTGTTTAATCCACCTAATACAGAACCAGAGCAAAACAACCAAAACACCCAAGAGACTTGTGGTTACTAAAGCAGGTGGGAACACTGAAACCTGACAATGTAAAAATAATAATAGAGGTGATGAATATAAAAGTAAGAAGGAAGAAAGAGAAATGCCTCCCAGTTTTCTTATTTTTTTCTAGAAGGGAGTCGATAGATTTTGTCTGAGGTAAAGTTTAGAATCTTTTAAATGACTCCAAATTCTTCATGTTTTCATAAATTTTGTTCAGACTTTATGTAGTCTCTTTTAAGAATTATCTTGTATGGTAAAGAAATATTTAATCAAAGTTCTATGATTCTTTTTCAATTCAATTGCTTTATTTTGGTTAAATTCAAGTAAAAACAAGTTTAGTAGTTTTTTAAAGCATGGCTTATTATTTCCAGGATTTCCGAAATTATTTTTCTCTTTCTTTTGCTCTGTCTATATGTGGAAGAAGGTGCTGGAAGAATGCTTAGCAAGTATTAGTGATGGTATTTCTGGATAATGGGACTTGCAATAATTTTAGACTGTTATTGTACTTTCTTTTTTGATTTAACTTTTACAATAACTTGTACCATTTAATGCAATGGAGTTACTATTTGAAAAATTTAAAAAGACATCATGGAACTAAATAAAATTATTTTAATTTGCCCAAGAGTGAGTACAGATAAAGTTAGTAACATCTACCAACAAAACCAATGTTTATTTACTGAGCCATATTTCTATTTTCTGCTGGTGTGACTCTTTCAGCTGAGCATTGTTGAGAATCTGTGTGGGGTTTTTGTTATTGTAGGAAAAAAACCTGAGTTGTCATGTGCATAGTTTTCTGTATGAGTTAAGATTCTTTGGTTGCAAGTTATAGAAACCAACAGAGGCTACATTAAGTGAAAACAAAACCCAGAACAAAAGCAAAGAAATTATTAGAAGAAGATAGGGTAACTCCCAGAGTAAAAATAAAAACCAGACCGTGGGAAAGACAAGAATGTGGGCTCTCTAGGTAGCTGGGACTAATGAGCGTCTCTTTTGGGAACCTCCCCCAGACGGATGTCTCCAGCTACTTTACTTCTTAAGTCGTTCTGGGCAGAAATCAGGTACTAGGGAGTGAGTATGCTTATAGTTGGATTTAGAACACATGCCCACTTTCATATTGGAGAAAAAGAGGGAACCTTTGATTACAGTCCCCATACTGCACCTTTAGAAAGGAAAATTAAGGATTTGTTACCAGGAAGTGGGAATGGAAGCAGGGCACGTGAAAACTACCCAAGCCCTCTATCTTTGCCTCACTTTAAACTGGCAAGGAGGAGAGCTTCTATCCCACTCAGTATGCCCCTAGAGGAATTAGCTGATTTAGTTTCTTTATCAGATCTGTTCCTTCATTCCTTTCAAAGTAATTACAGGCTGCTTCTTCCCTGTCTCATGACACTGATTATTAGCTAAAGCTAATTCATCAGCTAGATATAGGTGAAACACCTTTAACTATCTTTCAGGAAAAGCTTAGTAAATTATTTGTCATTCTCCAACCCAAGAAATATTCTCCCTGTAAGTAAAAGTTTATTAGATACCGTGAGAGGTCTTGGGGTTCAGCCATTTTCTGTCTCAGCTATAATTAGAAAGCTAGACAAATTATATCAACTCCTAGGGAAAAAATCCACACACATACTCTTTTTAATAAATCCAATTTACTCTATTTGCTTGGTATTAACAACTGTTAATGTTATGTCCAAATTCCCTTCCTTCCTCGTTGAAAAGAACTATATCGCTACAGCCAGTACATACAAATGGATGGTTAATTACTCGGCACAGAGGGTTATGTGATTCATCACTGCAATGTGGAAGTGAATGTTGCCAATTGTCAGCTTTCTCCAAACTACATAGTGTTATATGGTTTATGTCCCAATCAATGGTGGCAAAGCTCCAGAAAGAAATACTACCTAGATGTCAGGGACTCATTAAACTGATCAGTCTGTAAGTCCTTCGTCAGTGATTTTCAAACCTGGCTGTGCATCAAAATCAGTTGGTGACATTAAAAAAGAAAAAGAAAGAAAGCAAAAGATACAGCTTCCTGATACCACACCCAAAGCCACTGAATCAGAATATTCTGGGTTGGATCAGGGACAAATTCAGGATTTTTGAGGACCTGCGGTTTAAATAATTTGAGATCTCTCTTTAAGTAAAGAATACAAAAAGCATCTTATTTTTACAAGTTTTACAAAAATATGTTACCCTGTGAGTACATTTCTGTGACCCAGGCCCTTGTGAAGGTCCATGTAAATGTCGGACCTTGGGAAGGTCCTTCAGTAGCTTCAAGACCAGTCTCCCTGTGAATTAGGGCCTAAGAATAATGTGTGTATACATGTCTGTGTCTGTGTCTCCCTGCCTGTGTGAGCATTTGCATAAGTGTGAGAACTGGGCTTCTCTCTTCCTCCTGGAACACCAAAAGAATATAGAAAGTTTAGTGTTCCCTGAATAATCTAGTTCTCCACTAGATGTTTTCTTTAATGTTTATTTATCTGTTTTGAAAGAGTGAGTGACCTCTCACATGTGCATGACCGGGGAAGGGGCAGAGAGGAAGGGAGGGAGGGAGAGAGAATCCTAAACAGACTCCTCACTGTTGGCACAGAGCCAAATACGGGGCTCTATCTCTGGAACCATGAGATCATTCCCTGAGCCAAAATCAAGAGTCAGATGCTTAACCAACTGAGCCACCCAGGCACCCCATAAACTTTAAAAACTCAAATTGAAATCCTTTGAATTTCATGTTTTTATTTCCTTTTCCCTTCTTATGGCAGAAAGATCCATAAGCAAAGGTTGTTGCCAGTATCTAAGCTAATCCATGGCCTGGACAACAGCTCCTGAGTTATAACTGCTCTGGTTGTAGTTAAGGAGGAGTAAGTAAGCTTACCTTTTTGTTTTTAGTTATAGTTTGCAAATAGTTTTATGCTTTTTTTTCACAGGATTTCATGATTTTTAGATACTGAATTTTGACACCAGTCAATATGTTTATTTGCTTTGAGGAGCAAGGTTAGAGAGAAATCCCACTTTGAGAAATATTAAGTTCTGGGCCACCCTCAGTTGGTTAAGCATCCAGCTTTGGCTCAGCTCATGATCTCACAGTTCATGGATTCGAGTCCTGCTGGATAGCTCAGAGCCTGGAGCCTGCTTCAAGTTCTGCATCTTCCTTTATGATGGTAAAACTCAGAAATCTATCCATTACCTCTTTTTAAAAACCGATATTTTTGGTAAAGTAAAACATGCCCAGTGTTGGAAAAAAATTTTTAAGTTTATGTATTTATTTTTGAGAGAGAGAGAGAGAGAGAGAGAATGCCCAAGAGAGAGCAGGCGGGGGGGGGGGGGCGGGGAGCAGAGAGAGAGAGCAAGAATCCCAAGCAGGCTGTGTGCTGTCAGCAAAGAGTCAGGTGTGGGGCTCCAACTCATGAACCGTGAGATCATAACCTTAGCTGAAACCAAGAGTGAGACACTTAACCAACTGAGCCACCTAGGCACCCTTACTATTGAAAAATTTTAAATGCAGAAACATATAGAGGAAATGTTTATTACCTATAATCTCTTTGATAGCTACAAACATCATAGCAATTGATATACTGTAGCTACTCAGTAAATACTTTTAGAATAAAGGAATGAATGTGAACTCTAGAGAATCCAAACAACATCCCTTTCTGAGTTGTTTTTCCCTAAGTGCTTTTAGTTGTGATATCTTAAATGCACATATTTAAATGAACATATATTGAACACTAACGAGGCCCTATGCTAGACAATGGTGATAAAAAGATGAATAAATGTGGTCTTTGCCCCTCTCAGAGTTTATATCCAAGAGAAGAAACCAATATATTCCTACTATTGCAAGGACCTTAGACACACAAGGACCCAAGGAACAGCTATGTAAAATTCCATGCAGAAAATTTCTTTCAAATCTAAGTGCCAAAAAAATATTTCTTTTCTCTTAACATCCTTGACTTTTCTCCTCTTCTTACTCCACATCCAATCCATCAGCAAATACTGTTGGGCCCCTCTACTATTGTCATAATTCAACTGCTTCTTCCGATTTCTCTTACACAGCCCTTGGCCAAGCCACTATCACTTCTTGTTTAATCATTATAGTGGCCTCCTTTACTGGTCTCCTTGTTTCTGCTTTTGCCCCCTTACAGCCTGTCTTCAACCCAGAAGCCAGAGAAGTCCTTTGAAAGTTGAAGTTAGATCATATCACTCCTTTACCCCAAATTCTCCCATGGTTTCTAACTTCATTTAGAGGGAAAGCCAATGTCATTAAAATGATCTATGAGATGATTCTGACCACCTCCTTTTCCATTAACGCTCCCCAATCTCCTCTCCAGTACTCACCATCTTGCTCTTTGGCTCATTCTAAAACAAAACCAGCAATCTTCCTGCCTTCTGGCCTTCTCAGTCGGTGCTCTCTGCACATCATGCTTTCCCTTAGATATCTATATGACTGGTTCCCATTCCGATCTTTGTTCAGAGGTCATTTTCTCTGTGAGGCTTTCCATGATCACCCTCATTAAAATTGTAGCACAGTCACCCCGAGGCCCTGCTGAATTTTTCTTAGAAGCCTAATCATCACCTGAAAAATTATGTATTCTAATTATTTATTTGTATTCAGAAAGAAGCCTCACAAGGGCAGGGATTTGCTCTCTTTAGTCTCAGTTCCTGAAACATTCCCTGGTGCATAGGAGGTACTCGATTAGTATTTGTTTTAAAAAGGAAGAGATGATGTGTTCACTCTGCTGACATTTTCATGTGTGCTTCCCTCTTCCTTTGGTTTCCTTCTCTTCCATATCAAGATACTTTTACAGGGTCTGTTGGTCAGTCTGATAACACATATGTTATCACCAACCTTGGTATCTCTCAAGTGAGAGATACATCCTACTCTGCTCCGCACTGGGTCAGATAAATATTTGTATCTGATGCCTGTTTTATACTGATGCTCTGTCTTTATGGCAGTCTGGAAAATCCAACTCAGAAAGGTGGACAAGGCAGATATATGTCAGAAACACTAAGGTACTTTTCCATACCCATGAACTAATATACTGAAGCCCAGAAATCACTTCTCATATAGTGAGGAAACCTAATATAATGTGAGAATTTTGAAAAAGATGCATAATTCTTTGATAAGTAATATATGTATTTATGCAGACAAGCTAGAATAAAAAAGAATCATTGAACCAGGGACTCTAAGGTTCTAGGATAATGTTAAGAGTAGTAAACGGTTTTTTTCTTCCTCATCTTGGATTCCAAAGTTTAATAAGGGGATTATCAGGGGAACCTAACATTCCTCTTACAGTGTTGGTTACCACCAAAAACAGCACCACTGAACACCAGAGCAGTGGGTCAGATTCCTGTTAAATGAAGGTTAGTTCTAAATATGCCTTTTGTTTATTACATTTTCAGAAGTCACATACTCAAAAATAGTTTCTACCTACCCAATTCGATTTGTGTCTTTCTGCTATTAAAATAAAAATAATTTGGAAAGCATAAAGAGTAAAAAATACTTATCCTTACTTCTGATGAACTTTAAAAAATTCTTTAAAGAATAATCCACTTGAACTCTTACTTTCCACCAACTTGTTAATGGCCTAGGAAGGGAAGCAGGTGCAGCATATAAATAATTCTGCATTTCCATTTCAGGACACATAAGGCAGGAGTGTCTTTTCTCTGAAAGGTCAGGGGCCACAGCCTCCTTGTTCTCTTTGTCAGATAAGACTTGTGTGTTGCTGTCTGAACTCAGTAAGCAGAGTTCTGTAAAATGAATGCCCCTACATACAGTCTCTTGAAAATCCTACCATAATTCAACATTTTCACTCTAATGTTATCCACCATTGTTGGACAATCTTTGTATTACATTTATTTTTCACATGATTGTCAGAGATTTAGCGTTCTTAAATAAAGCATACTCCACAGTCTTTGAAATTCCACAAATAAATGAGCATTTGGAAAGTTTTCTATAACTGTAATTTTTTTTAATTTACTTTCTTATTTTAAGAAACTGTAAGATTTTTTCATGTCTCCAGAGGATAGACTAAGTTTATTTCACTGGTACATTCCCTTCAATTATGTGGAAAATTATCTGTTGTCTAGAAAGCTATTCTTTGCTAGGTAGTGTAGTAATAGAAAACTTATGTGCCTTTCCTTCTTTATCAGTTTAATTTAATAGATATTTACTGAATGCTTATAAAGATAAAGGCACATTATATTATGCTCAGATTTTAAAGCAGTGTATGACACCATGAAAAGATGCACAGCATCATTAGTCCTTAGGGAAATGAAAATTAGAACCCACAATAAGGTAGCACATCACACCCACTAGAATGGCTATAATCAGAATGACAGACACCGCTAAGAATTGGCCAGGATGTAGAGACACTGGAATCTTCACACATTACTGGTAGGAATGTAAAAGGTATCGACACTTTGGAAATGAGACTGAACAAACTACCCATACCCATAACAATGTAGGTGGATCTTGTGAATATAAATGGACCGCTGAAAAAACAGAAGTAAGAGTGCTGGGTGTTTGACTCTATTTATATGAAGTTCAAACACAAGAATACTAATCTATGTGGTTGGAAGTCTTCGTAGCAGAATAACAGTGACTGGAGTCAGGGACAGGTGTGCTTCAGGGGTGATGGTCATGCCCTGTCTCTCAATCTAGAAACTGTTACACAGCTGGGTTAACTTTGTCAAAATTCATCAAATTGTACCCTTAGGATTTGTGCAATTTTCTGCATGCGTATTATACTTCCAAAAAATTCATTGAAGCTGTAAAAAATGAGTGACACAGAGACTTAGAGGTCCTAGAAAAGTATTCTCTACATTCACTGCTTCAAAGACTTTATGATCTAGTAGGAAGACAGGTGTTTGATAAAATTCTAATAAGAAACAAATTCTGGTAAGTGATATATTAGAAATATAAATAAGTCCAATAAAGTAAAGGAAAATATTTACTGAAAAGAACAATGTGAAAAAATAGAATACGGTCACTGTCAGGTTTACTACATAATAATAGGAGGAATATGGGGAGCCTGGGTGGCTCAGTCAGTTGAGCATCTGACTTCACCTCAAATCATGATCTCGCAGTTGTGGGTTCGAGCCCCACATCGGGCTCTGTGCTGACAGCTCAGAGCCAGGAGCCTGTCTTCAGATTCTGTGTCTCCCTCTCTCTCTGTCCCTCCCCCTCTCATGTTCTTTCTCTCTCTCAAAAGTAAAACTAAACACTAAAAAAAATAATAGGAGGCATATAACAGTAATATATCAAAATGGATGGAAGGAAAGTCTATAAATTAGAAATAGATATTAAAAAGTATTAAATTGTGTACAAGAAGTCACTACTGTTTGAGAGACAAAGTTGTATTAAAATATCAGAACACATAGCCACTTATATCCTTGAAAATTAGTTCTCTGGTTTTTAGCTGACTGACTTTGCCTGAGTTTCAGGTTATTCTGTTCCAGTGGTTCGCAGCCCTGGCTGCACAACGGGATCACAGGAGCCTTTATGGCTTCTCCTGAGTCAGAATCTCCAGGGGTGGGACTCAGGCGTCTGGACTTTTGCTAGGCACCTGTGATTCTCCTGAACCGCCAGGGCTAGGAACCACTGCTGTAGTCCCTGCAGGGTGGCGGGAGCCTTCCCAGGGACCATCACACAACAACGAATGTCTCTGAAAGTGTCATTTCTTTGTTTTCGGGGCTTCTGTGGCTTCTACAAAGAAGGGCACTTTTCATATTTATCTCTTTGTATCCATGCCAAGAAATTTCTTTGCAAATGGCTTTTATCCAAGTATTACATGAAAGATGTTAATCCCACTGTTAAATTTTAACCCTAGTTCTTTCAAGCACCAGGGCATTTCTTCTGATTGTGTTGCAGATACATAGATCCATAGCAGAAGATAGAACTGGAAAGGACAAAATGGCACATGCAGGTCACTTGTTAATGCACTCATATGACTAATCTTCCTTTTATGAGGAAAAAATGTATTTTTAGTTGTAACATTTATATCAGATTGTTCACCGTGAAAGTAATACCTGCTTTCATTTAGAAAATTTTAGTTCTCTCCTTAGTTCATTCACTTATCTTTTACTATTTTATCTATGCTTTCAAAATCTTTATTTTCAAATACTTTAAGATTTTATTTTTAAGTACCAGTGTGGGGCTCGAACTCATATCCCCGAGATCAAGAGTTGTAATCTCTACTGACTGGGCCAGCTAGACACCCTAAAATATTTTTATAATTCAGAAAAGTTGTAAAACTAGTAGATGGTTCACATAATACTCTTCACCTACCTACCTCTAATGTTGTCAACTCATATAACCATAGTACAATTATCAAACCAGGAAATTAACATTGAAACAGTGAGATAAGTAAGTTACAGATTGTATTTGAATTTCACCAGTGTTTTGCCCTAATTTTATTATCTATTCCAGGATCCAATCCAGGATCTCACAGTCTACTTGTCCTGTCTCCTTAGTCTCCTTTTATCTGTGATGCTTCCTCATTATTTTCTTATATTCCATTACTCTTACCCATTAGATCTGTAGAATGTTTTTCAGTTTGGGTTTGTGTGAGGTTTGGATTGAGATTATTTATTTTAGCAAGAATACTGCAGAAGGGACCAGGTGGTACACAATGTCCATATGTGTTATTACTGGTGATGTTAACCTTGGTCATTTTGGTTAAGGTGATGGCTGTTGGGTCTCCACTGTGATATTAGTAATTATACTGATATTCCCTTGCAATATCTTTGGCACTATGCTAATATTCTGTTTCTCCCCAAAACTTTCACCCATCCATTTTAGCATTGATTTGTGGATTTTGCCTGCAACAGTTACTACTGTAATTTGCTTGCTTGTTTGCTTAATGATGTTTTTGCCTTTCTCCCTCCCATCCCTTCCAAATCTATTAATTGAAACTTTTCTGTAAGGAAAAGTTGTCCTTCCTTGACTCTATATCCATCTCTTTCTTTCTACCCCTATGAATATGGATTTGGGGATCTTATTTGGCTTTCTCAAGTCTTGTCCAATACACTCATTATTTATTTTGAGATTCACATTGTTTCAACTGTGACCATTTACATCTTCTTCTGAATGGATCAAAAGATATGCCCTCATTCTTTTTTAAGCACTTCTTTTTTTCTGATATCACAAAATGTTTCAGACTCATCTTGTATT
Organism: Suricata suricatta; assembly: GCF_006229205.1. Classification (NCBI taxonomy): domain Eukaryota; kingdom Metazoa; phylum Chordata; class Mammalia; order Carnivora; family Herpestidae; genus Suricata; species Suricata suricatta. The sequence goes on along the minus strand of NC_043705.1, from coordinate 79,645,647 downwards.
TTCCCTGTCCCAGTACAGGAATCAACCATTTCTGTAAGAAGCCCTAATTTTTTTTTTCATTAGAGAATGATATTTATAAATCAAGACCTAGGTGCTTGTAGACCACTACTACCGGAGTGTCATTGCTCCTAGTCTCTCTCAGCCAAAAAAGATAGGAAATACATGTATATATATTAACCCATGCATGCACATACATCATATTTTTTAGTTATTTCTAAGTCTGTGTATCTGTTATGAACCAGCAGTCCATTCTAATACCTCTGATTCCAAATCAATACCACAGGGTTTATTATAAACCTCTTCCCTTTTCTTATTTACAACTTCTTTCTCTGACAGTGAAAAGACGGGCTCTCATCATTTACAATCCTAGATTACACATAAAGTAGTTACTGAATTGCTAACTCATACCCCCTGTGAGAAATAGAATTACAAACTGGAGTACAAACCATTTGCTGAAGGTTCTTTTTGAGTTTCAACTTACAATATCATGCCAAAATAATGTTTTCCAAAGTGACTTAATTCTTAATTCCCATCTCCATCTGTGTGGTTATTTTATTTGTCTGGGTCAAGCTCTTCATTTGTAATACAATTAGCCTCATTTGTTACTGTTTGTATTCTACTTCCTGGTCTCCTACATCCTTGTTAGGTTTAATTTTTTTTAGCGGGGTGGGGGGAGGTATGTAAAACGTTACTATGATTCACAGTCAAAGCTTTATCCAGAGACATACTCCAGGAAGTGTCCGTCCCTCCTCACACCTCCACCTCCACATTCCATGCTCCCTTCCTTCCTCCCCTTTCCTACCAACCCCCTATAATTAAACAGTCTCTGTATTTACTGGTTTCTCTCCCAATTCCTTTTTCAGAAGGGAGCAGATTTGTAGGTTTTAAAAATTATTATTGCATTCTCTTTTATACAGTGATAGCACACCATATAAATTCTTGCACTTTTTTCACTGAATGACTTGGAAGTTCTTAGTATTATTAAAAGCATATTTTTCAAAAAGTGTATTTCCAGGGTAGATTCTAAGAAATGGAATTTCCTTTTTTTTAAATTTTTTCATGTTTATTTATTTTTGAGAGAGAGAGAGAGAGAGAGAGAGAGAGAGAAAGAGAGAGCGAGCGAGCGAGCATGACCGGGGGAGGGGCAGAGAGAGAGACACAGAATCCGAAGCAGGCTCCAGGCTCTGAGCCATCAGCACAGAGCCTGACACAGGACTCAAAATCACAAACTGTGAGACACTTGACCCACTGAGTCACCCAGGCACGCCTGGAAATGGAATTTCTTAGTCAAAATTCAGCATATGTGTGCTCATGGTTTTCAGTTTCTCTGTCTGTTTATAGAAATGCCTTTTAGTGGATTAATGTATAGTCTTGGTAATTATATAAATTACTGAATTACAGCTTTTAACTTGTGTAACTTTTTAGAATTTAACTATTTTTATTAGTTGTACTTAGCACATAGAAAAGTATATTAAAACTGCGTTGAGATTAGAAATTAGTCTTGCATAATTTATCCCTTTTCAAGGCTCAGTAAATATCATTGCAATGTGTCAATAGCCCCTAGTGAAGGTAGTATTCACACATTACATTTACAGCCCTATTGTCCAGGTGCAATCTACAAGTTCATGATCACTGATGGAGAGTAAGCAGTTCAGGAGCTCTGCCAGTGACATAAAGACTAAATACTTATATAATGCTCTCTCTCATTTGCCCAGAGCATTTATTTTTCAAAACTCTTTAAAGTCTTTTCATTTTATATCAACTGCACCACTGTGGAATGCTTTGGAAAAAATATCACATAAATCACGACATTTATGTAGTGCCAAGCCCCTTATATGTATTATGTCATTTTAACCTCAGACCAACTCTGTGAAGTAAGCAGGAGATATAGTCATCAACATCCCCAGTGTCCAAGTGAGGAAGCTGAGACTCAGAAAAATGAAATATCCTGAGGTCAGACATCTATTAAGTAGTGAGACTGGAAATGAACTTGAGACTATATCACACTACAAGTGTGTGAACAACAATGAAAAAAATCCAAAGGTAGGATATGGTCACAAAAATGAAAATTGTTCCATATATTCTGGAATTTACAGATTCTGTTGGACCTGTTGTTTTATGGTCACAGGGTAAATACTGGGCTCCCTGTAAGCTGTAATAGTTAAGTCCTGAATGGTGGTAAAAAGAAAAAATACATTCTGTGCACATGCAGGCTCCTCACCTGCTGTGGTAGAATGAGCACTGGCTTTGGAGCCAAACTATTTCAGTCTGTCCCTTGGTTTTGCCACTTATTAGGGCTGGGGCCTGGCTGAAGCATTTAACCTCAGTTTTCTACCCTAAAATGAGTATTGTTTTTGCAAGGCTATTGGACAGATTAAAAGTAACTTCATCAGAAGACTCTCTAGTGACCCCCCCACCAAGTGTTATTCCTAACGTGATCAGTCCATTTCCTTCAGAACATTTGTTATAATCTAGATTTACATATGGTGTTGTGTTTATTTGTTTCATATCTGTCTCTCCCACTAGAATATAAGTTAAAGGACATCAAGGACTCTGGTTGTTTTTTCTACTCTGTGTCCCTTATACCTCCTCCAGTGCCATTAATCATTGAATAAATATTTCTGAAATAAATCCTGCCACTTCCTTGGCCTTATTTTTATTTCAGCGTCACAGAATGGCCTGCAGCTGCCCTACCCTTTCACATCTCTCTACCCTTACATACGCTGTTTTCTTAGTCCAACAGCCCTTCCTCCTTTGTTCTTCTAGAGAATCCTTACTCATCCTTCAAGACCTAGCTCAGCTCTTCCATGAGGGCTTGCATGATTTCTCTTCTCCCTTGAAGAGTGAGAGGCTCCAGTGCCCCCTTGGCATGCTCTAGTAGACCTAAACCACATTACAGTCATTGGTGTGTTCAACTAATATTTTTAAGAACCAACTCTGCACCAGGCACAGGCTAGGTTTTGGGCATACAGCAGTGAATTGGAGCTGTCATTCTACAGGGAGAGGTGGGCCACAGCAAAGTAAATAACCAAACAAATTAATAACAACATTTCCAGTTGTGGTAAATGATAGGGTGATAAGCTTTCAGAAGCTGACCTTTGACTTGTGATCTGAGAAGCGAGAACGAGTTAGGAATGGGAAGAGATGAGGAATGAGCATTGTATTGTCACTGCTTACTTTGGTGTTCCTCATCCCACCCCATTCAGCTGGCCTCTGAACTCTGTGAATCGTCCTGTGCCCAGCACCCAGCACAGGACCAGCGTGTCACACCCACGTGCTAGTCGTGCAGCATGTCAGAATTGCCTGGTGCCTGACTTAGTAGATCTCCTGTGCGGCCAGGACTGAGAGCCAGTGTTCCGCTTATTATCCCTCACTCAGTATCTTGTTACCAGGAAAGTTATTCATTCTTTCTGTGACTCAGTTTTCTGATCTTTAAAATGGAAATATTAATAACAACTTCATAGGGTTTCTGAGAGGATTTAATGAAATAATATGCCTAAAATTCCTAGTCTAGTGCCTAGCCCATGAGTATTCAATAGATATTGGATGAAATGTTCTAGAGCAAGTACTCAGGAGGTGTTTGCTGAATAAATGAACAAACTAAGGAATAATAAAGTTTAGTTTTTACTTTTGTATATAGAACTATGTCAAAAAATAAAATGGAATGCCCATCCTGATTTATCTTCAGTTGTCTTACATACTGCTTATTTTAATTTGGGCAAGAAAGGAAAAAAGGGAAATAATAAACACCAGTGGTTTTACCAGTTAGAATCAATAGCTATTGACTCTTCATTTGCTTATAAAGCAGCCTCTGAAAAACTCTCAGATCATTATTTTTACCTTTTTCTGGCCAGCACAGGTGCTTTCATGTTCTAGCCCCAAACCTAAATAAAAGTACACAATCTTACCACCCTGCGGCCATCTGCAACTTGTGCTTTGTTACCTTCTGAAATCGCAGTCTGATAAAGACTCTGCATTGAAAGAAATTTCCCTTATGTATATTCTACTTCAGTCATCATAGGAGATCCTCAAGATATCATAACTAGTGCTGGGTCGCGTGGGTGGCTCAATGGTTAAGCGTCCAACTTAGGCTCAGGTCACATTCTCACGGTTCATGAGTTCGAGCCCCATGTCAGGCTCTGTGCTAACAGCTCAGAGCCTGGAGCCTACTTCAGATTCTGTGTCTCCCTCTCTCTCTGACCTTCCCCTGCTCATGCTCTGTCTCTCTCTTTCCCTCAAAGTAAATAAACATTTAAAAATTTTTTAAAAGATATCATAACTAGTGAATATTATGACAATACCAGAGATCATGATTTTCTAATGGCAAGGACACCAGTGGAATTAACCTGGGATATTGATATGCTTCTATGCACAAAATATCACTGACCGCTCAGCAAATCTTTGGCAAAACCCCCTCTACCCTGCTCCACTTCCTTGAAAAATAAATGTCAAAGTAGCAGGGCACTTGGGCAGCTCAGTCGGTTAAGCATCTGATTCAGTTCAGCTCAGGTCATGATCTCACGGTTTGTGAGTTCAAGCCCCGCATCAGGCTCTGCGTTAACTGTGGAGTGCTTGGAATTCTCTCTCTCCTTCTCTGTCTGTTCTTCCCTCGTTTGTGCGCTCTCTCTCTCTCTCTCTCTCTCTCTCTCTCTCTCTAAGTAAATTTAAAAAAATAAATACATGTCAAAGTAGGTGCAAAGGTGAGAGCATGAATAAATTTCTGGCATGAGGAATTTCTAGGAAAAAAATTTTGGCCTTTATCACATTTTCACTGGAATATACTGAGATCATGGGTGTTTTTGTAAACCTTCAATATCAGGCTACTTAGGCGTGTTTTGATACTTGAATCCTGGACATGAATTTTCTAGTAAAAGAAAAAATACTACTGAGGTAATTAGCAAAGAGATTTTGCCAAGTTCTTTCCTGTGAGCTATAAGAGTTAACATTTATTTACATGAGTAATTCACTCTGCTCTTATCAATCTAGTCAATTGGAAAATATCATCCGCCTTTAATGTCACCCAAATCAACTCATGCTATCTTAGAATGAGGAAATAATTAGCAAACAATTTCTCTGTCCTTTTTAATATGTGTGGCATTGTTTTCAGGGTTTTCTTTTACAAACCAATACACCATGAACTTATTCAGGCAGGAGGTATTGAAATCTGTTTTTCTGCTCCACAAATGTAGAGGTGTGCATGTCTATCAAGTCAGAAGTCCGTAGCAAAAAGCTACCTTCACTGATTGGTCGCTCTGACAGGGTGCTGGGTATTGGAGCACTGATAAGTGGTGCACATTGTAGATTATGGGATAAGCCTCTGCCCTTCAGTAGTGGTCCAATGCTAAACAGTCAGGAAGACTAGAGATACTGATAGTTTTCAGATGACAGGCTTCATTTTATATGTTAATAGAAGGAAGACTTGGGATAATGATGAGGAAATTCACCATAACAAATGCATTCCCTTTACTGCACTCCAGCATGGCACCAATTAAGTTCAACTGTATGTATAATGTGCTCTTAATTCCTAACAGTCCCAAGAAGGACTAATGTGAAAAATATTATACAGTCTTACATTTTTACAGATCACGAACAGATGGTAAAAATTATGCCAATCGGTAAAGAAATTTATATGCAGTATAACACACCTCAAAATGGTACTTACATGGATTTTTCTTTTAAAAAATTATTAAAGTTATCTTGGGTGAAGTTTAGTTTCTACTCAGCATTTTCTGTAACATTATATGTGTAATTCATTTTAATTTATTCCTTCTGCAGATACGAAGGTTTGAAAGTACAGGTAACCTTGTAATGAGTAAAACTGATAAGAAGCTCTGTTCCAATGAAAGGGAAATTATGGAATGATTATTCACTTTGTAAAAGGGTTTGTCATAGAGCAAGCTGTCCTAAAGCATTTCAAATTTAATTTCATTTACAAAACATTCATTTACACACAACATTTCAGGAACAAATTTAGTGAGGAAATGAGAGAAATCGTCATAATAAGATAGAGATCCCTTATACTGCTAACATTTATGCTTGCGTTCGCTCTCTCTCTCCCTCCCTGCAGCACTGATAGCCATTGGCCAGTACAGCATGACCATAGAGACCGTGGATGTTGGATGGTGTAAAGAAATTACGGATCAAGGAGCCACCCTGATTGCGCAGAGCAGCAAATCTCTGAGATACTTGGGGCTGATGCGATGTGATAAAGTAAGAGTTGCCTATCAAGTTTATAGTTAATAGCTTTCTATCACATTCTCTCTCTCTACCCCATATGTATGTATGTGTACATGCACATACATGGGCTGTTAGAGCTATGGATTGCAAGATGCCTGGTTTTCTAAACTAATCTGAGATTATTTTTGCATTTCTCTATTTAAAAAGGAATTTTGTGCTTATGCAGAAAGGAAATGCAATCATACACACAGTCAAATTAGATTTTGGCCTCCTCTCCCTAAGTCCGCAGACCAAAATTAAAAATGTTTGCACGTCACACAGCAATGTGCAGGGTCTAATGGTAAAATTCTTTTGTGGATTCCAAGTTTCCTGCAACAGTAAGGTGGAAAGAACAGTGCCAAATTGGTTTTTCGCAATTTGAAGTGTGATTTTAGTGCTCAACATCTATGTATTGTGGTCATCTGGGGGCAATAAAAGGCCAGTGAGGGAATATTCTGTGGGAATTTGTACCTTTCTACACTTAAGATGTCACTTTTAGCACATGAGGAGAAATGGTCCCTGAGGTCCCACTGAAGGTGTGTGGTGCTGGCCAGAGATATGAGTGTAACCTTGGGAAATTGTGCCACATTTAATATGGGGCCCTTTGAAGACTCAGGAGAAAAATGATAAAAATCCGTACTGATCACCAGCTACTTCCAAGATGCTTTCCAATTTGTTACTTCTGTAGGTCTAAGAAGTGGTTATTTGTGCTATGAAGGGGAGAAGATGGGGGCTCAGTAAGACTAGACCCTGGTCTGAGGCCGCTCATCCAAGTGTTTCCACAGGCCTCCAGGGTCTGGGCCCAGTGCCTGTGCCACATCCTGGGTGCCGTCTCTAGGCACGGGTACTGCTTTCTTGGAACAGGTCCATCTCAGACACTTGCTCAGAAAGTGCTAGCATCTCATAATAATTTACACATGTGTGCTACTTATACAAATGGTGATTAGGGACAGATCTAGCAAAAGAGAGTGAAACTAAATATATATGTCTCTCAAAGGACATGCATTTTCTAAATGTAGCACATTTGGGGGCAAATAGAAGTATGGCCCAAATCCTTTGTGTGCTTTGTCATTTTTGTTAATTGACCTAGTTCTTTTTTCCAAATGCTTTAAAATCCCAGCTTATACCAGGCCTTTGCCAGTTAGTTATGTTTAGAGTCAGCCTCAAAAGCTGGCTGACTTTATTACTAAGCAACAGCACTGAGACCCAGGGGTTGCAAGTCTCCCTCAGATTTCACTGCTAACTAACCTAATGCTGCTACTAACCCTATCACCTGAAAATGACTCCTTTTAGGGGCATCTGGCTGGCTCAGTCAGTGGAACATGTGACTCTTGATCTCACAAGAGTTGTGAGCTCAAGTCCCATGTTGGGTATAGACTATGTAAAAATAAAATCTTTTATTTTTTTTAAAAGAGTTCTTTTAAAACAAATTTAAAAGTCTACAGTAGGCAGAGTATTCTAGAAATTCTAAACAATGATAGCAGCTTTGCCCAGTGTCTGCCAGAAGAAACTGCTACTCCCTGAACCAAGGACACCACAATGTGTTCATTCAAAATGGATCTGCGTATTCACCAGCTCTCTTGGCAATTACCATATTTCTAGTCCGTACTCGTTAGATTTGTTGAGGTCAGCTCCACCTTCAGAGATGAATAGTAGAAGTTTATGTTCCAGTCAGTACAAGAGAAGATTATTTCTGACATATTTGCTGACCAGCATTTTGCTTATTTTAAGTTAAGGAAAGGATCCTTTTCTAACCAGATGTAAATTAGTCTAAAATGAGTGGGGAGGCTGTTCTGACTAGTGGGCGCCCTGAGAGAGTGTTAGTTCTTTGCTCTTGCGGCCTCTGAATCCTTTCTCCAACCAGTGAGCCGCTCTGAGAGCTGCTAGCTCCAGGACCATACTGTCTGCCCACAGCCTGCCATGGTGCTGCCCAGCCCAAGAGATGCCGGGTCCAGCCTAACTGCCTGGCATCCATAGGCTTAGGGCACCTCAGAACCAGACACAAGAGGTTCTGTGAGGACAGAAGAAGTTTCCAAGGCACCCACAAAGTGCAAATAAAGCCTTGAGCATAATCACTTGTTTGTTGATTTAGTTGGATGGTAGTAGCTACTCAGCTTTCAAAATTTGTGTTCTGCAATCTGTCTCCAGATTTTAAATTTTTATCAAGACTCTAACAACGTGAGTGACAAAAAGGTTAATAGTTGAGGGTTTGGACTCAGAGACCACAGTTTGGTTCAGACCTGGGCCCTGCTCTTAGTAGTGTTATCTTGGGCAGTTCCTTGCTCAGTGCCTCTGTTTCCTCATTTGTAAAGTGAGGTAATGATAGTACTTGTAGACTTATCTGAGCATTTAAATGAGTGAACATTATACCAAGCCTTTAGAATAACCATGTCTGTTATTTATAAAATACTCAGTGCTACTGATTATTCTTATCATCAATGTCATGTTAACCTGTGTTTTGATATTTGAAATTTCCAAATAAGAAAAAAATGTACTGCCTACTATCTGATTTTGAAAGGAAATTAGAGAGGAAAAAATAAACTAAGATTAGAAAAGATGTTGCCTTTTAACTTTTTCCTCAGTTACATTTAAAATTAAGATTATTAGTTTCTATACTAAGATGTCAATAATTACATTTTTTACATACTCAACAAAGGAAAACTAATGCCCGCATGGGACAGTCTATATTTGGAATCCACTTACTAACCAGGGAATAGGGATAAAGAAAGATTTGCAGGGTGAGAAAAGGCTGAGTTGAAGAAAAGACAGTTCAAATAGGCAGGGAAACAAAAAGAGAGTAATAAGAAAATAGTGGAGGAAAATAAGAATAGAAATAGAAAACACAGAGAAATCATGATCAGCATATGGAGACGAAGACACACTATATCTCAAGGTGTGGAGCTCATCTGAGCCAACCAATAATCAAAGAACAAAACTATTTGGGTCTATCACTCTTTGTCCCTTAACCAAATCTGCTAACCATTAATAACTCATCAATTTGGGTCCTTCCCCTTACTACACACCAATTGGAGCCAAAGGAGGAGCAAGAGACCTCAATGGTCTATACCATTAACCCCCTGTCAGGAATTTTGTCCCTGGGATTCCTGTGCTGGGGGAGGGTTGGGGCTTGTGATGTCTATGTGTCCCAGGGCTTGTGTTCTGTGGTCATGTGGTTCTGTGAAATAGTGAAGGCAGTTATATTTTCTTTCACACACAGCCAGTTTCATTTGGGGCCGCTTATATTTAATTTGGAAGCTATACTTTACCAAACTCGAGCTTTTTTCCTCACTTGGGCTTTTGAGGAATTGAAAGAATAACGAAATGCATTGCATATGTTGTAGGAAAAGATGTTTTGCTCTCACTCTTCTTTCTCTCACTCATTTGGTAAACAAAGAACAGATGAGAAAGGTTCACCATATTCTTTGCAGATGAAAGCAACATGCGCTTAGATTGTCAGACAACGTGTTTGGCCCCAACACTGGTGACTCGTAGGGAGGAGTCCTCCAGCCATTCCACAAATGCAGCATTCCCTGAACACTTGTAAAATTAGGAAGTGCATTAAGAAGCCTGTGTTTGAGTAGCTGTTCCGATTGCTGGATGGATAAGCATATTAGAGGCATTACTTTGAGTTTTAAAGCCGACGCCACTTAATCTCCTAAACTTCAGTGCATTGTAAGAACCAAGAGAAGAAAACGCTGTGTGAGACGGCTTTGATGAATTGGGGTGAATTTATATTCTTAAAGACTGTTCAAAGGCTTACTTGACCTTGGGAATTAGAGTTGACCCGAAATCACCTATCAACTTAACACGCATTTATTTGGTGATTTAGTTAAAACTGCTTATATAATCAACGGGACTCTCCAATCAGAGTGCTATGTTTACTCTGCTTTCCACAATTATAGATAGGCAGTGGCTTTGGTCAGAGAAATCATTTTCCCAATCTCAGAATAGAATATTCTGTAGAATTCTAGATACCATACAGATCTGTTTCTTCTCATAATACGATATTTTCCTCATTTCTTATAAGGCCATTTGGATGGAGAACAAAACTGAAAAGGACAAAAAAAAAATCATGGGAAAGCTGTAAGGCAAATGGAAATGCAGTGTTCAGGGTTAATGAAAAATGTTTGGGGTAACAGGGTTGATGAGAAGGGAGGGAGCCCAGTGGCATGGCATTGGCCGAGAAACCAGACCTCGCCAGAGGCAGCCTGGCTGGTTTGGGAAACGTCGGTGATAAAATGTCGTGGTGGAAACCTCTGCAGTGTGTGTTAATACAGAAGTTTGGAGACAGAGGGCCTGAGTTATGAGCAGCGAATAAGATCATAAATGTAGCGATTCTCAAATGCCAAACCCTTGTGAAAAGCAGTTGGATGGAGAAATGCTGGAGCTTTTAAAAGCTCCCTTTCACTTTCTTTCTTTCTTTCTTTCTTTTTTTTAACTTCATGCAGAACTAATTTTACACACTGTTCATTTGATTTGAAAATGCCAGCGTCTGGGGTATCATTAAAGAGCGTTATTGAGGGAGCCACTCTTGGCAAAGCATTTGGCCTAAAATGCCTATTTGTTCGTATGTCCCTGCAGAATTGTAGATAGGAAGGAGAGAGTGTACCTCGATTTACCTAACACCTCCCCTCTGCCTTGGCTGGGACCAGGTAGCTGCCCTTGTGTTGGGAGGAGACTCCTTCTCCTTGGCCTCTAGAGGCGCCAGGAGGGTCGTGGGGGCCGCATTACTGAAGGAATAGACATAAATAGATTTTGAAAGGTCCACCCCAATGTCCTATGACCAAAGCCTCTTGGAATTTCTTTGATTTCTAGTTGACATAAATTAGAATTACACAGGCGTGAAGAGTCCGCCCAGAAAAGATCAGAGAGGCTGCTGGGGGAGGAGAGGCCTCTCTGTGATCCTATTGATTATCCAGCTGCCTTCAGGCCAGGGGCCTCTGTGAGCCTGACTATTATTGATCCACACCATGGAAATAATCGAATTAATTCATTTCTCATCAAACTGCCATTGCCAAGACCTTTCTCCTCACCTGCTCCAATTCCTGAAGTACTTAGTCAAGGAGTGAAATAGATGATTTCTTTCAATAAGAAATGATTTCTTCAGGTCATAAGAAATTCTTGTTTTCACACAGAGTTCCTCATTTAAATGGTAGGGAGATTTAATCAAATCAATGAGAAGCCAACACAGAAAGCAAGTAATAGATACCAGTCATCTCTTTAAAGCCAGAAATCTACTTTACAACCTTCAAATATCAAGGGCCAAGTTTTGTGTGCCCAATTTAATGTAAAAATATTCAGGAAAAATTGGCCACTGCATTTTTCAGGAAGTAATTATGGTAAGAGAAAAAGCCTCAACAACCTAAATATTTCTGTGGAGAAAATGGAGTTTTTATCAGCTTGTTTAGGAATCAGGAGCAGGAAAGCCCTGTGGGGAAAATAGTATAGGACTCTGTAACTAATATACAGAACTAACTGGAAAAATCAGTTTAAAGGAAAAATAATTTGTGGGACACTGTGTCCAGGATTGTTTGGGTAGCAATTCAGCCATGAAACAAAGTGTGTACCTGCAGGGACTCCCCTCTTCCCTGCCATGCACTCACAGCTGTTTCCAGATTGCCCATAGCCAAACCTGGGAATTTAAAATTTATGCCTTATCAAAGAAAATAAGGTGAAAAAAAACAAAACAAACCGTTTTCTCCTGATAAGGTGGGAGTGGCCTTGACTGTATTAGATTGTGCAGTCCCAGGCCTGGGCAACATAACCATTGCCGTGACAACCCACAGTCACGTGTTCAGAGGGAGAGGGAAGATGAAAAATGGTGAGAGCATGGCTGGGGCTCTAAAATCTGAACCGAAGTCCTTTGCTTGAAGTATCAGCATCTTGTTCCTTTTGCTGATAAAACAGTTTCTCCAGGTGATTTTCACATAGGAACACTTTAAAACACATTTTACAACCCTCTCCTGATTATTCCTGGTAATTGAAACAGAAAAACACATCAGCTGAAACTCAGAGGTTACCTGACAACCGCACTGTAGCGAAGCACTCCCATCTCCCCTTCTGCCAGTCCTGGGCACCTGAAAAGCCTTCCCTGTATTTAAACATTAAACTAAGAAACACAGCATGGAGCTTTATGGCAAAGGTTAAACTGGTAAGCGCCAGTGTCAGACTGCTGGGTTTTCAAATCTGCTTACTTCATTTTACTGTCTGTGGGACTTTGGACAGCTTAATCTCTAAACACCTCTGAAAAATTGGGATAAATTTACTCCGTAGGATTGTCATGAGACTAAATAGATATTCCAATAAAGCGCGTAGTCCAAAGTCACGCACACTGCAAGCCCTCAGTAAATGTCCACTACCACTGCTATAATTATTTATTTACATAACGTATCTGTTCTGGAATCTGCTCTGTGATATTCAACCATGATATGAACTACCTGGTTCATGATGTAGCCATGAATAGAAATTCACATGCAAGGATCTTACAGAGAAATACCAGGCCCTGAGACTTAGCAATTCTCAGAAACAAATAGACTCTATCTTTTTTCATCGCTAATGTTCATTAAAATGACAATTACAGTTATTATAAAGGAAGAAGAAACTCTGAGACCAGTAGGTCTCAATCCTTTATGGTGAACAGAGGAAAAAGACTTGCCAGGTTAGAGGGCCATTTGGTGTGCAGGCTGGGACTTACTTGGTTTGCTTCTTCAGGAAAATCGACATCTCCCTAGAACCCTTATGGGAGAGCTCTGTAAGTAGCTGCTTATGTTTTGCTCACTTCTATTATGGGAATGATGTATGAATTTCTTCTTTCTTTTTTTTTTTTTTTTTTTGTAAAGGAGGAAGGAGAGGGCCTACTGTTCCCCAAATGCTGGAGGAATAGAGTGTTATGTTGGAGTTTGCCTGAAGGCACCCGGGAGCGTCATTGCTTTGTAGTAAATAATCTCCTTGGAACTTTGATTTGGCTTAAGTAATTATATGAAAGAATTAGGTTGCAGGATCATATTATTTTTCTAATTTAGAAACAGAAAAGGTAACAGCAGTTTCTTAACAGGGTTCAGATTAGATCCCAGAACTCCCAAGCACCTGACTTCACAGAATAGAAACAAGGACAGCCCACAGTGGCTCAGGAGACTGCGAAGCCCATGGGAAGGATCCAGCTCCCGCCTGCACATGAGGCTGGGCCATCCAGCAGCAGGTTTGCAGTGAACGCCCTCCCCTCTCCCAATCTGTACCTATTTTATCCATTTATTCAAGAAATATCTGTTGAGTGTGCTTACTGGGTTCCAGTCACTGTGATAGGCAAGGAGTCAGAAAAAAAATGGTGAACAAGGCAGTTCCTATCCCACAGACCCCGAAGCCTCCTGGGGGAGATAGCCAAGCAAACGGCAATTACAATGCAGTAAGACTGCAAATTAATTTTCAAAAATGGCACCCCAAAGTATATTTCTTCTGCATGAAGAACCTTGCTTTGACCCCACATCTGCTTTCATCTGCATTCCTCAGTTCTATTTTCTGCCACTCTACTATTAAAGTCCTTTCTGCAAAGGATAGACTATGAACAGTTGTCCTTTCTTTTTCAACCACTCCTTACAATCTACTTCCTTCCTTGCCGTGCCACTGAGTCTGCTCTTCTCAACATCATTGTGACTTCCTTGTCACCACAGGCAGTGGCCACTTCTCTGTCCACAATTGGCCTCCTCACTTAGCAACCGCATCCACGTGGTAACCATGCCCTCCTTCACGAAAATCCTTTTCTCTTGCCTTCAATGTCACCACACTCCTGGCTTTTCTATCTCCATCTCCCATACTGCCTCTCTCATCTGTAAAGTGGGAATAAAAATGACACTTATCCCATAGACTACGGAGAGGACTAAAGGAGTTAACGCATGTAAACTTACATGAAGCAAGCAAGGCCATGTGGTGGTGAATTCCTACCTTCTTCATCCCCCTCCCTCTCCTCCTCACAAGATCATAAGATCCATGGATTTCTCCTTCTGTGTTATATTGCCAGACCTAGCCTTCGGGGCTGATACATAAGTTACTTAACAAACAGATATTGGATGAGGGATGGATGGATGGTGTTTCTTATCTGGATTCTGTGTAGCTCCAAGGTTCTGAGGAGGTTCCTCAGAGCAGCTAAGGCAGGGTAAGGCAGGTCCTTACCATCTAACTGACTCAGCCAGAACAACCCCACTTTTACTGCTTTAATTTGTTTAGCTTACTTATTTTGTTTGTGTATTTATTATTTTGGTTTGCAAACATATTGTACAGCTAAAAGCAAGTTTAAAAAACATTAGATCCCACTTCCTCCTAATAATTTTGTAGAAGTAAGTATCTGGAAAGAAGGAAGGAAGAAAGGCAACACCGTGGACTTAACACCAGTTTCCTGTAGCTGGGGAACCTCTCAGGGTAACTGAAAACCTCTTGGGTTCAGGACAGTCACAGACTGAGTTCAGGCGTCTGCTGTGTGATTGGACTCGGCATCCTTCTGAGTCTAACCCTGGAATGCTCTGATTTATGTAGAGTCTGTCTTCTGAAACCCAGAAATATCACTTGTTTTCAGGTTTTTTAATCTACAGTTTTACAGATCACTTTTATGCAGAATAAATTTTTGCTGGTAATAAAATTGTTTTAGGAAACAGGTCAAATCCATAAATCCTACCTGATGGCAACTGCTGTTTTAGAAAGATATTTTTTGGTCAGGTGTCCACTGGTGATTACCACCGCCCCAAGCTTTATGTAAAATAAAAACTGAAATCAAGAAAGCCATTAAGCATAAAAGAAAAGACATTTTTAGTTCTGAGAGTTTTCTTTCTCGATTGTGTGTTTCAGCTTAACTTTGAGAGTTTAATTTAGAAACACCCAGATGTGTTCTATAAATACATTGTACTTACTGCTCAGTTAGTGACTACATTAATTATCTTATTAGGGCCAAGTTTTTCTCAAATAGTCAATCTTTTGCTGAACCATTTAGAGCATTGCAGATGACTTGCCAAGTGGGTTTCTCCATGTTGATGTCCCACACGGGTCCGCTTTCGTTCTCATCTGCACCACACAGGCAGATCTATACCCAAAACATGTATGCACATATGCACTAGGTCAGTTCCGTGGCCAGTGGTCAGTAGCCTCAGAGTGGTCTATGCAAGGCTCTGCATAGAGCTTACACTTGACTTGAAACATCTTTCTTGGTGGAGGATTGCTTGGAGAAACAGGGAATGAAAATGTCACTAATTTCTCTCTCTCTGACAGTCTGCCTGTTGGACTCCTGTCACACTAATCTCTAATTAGAGGCTTCAGGTTGGCGAGCCCCGATTCTCACTTAACACTGCAGGCGTTTCTGTGATCCTCATCCTCCCAGGTTCTTTGCTGCTTCCTCACTGTGCTAATTCAAGTGAATAGAAAGCAATGCTAGTGTTAACAGGCAACCCACATCTCATGAAAAAGAGACAGCATGAAGCCAGGCCTGTTGTGATATTGACAGAGCATAGCACTTCCAATCATTGCAGATTCTGAAATGCAATGACTGCATTTGACAAAGTTGACTGAATTTATGAGCCTGCCTCTGTCAGGTTCATTGCATTCTCAGTGTATGTCTCTTTCGTGCTTTGGGACTTTTAGATGAGTTTTTTGACACCCAAGAGTAATATTTCTTACCTATCTCTATAAAAAAAAAATCCATTCTTGGAGGCTAGTAGTAGGAGGTTCATGCATGAAGCATAGTGCATTGTGGGTGGCCTGTAGTCAGCTGACTCCCATCGTTAGCAGGTGGCTTTTAGTCTCCAATAAGATGATTAGTTTTTCTTCTTAAAAGTGTATTAAATACTTAGTCCTGTGCGCCTTGTATTTCCACCTCATGGGTGGTCCCTTGAGGAAGCACAGCATCCATCCATGTGACAGCTGGGTTTAGGGGAATCTTCCCTTCCATTAGCTATTAGAAAGCTCAGAAAATGGCCTCCTTGAGCCATGCCCAAGTAGAGATCCAAGACCAATGCTGAAGAAGAGGAAACCAGTCTGTTTTTTACCACATTCAAAGAATATACCTTTTGTTTCAGGTAGGGATGAGTATTTGAAAAAGATGGGCCAATAGCTGTAGGAGCAGCCGTTTCTTTTCTCCAGAACCGCGGACTCAGTTTCACATAGGGGGCAGCCTGGGAGGCAAGTGCATACGTGTTGTCTTCAAATAATCTTAGTTCAGACTTTGCCTTCAGATTCCCAGAAACACAAATCACCTGTGCCCTCTGGGGACTTTACAGTTGAAAGCTTTAGACCAGTAGATCTCAACCCGAGCTGCACATTGTAATGTCCTGAGGGGGCGGGCGAGGGGGGGAGGAGGTAGGGACTTTAAAAAACGCTGGGGCCAGTGTCCCGCTCGCTCAAGATGCAGGTACAGTTAGTCTGGGATATGACCTAGGCATTGGGGGTTTTTAAAAGATCCCCAGGTGATTCAGTGAGCAGTTGTACTCTGATCCGCTGTTTTCTTATTTGTGTTCTTGTGTGCAGACACAGTTTTACTCATTCCAGGTCAGTAAACATGTATCAAACATTTGTTATGTCTGAGTTGCTGTGAGGTTCATGGACAAGAGCCTTGGTTTGACTAAGAGAGGAGGAGGAAGGAAAGGAATGCGAAGTTGACTGTCAAGTGGAGACAGAGCAGGTGCATTGGCTCACACCTAGAATCATTTTCACAGCTCTCGCCAGTCTGGGAAAGACCCTTTCTCTCCATTGTGGGCTCTGCCCGCAGCCTGTTCATGCATACCGAGCTACTGCTGTATCCTCCTCCAGACTTCTGGAAAGCTTAGCCTTGCTGCTGAAGAGAAAGAGGTGAAGTGAGAGAGTGTCAAAGGCACTCCAAATCTTTGGTGTTCTGGACCTCCGTGTTCTAACATAGGGAAACATCGACAGGACATGGTATGTCACCCAAGCAGGGACGTGAGAAGTCCTGCTGCCAAGGGAAGGAAATAGAATCCCCAAAGAGAGCCTGGTGCAGGTTGTTGGCTGTGCAGGGTCCTGGGAAAATCAGTATATCATCTGCTGTTTTATACTTTTCTTGGTGTCCTATTTAAAATATTTTAAACTGCACTTAGATGACTCACCTCATTTACATGCAAACTTGACGTATCACTAGAATTCATATTACCCTTATTTTATCATTGTAATATGTGCCCATCTTGGGGCCAGTGGGCACTTGCTTCAAGAGCAATTGGGCCTCATTTGCATATGCATTGTCCGTGATGACTTTTGCTACACTTTGTGAATGCCAGGTTCCACTGATGGCCAGTACAGTTTCCCAGAGAGCCAAGAAACTCAAAGAGAAGGAGACTCTGGAGGCGTATTGCCCGACAGACAACACTGTGCCTCTGGGCCGCCAGGAGTCAGCCTCTGGGGCTGTTAGCAGTGAGTGACATTGCCCAGGGATCTGTGAAGAATGACAGACCAGTGTGAGGGCAAGAGCCCTGAATTAGGAGAGAGGAGTTGAGTGTGCTATTTGCAGCCCTTTCACAGGTGTACTGTGGGTTCCCACCTGCAGAGAGGGGATCTGTTTTCTTCACCCCCCTTTCCTCAGAAGGAAGCTGTGTGAAGCAAGAACTACTGCAGTTATACACTTGAGTTTGCTAGATGAGCTAGAGAAACATTGCCTTACAAGGCTTACAAAGTAGGGGACAGATTGGTGTTTTATTAAGGCTCATGAATGGGTTTCCTTTCTTCCCTGAATAATATGTGTGTTTAGCACATGTGTACACAGGCTGATGCCTCCTTGTCCAGAAGTTAATTAAATATCCCTTCTTTTGGAAAGCCTTTTCTAGCTCTCCTGGAAAAGGTCAGGTGCCTCTGTCCACAGCAACCTGCACGGCCCCTAGAAATCAGTCCTCAGGCTTTGCTGTTGCTGGTCTAATTGCCCATTTTCCCTGCTCAAGAGGACAAGAACCATATTGGTCAAGTTGGCCATTCTACCTCTGTCTGGAACACAGAATGTTTTGATGGGCGGGAGACTGGAGAAAACACAACGCCTCTTTGTGTCACGGGGCAGTTGTCCTGCCAGAAGGTCCCTCGTCAGTCCTGTGGCTTCATCACCTTTCTATCATGTTTCAAAGTCTCGTGCAGCCACTGCTCCACAATGGAATATTCCCCAAGCCAAGTGAGATCTATTATAATTTACATTCCCAGAGAGCAGCCATTGTGAAGACATTGTAAAGGACTTTGAAATGTATTTATATGTAAATTGAAATCATTTTTGGTACCATAGATGGAAAAGGAATGTCAGCGAACAGTTTACTGGTCAGGTGACCAGCTAGTCCACAGTCTGGCACCTCCTGCGTCTCACTTCCTGTGTGCCAAGGCAGCATGGCACAGTGCAGAGAACATTTCTGTGTAGGGGTCCTGGATTCAAATTCTGGCTTCCATTTACAAGCTGCGTGACCCTGTGTGAAATACTAATTCTCTCTAAGCCATGCTTCTTCTGTAATAAGGAGTATTAATGTGTATATGCCTGGAAAATAGTAGATGCTCATTTAATATTTTTCCCATTCCCTCCTTGCTAGAATGGAGGCATACTTTTATTTTGCCTTTATTGGTCATTAGGATGAAGAATTGATAAATTATGTTCAACTTTTTGCCAAAGTGAACCATGCTGAAGAGAAGAAATATGTTTGATTTGTCCCCTACCACACGATGCCTCATTCTGATGAGTACAGTGTTTCTCAGTGGGGGGCATAGGACAGTTTGGTTTGAAGTATTCTTCCTTGTCTAGGACTGTACCATAAGTTGCAGTTTTATTTTCATTATATCTGGAGCAACAAATGCCACACATCACTGTGATGACAATACCAACAACAGCAACAATAAGCCCCTCGGATTTCCATGCCCCCAGGGAACAATAAAGGCAGGTAGAATTCCTGCAGCCCAAGAAGTTAGAGGAGGTAGCATTATTTTGAGTCAGGGGATCTGCCTACAGTTCCTCTTGTGCCTCCAGATAACTGTGACATAAGAAGGGACCTTAAATGTCATAAAATTTCAGAATCTTCTGTGGGGCCCCCCTGGGCCTGCCGCTCTGAGCAGGGTGCTGATGCTGTAAGCTGAAGTGTTAAATCTTCGGAACCATGTGGGGTTTGGCAACATTTTGGAAACCAGCTCATATCCAGTGATCATTAACGTGTTTCTCAGTAGTGTGTCACTGATCTCCAGTAAGGAAGGCTGCCCCTATTTACCTCTAGGATTGCCTAGGCTTTTCCTTAGTACCACCTGACAGCAGCGTGACCCAGCGGAAATTACTGAACCACCAGCATGAGCTACTTTGGTCTCCTGTGCAAAGTACCGGAAACCGGGGGAAAGGTCTATCTGGAAAGAGGTGCCTGGTTGGAAAGGAGAGTAGCACAAAGAATCACCTTGGGTATGAACTTCAAAGGATGAAAGGGGTTTGGAGCTACCATAGGGCCAAGACTTTAGAGACTGCTTCCCTTGTAGCGGAACAGTCTGGGAACGAGGTGAGGTTATGTCCACTGTTTCTGATGTGGTACAAATTGGTGCTTTTGTGTTTCATCAGTACCTATTCATTGAACAGGTACTACATTAATTTAGCCAGCAAATATTTATTGAGTATTTACTAAGTGCTAGGCATTCTATAGGTGCCAGGGACTTGGCAGTGAACAAAACCAACAAAAACTCCGGTCTCATGAGCTCATAATCTGATGGAGTGAGAATATACCAGACAGTGTACGTAGGACTGAAAACAAAGGGATGACTCAAATACTCTTTACTGCCAAGAAACACAGTCTAGTAATACATTTTATTATTAGTAGTATCTTCAGAAGTGGTCACCTTTTGTAGGGAAACTTTCTCCATTTAAAAAAAAAGTGATTTCTTAAAAAGTGATTTTAAGTGGTTTATTATATTCATGAATGTGAGTTTAATACACTCAGGTATCAAATATTTCCCCCCTCACAAGAAACTGGTCCTATTTTAAAACATGAGATAAAAGGGAAATAAGAATCAATTCATATAAATGGTTTCCTAGCAATTTTTATCAGAAATAGTATTTTTTGAAAGAGGTATCATTGGAAGATACTTCAGACTTGAGCTTGCACTTAGCTGGAACTTTATGGGGAAAATATTGATAAGGAGGTGAAGAGATGGGTGGGGTGGTCTAGAGAAATTGGTTAAACTGAATCTCAGAAGCCCCAAAGGTTCTCTCTTTACCCATCCATAGTAATAGCAGGAATAGAGTGAAACTATGGTGTGATTTACCTTAATTTGCATAGGAATTTACCTTACATTTTCAAAAAGTGCTAATAGATGTTAACTCAAAATAGATTAAAATACCAGACAAATTGCTACTACCTTGAAAAGAGTTATAATAATTTTGAAAATGTAAATTATGGTTATACAGCCTTTGGAGAGAACTATAAAATCCAATCTTTCTTATATTTAAAAAAAAAAACCATGTGGTACACACTTTTTTTCCCTTTAATCACAGTAATTTCTTCAAATGACACCACTGCACTGCATATTTCTTTAGGAAGATAGGATGCAGTTTTCAAATCTCAAGTGTAATATAGGAGTTGCCATTGATAGTTTTCAGCAAGAGGAAAAGAAATTGAATACAGAAAACCAGGGATCATGGAGAAATATAAAAAAATTCATCTATGTTCCTTTTTTATATTACACACATTTTATGAGTTGGAACAGAGAATGGTTCTTTTCATTCTAGCAAGTGGAGTTGTGCATGACAAAATGTCTGCAGAAATGTGTATGTAGGCATAACAATTTAAAATGCTTTGGACCCTCCTGGTGTCTAACACTGAACTTTTTCTCTAAGGCACCAAAGTGCTTATGGATTCTATACAAAGAGGTGAGCATAATTTGTACTTCTGAGGAGTAAATGAAAATAACTTTAGTATAAAATTTGTCACACTGTATCGCCAGGAGACACTGTAAGTAAAAGATAGAACCTTCCCTAGTGGGAACACATGTATTTCCCCTGAATTGCTTCTGCCCAACAAAGCTGTAAAATGGAATATTTGCATTTCCCCCTCTGCTTTGTTTTCTAAAATTTATAGAGCACAGTTAGCAAAAAGATTACTTAGAAGACATATTATGTCCACAGAGGATTGTTGGTTTCATGCAGCCATACAAAACCAAGTTACTGTCTATTCTTGCCCATAACCTTTGAAAGCCAGGGACCTAACATACTGTGTATCCTCAGCTATAGGCACACCTTACTTTAGCCTATTGAAATAGGTAAATTGAACTTTGGTAAATCAAAGGATATATACAATATTGAGAGAGCAGAGAAAATAATTAACCTGACCATGGAAGGCTTTACCAAAGTGAATAATCATCCCCTAATTTATATACTTCATAAATTTATCTTCATATATCAAGTTTGCTTAAGGTAAATTGCATCTCTCTTCCCACAAAAGTTAATACATAGAGATACTTTGTGTTTAAAAATTGAACATCCAAAGCGAATTGCCTGTCAGTCCCTAGGTATCGGGCTTTGTACAAGCCCACATGTACATCAGAAAAGAGGCAGCACAGAAGACAGTCCCCATCTTTATGATGGGTTGAAATGTTTTCTCTTCTCAGTTTTCTATCATCTGTTTCCCTGGTCATTGTTCCTTGAATATCGAGTGACCTGGACTTTCTCCCCTTGCCATACAATGTAGGTGCTCTGGGCATCCTATCTGACGGAATGACTTCAGTTCTTTCGTAATGAGACCTGCATCCTTATGGGTTTATTTATGACAGAACGGAGGAAGGTAACCTACATCAGGGTGGTGACCATCAGCTAAAGAAAAGGGAGCATATTTTGAAAGTGGACATTTAAAACCCGGACTGTTTCTTTAAGGAAAGTTCTGGAATCACCTCCAGAGAACAGTAAGGTAGAATAGACTCTTCCTGTGTATGAAGTATGTTTTAAAGCTTACTTCCTGGGGCGCCTGGGTGGCTCAGTCGGTTAAGCCTCCGGCTTCGGCTCAGGTCAGATCTCACATTCGTGGGTTCGAGCCCCGCGTCAGGCTCTGTGCTGACAGCTAGCTCAGAGCCTGGAGCCTGTTTCCAGTTCTGTGTCTCCTTCTCTCTCTGCCCCTCCCCCTCTCATACTCTGTCTCTCTCTGTATTAAAAATAAATAAAATATTTTTAAAAAATAATAAAGCTTACTTCCTGCCCTGTGATTATTTGATTTTGAACATTACAAATTATGTTAGCAAGTTCACTTCTGAAATATCTCAGAAATTGAACAATATGGAGCATCGCTACAGAGAATTGGTCACCTTAATGTATCATTAATTAACTCATGCACCCAATAACCATTTACCGAGTGCCTGTGCTAATAATAAGAGCTACCATTTGGGGACCTTTTAAGTCAGTCACAGTGTTAAGCATATCATTACACTTAATCCTTACAACAATCCTATGACTTTTAAGTACTTTTATCCTGTGTGTATAGTTGAGGAAACTAAATCTTAAAGAAATAAAATGAAATCAGGGTTCGCCCCTGTTTCTGGGTTACTCTCAAATCCTTGGTGTGAACCACAGTTGCCATGTTTCTTCTCTATGTTGTGCACAGCGTGATAGCCTTAACAGTAAAAGACAGCCTCTGGCCCAGTGTCTGGGGCTCTTCTTGCTCAGGTGGAAGCGATAGGCAAGTAAAGAGTGAGAGTGCTTAAATAAAAGAAAAAGCATGAAGGGTGCCCACTGCATGTGCACAGAGAAGGATATACCTACCCCAACCTCTCTGGGAGATAGGCTTGCTTAGGGAAGGCTTCTTGAAGGAGGGAATTCCTGAGCCAAATAGGAGTTCCTCAGTGAACCGTCGGTCTGTGTGATTAGTATGTTAATGTCTGATTTTGCCTTGCTCTTGAGTTTCCAATTTTTATTTGCCATTTGGTTGTTTTTTTGTTGTTTTCTTTTATCACTCATTCACTAATAACTAGGCCTGACTTGTGGGTACGAAAATGATCATGACTCTTGTGGATGGTACATTGGGGCAGGAGAAACAGACATTAAATTAATAACCATCAACTAACTTTATAAGTGTTCCAAAGACAGGTGGGCAATGTTGGAAGAAGGAATAACCTAGAAGCCTTACCTAATTTGAGGTGGGGAGACCAGGGATAGGACAGTGAAATGACATTGGGGAAATGACCTTGAAGCTAAGAACTGAAGGAAAAGTAGGAGATAGTCTTGAAGAGAGGGTTTTTAGGGGGAAGTGGGTTAAAAAGTATTCCAGGTTAGAGAATAACATGTGCAAAGATCCTGAGGCCAGAAAGAACTTGGTCAGTTTGACCATCTGGAATTAAGTCAGGTGACTGGAGTATCAAAAATATGCTGCCAAGATAGGCAGAGCCAGATGGTGCATGACCTTCTCAGTGTACTGTTCTAGGCTCCTTCAACCCAAGCAAGACTTAGATCATAAATTTAAATTAAAAAATTAAAAATGTTGTTTAAAAATCCTCTTAAGGCCGTCAATTCATATTCTCAACTCTAATTTGTGTATCAGTTTTTCTTTCTTATTTTAAATGATTTTCTTGTTTTTGAAAACAATGTTATACATCATAACTAGCACAAAAAGAATTAACCACATGGTTTGGTTGAATTTGGAATGCAAGTTGATTAAATGCACGCAAGTCTTGAATAGAGAGGTGTTCTGACAGATTAAGTATCATCAATACAGTGTTGAAATAGCAGGTCTCAATTTTTAAGAAAAACATATATAACGGTTTTCTAAATCACCCAGGAAACATCATGCTATTTCAGAAAAGTGTAGATGACTGAATGTCTTGGTCATCATACTTCTAAGCATACTTTCAAAGCAAACAGCAATGGTTTGATGTTGTTTTAGGTATTTCCTGGTGGTCCTGATATTTTTCCAGAATGGACAGACGTGGAGAGGGAGCACAAAATTATGTATCATAAGCACCTTCTTTCAGACCAGCTTACTCAGTATAAATGAAATATTGATGTATTTGAAAATGCCCAAGTGTTCAATAAAGATTTTAAATAAAGCTACCTAAAAGTTGTGGTTCTTAGGTTAATCATTTATTTATCTAAAGGATGAAGGAAGCTGTCTACTTCTGTGATATGAACTGCAATCAGCTTAAAAATAATTGACAAATTAATCCCTTCACAGCACAGCAATTGTAAAGGTGTTAGTTTTAATTAGGCCTGTCTGATTGCCTTGTCTAATCAAGAATCAAGGTGGTATCTTTGATGGTTAAGGTCTATTGGGGCCATCCCTGACCTGCCAGCCATGTATGTTTTAATTATTGATTCCTCACATTTCAGCCCTTTTCACAAAGGGACTTGAAGTTTGCAATGCCTTAACATTTAAAGGGAAGAAAAATAAACATTTACCCCAACACTTCTATCTAGAACCCTGTGGATCCTCTCTACCACTCTACAGTTTTGTCCTAAAAACGCTGGCAGGTTGATGATGAAGCTAAATGCACATTAGAATGCTATCTCCGTGCTGCCTCTCCTCCCAGGCACTAACTGGCTTTTCAGTGGACATTGTTAAGATTTCGACAAGTCACCATTATTTATGCTTCTAGAAAACACATTTGATTTCCTGATGTCCTACGTCTTTTTTAAAAAATTCCCATTCCCTGAAATCAAGAAGGTCAGACAAAAAGGGCCGTGCGGATCTTCTCACAGAACACTTGTGCACACTGCTGAGGAGGAATGAGGTGAGGGTTCCTGCTGCCACATCAGCACATCAGAGGACACGAGGAAGCGGGTGGTTTCAGCCACCCCCGTGCTTGACGATGCCTCTTCTTTGGTTGCAGGTCAATGAAGTGACGGTGGAGCAGCTGGTGCAGCAGTACCCCCACATCACCTTCAGCACCGTGCTGCAGGACTGCAAGAGGACCTTGGAGAGGGCCTACCAGATGGGCTGGACCCCCAACATGTCTGCCGCCTCCTCCTAACGCTCCTGCCCATGCGGAGGGCCGCTCGGATCAGTCAGCAGGGCGGACAGGAGTGGGAGACTTGGGGCAGGCGATCCCTGGAGGGTTTTAACTGTTCCACGTGTGCGGGTGTACCTGCGTGTGTATATTTGTGTCTTGTTTGCAAACTGCATAGCATAAGCGCAATTGCTATTTGTTCCCAGGTGAGCTGGGGTATTTTTTTTCTTAAAAATTAAAGATTTCGAAAGACACAGACCTTTTAGTTTTTAAGTTCAGAGACTTACTTCTCTAAAAATTTTTTCTTTCTGTAGAACCTAAAAACATTGGTCTATTATTTTGAGCTTCTAACTACTGCCTCTTGAAGATGCCCCAAAATAAATGCAACTGCCTTGTCTTTTGATGGGATAGAATCATGCACTTCTGATGATCACCAGCCCAGAAGTGATGTTGCACCAATTGGAAGCCAGGAAGCCAGTTCCCTGCAAAAGTTCAAGCTCACACACACAGGCTCTCACACTCCCTCACAAACATGCACACGTGCATGTGTACACAACTCCAGGGCAGTTTCTTTCTAGATCATTTTCTGACAGAGGGGCCTTCCTCCAGGTCACTGAGGGAACATGTCATCCACTGCAGCTCTGCCTAACTTACTATATCCACAGGTGGCCAACTTGCCATCGGAGGTGATGTAGGGACTAGAGAAAATAAAGCCTTCTGTGAGGTTTCTTTGTGGAGGCAAATGATCTGAACTCCCCTGACCAGCTCACAAAAGTTAATTATTCATTATCTTGCAAATGTGTTCTGTTGAGTCCTGAATATTTCAGTGAAGTTTTATGTTAACGTTGTGTTAGTTTTTATTTCATGGATAGTAACTGGTCCAGATATATTTTAATGATATTTGGAGCTGACCTTAGCATTCTCCACATTAAAGGCACCAGTGTAATTAATAGTGTCCAGTTATTTAAAAACAATCCTACAGATCATTTAATTATTTTTGTTGATTTTGGTAATTATGAACCTATATTTCTGAAATTTGGAGGTAGTCACATGGTAGAAGATTAATGAATGAGATGTAAGTAGACAATCTTCCTATTGCTTTTTTTCTTTCTTTTCTCTTTTTTTTCTTTGCTTTGAGCTTTAGAACAGGTTTTTGGATATATGCATGTTATTTTTGAATAGTTCTTGTGCTACTGCAAAGATCTATACTGGTTAATGTATGAGTTAAGAGGAAAAATTAGAAAATCTTTTCATTAAGATTCTGTTTACACTTGTCAGAAATAAGCATTTCTTTGTTAAAGATTGTCAGCTTTCAGTTAAGACAATATAAGTAAATGAATATGTGTTTTGATTTCACACATCTTTACAATTAATTCATAGTAGGGACTCAGGCTCAAGTGAACTTTCCTGGGTCTAGATTTATAATCAAGACCGCAGGGAGCCTTTTTAAGAAAAAGAGTGATAATCTTTCACAGTAGAGCTAGATACAAAACCCTGACTTGTGAGTTTGCTATTTAATCTTCCCCAATGTGGACATAACTGATTTTTTGGTCTTTAACAGGTATACTAAGGTTTGAGTTTCACTTTCTGTAAGTCCCAATATTGCTAAAAAGATACCAGCTGTAAGAAACAAAATATAGCTTTACACTCAAATACCATTCACTTATTTATAATGACTCCTTTTTTGTAAACACCGTTTCCTTTGATTATGTCAACATGTTTCTGATGTGGCATTTTTTTTTTTTGCTTTTAATCCCAATCAGTTAAGAAAATCTACTTAGTAAGCACCAACGGTATTTTTCCATCACTAGATAGGTTACTAATTTAATTTAAAAGGAATACAATTTGTGTAAGAAAAAACCCCACTTATTATTCATAAAAGAGTTCTTGCACATCAAATAATATTGTTTTGCTATTCATTTCCACACCACTGAAAAATATTTTAATTCACAATATTTTAACTGGTTTTTAATCCAAAACTAATTTATAAGACAGTATGTATAGTAATAGTAGCTTGAGTGAATAAGCAAAAGTTTAATTTTTATATACGTCACACTATATTTTAAATAGTAAAAAAAAAAAAACAAAAGAAGGGAGAGCCATTGATAATATGGATGGTGCCATTTCAGTTCAAAGTTTTAATCTTTAGAGTGTTATAGTTTGGTTGTCAAATGGTTTCAGAAGTGTAAACTTGATTTTTCTTTAATGTTGCATTGTTTGAATCTAAAATACAGCACTATAACACGCTTTAGCTTGGGGGGGGCGGGGTGGGGGCCTTGCACTTACTCTTTAAGATGTTGACTAATCCAGAAAGCCTGATGCAAAATAACCTGGAAAACTGCTTTGGTATATTTGTAGAAATCTGTAGAAACATCATATTCAGCCTCAAAGCATTAATCTCAAAAAAACAACCAGAAAAAAAAAAAGCATCGCCGTGAGTGATTCTGTGATGGTTGTTGAATGTGTTCTCATTAGATGCTTTGAAATGAGGCTTAAAATGATTTCTGGGCAATATAGAGTTTCTTGTTTGGCTTAGAATGTCATAAATATATGTGAACACGTTTAATGCAGGGCTTTGTATCCTCTCCAAAATGTCAACAGTATTTTCAGAATAAAGACTATGAAATATATTGCTGTAGTGAAAAATTCTGGTCCTTTGTCTTTAATGTCTTTTCGAGTGGATAAAGGAAATTCACCCAGTTTGTAGTTTCTATATTTCCGTGAATCTTTTGACCTTGCAATGGGTTGCAATAAAAGAGAAACAAAATACTTTGTCTTTTGTTTTATTTTAGAGACAATAAAAGGCCTCCCTGATGCTAGTTGGGTGTGACGCATGCAGTGGTCCATGTCCTTGTGTGTTTCACTCTCACTTTATGTGGGTTTGGCTAAGTAGGGTAATGAACAAGACTGGGTTTGGGAGGTTCTAATTTGACCAGTGATTACTGAGATAGATTCAAACCTTGAGAGTTTAAACAAATGGTTTGTTTAAAATCCCATTCCCTAACCCATCGTTTGCTTCGCCATTTATTCACTTTTTCAAAAGTAAATAGATAAATGTATTGAGTAAAAAAACGTGTATCTGGCACTGGTACGTTTATTTAAAGATAAATAAAACTCATTCCCATCTTGGTTTCTCATACGTAGGAAGGAGACATTTTTGAAAACCAGCAAAGCAGTGGAGTACAAGACGTGTAATAACAGCAATTAGAGGGAGCATGTGAGACAGCAGCTTCGGGGAGGAAGAGCTTCACAGAAGAGGTACTTCTAATGAGGGCTGAAGGAGTAACAGGAATTTACCAGACTTAGTGTAGAGAAAGAAGAAGGAACCTGGAAGATGAAAAACTATGTGCAAAGTCATTCAGGAATGAGACAACAAGGCACGTTCAGGGTGTAGCCAAGTTACAATAGGTAGCTGGGTGGGTAGGTAGACAACCAAGTGAAATAGAAAAGTATCTTCTATAGGGGCAGAGAGTAGAAAAAAGCCTCTACAGAAAAACAAAGGCAAGTCATAAACTTTCCATAGACTACTAAAGAGATTGGATTTGTAGGGAATCCTTTTCCCTTTTCCTTCTCCACTAGAAAAGTCTTGCCCTAAATTCTTTCAACAAGTAGAAATTTAAATGCAGGACTTCTATTTGTGGCAATATGCTAGAATGAAGATCCCAAAAGATTTTCTGCTATGTAACATTGAAAATTTTTCAGTAAGATAATTTTAAACCCTTTTACCTTAAAAAAGTTTTTTAAGGTGGTGTGGGGAGGACGAGAGGGGAAAGGGACAGACAGAGAGAGAGGGGCAGAGAAAGAGGGAGAGAGAATCCCAAGCAGGCTCCACACTGTCAGTACATACCCCAACACAGGGCTGTAACTCACAGACCCTGAAATCATGACCTGGGCCGAAATCAAGAGTGGGAGGCTTAAACCAACTGAGCCACCCAGACCCCTTTTTAAACCCTTTTAAGTGACTAGCTGTGCCTGCAAGAAAGCAAAAGAAACCTCTTGTGACCAGGAACAGAGGTAGGAACATCAATCTAGAGCAGGGGTCAGCAAACTATGGGCCCAGGCCAAACCTGGCCTGATGCGTATTTTTGTACATAAAGTTTTATTGGAACACTACAACACACATTTGTTTATATATTGGCTGTGGCTGCTCTTGTGCTACAACAGCAGAGTTGAGTGAGGGTGGCAAAGGCCATGCAATCTGTGTTATAAAAAATCCTCTGGGGGGCGCCTGGGTGGCTCAGTCGGTTAAGCCTCCGGCTTCGGCTCAGGTCAGATCTCACGTTCGTGGGTTCGAGCCCTGCGTCAGGCTCTGTGCTAACAGCTAGCTCAGAGCCTGGAGCCTGCTTCCGGTTCTGTGTCTCCTTCTCTCTCTGCCCCTCCCCCTCTCATGCTCTGTCTCTCTCTGTATTAAAAATAAATAAAACATTAAAAAAAAAATCCTCTGGGTGATCCTGATGCATCCTAAAACTTCTAACTCTAGAGAAGCTTGGAAACTTGCAAAATCTGGGAGACGAAACTGATCATCGCAGCCTAGAAAATGTGTATAAAACTTTGGGCCCATGAATAATTGAGACACAAATCAAGAGTTCACCTCACATAAAGCCAGGATCCCTGAAAGGCAAATAGTGAATTAAAATAAAACAAAAATCGAAGATGCAGTCATTTTCAGCCTTGACTAGGTTTGGGTTATTTTGGGTTTTTTTAAAGGTTTTCTTGAAAATTAACAGCCACTGGCTACTATTCACATGGTTTAGTACCTGAATCTACAGTATTTGCATAGTTTTTGTTGTTTAGTTGTATTTAAAAGGATTCATTACAGGAATGCTCATTGCCTGACAAAAGCAAAAAAAAAAAAAAAATCATCCCTTGAGAATGGTACCCTTAATCCAGGCCTTAAAAGAAACCCCACAAATAGAGTGGCTATTTATTTGTTTGTTTGTTTATGTTTATGGCTCCAACAATTTATTCTTTTTTTAATTTTTTTTTAATTTACATCTAAGTTAGTTAGCATATAGTACAACAGTGATTGCAGGAGTAGATTCCTTAATGCCCCTTACCTGTTTAGCCCATTCCCCCTCCCATAACCCCTTCAGTAACCCTCTATTTGTTCTCTATATTTAAGAGTCTCTTATGTTTTGTCCCCCTCCCTGCTTTTATATTATTTTTGCTTCCCTTCCCTTATGTCCATCTGTTTTGTATTTTAAAGTCCTCATATGAGTGAAGTCACATGATATTTGTCTTTCTCTGACTAATTTCTCTTAGCTTAATACCCTCTAGTTCCAACCATGTAGGTGCAAATGTCAAGATTTCATTCTTTTTAATTGATGAGTAATACTGCTTCTGTGTGTGTGTGTGTGTGTGTGTGTGTGTGTGTGTGTACCACATCTTCCTTGTCTATTCATCCATCATTTGACATCTGGACTCTTTCCATATGTT
Source organism: Suricata suricatta (assembly GCF_006229205.1). Lineage (NCBI taxonomy): Eukaryota > Metazoa > Chordata > Mammalia > Carnivora > Herpestidae > Suricata > Suricata suricatta. The sequence goes on along the minus strand of NC_043705.1, from coordinate 79,615,092 downwards.
GGCTATTATTGATAGTGCTGCTATAAACATTGGGGTGCCTGTGTCCCTTAGAAACCGCAAACCTGTATCCCTTGAGTAAATACCTAGTAGTGCAATTGCTGGGTTGTAGGGTAGTTCTATTTTTAATTTTTGAGGAACCTCCATAGTGTTTTCCAGAGTGGCTGCACCAGTTTGCCTTCTCACCAGCAGTGCAAAAAAGATCCTCTTTCTCCACATCCTCGCTGACATCTGAGTTGTTAATGTTACCCATTCTAATGGGTGTGAGGTGGTATCTCACTGTGATTTTGATTTGTTTTTTCCTGATAAGGAGTGACGTTGAGCATCATTTCATGTGTCTGTTGGCCATCTGGATGTCTTCTTTGGAGAAGCATCTGTTCATGTCTTTAGCCCATTTCTTTAGTGGATTGTTTTTTGGGTGTTGAGTTTGATAAGTTCTTTATAGATGTTAGATACTAACCCATTATCTGATGTGTCATTTGCAAATATCTTCTTTCATTCTGTCAGTTGCCTTTTAGCTTTGCTGATTGTTTCCTTTGCTGTGCAGAAGATTTTTATTTTTATGAGGTCCCAATAGTTTATTTTTCTTATGTTCCTCTAGCCTCCAAAGACCTGTTGAGGAAGAATTTACTGCTGCCAAGGTCAAAGAGGTGCTTGCCTGCTTTCTCTTTGAAAAAATTTTTAAATATTTTTTTTTCTGGCTGTGATTTTATTTTTTATTTTTTATTTTTTTATTTTATTTTTTTAAGTAGTTTATTATCAAATTAGTTTCCATACAACACCCAGTGCTCTTCCCCACAAGTGCCCTCCTCCATTACCTCCACCTCTTTCCCCCCCTTCCCTTTCAGCCCTCAGTTTTTCAGTATTCAATAGTCTCTCAAGTTTT